>NC_091182.1:20310196-20495196 GCF_040958095.1 Procambarus clarkii
ATAATGAATTTGGAGGAAACTCTATAAATTTTTTATACCAGACCGGCAGAGAATTCAAAAGGAGCAGCATGGAGAGTGTATGGAACTGGATGCCAGATCCACTGGCATCCAGATATATATATATATATATATATATATATATATATATATATATATATATATATATATATATATATATATATATATATATATATATATATATGCGAACAAGCCTGAATGGTCCCCAGGACATAATGCAACTGAAAACTCACACCCCAGAAGTGACTCAAACCCATACTCCCAGGAGCAACGCAACTGGTATGTACAAGACGCCTTAATCCACTTGACCATCACGACCGGACATAATGAGGTGATAGCCGAGGCTATTTGAGCCACCCCACCGCCGGCACTCGGATAGTAATCTTGGGCATAGCATTTTACCAAATCACCTCATTCTTTGGGGCACACGTGAGGAACACAAATGCGAACAAGCCTGAATGGTCCCCAGGACAATATGCAACTGAAAACTCACACCCCAGAAGTGACTCGAACCCATACTCCCAGGAGCAACGCAACTGGTATGTACAAGACGCCTTAATCCACTTGACCATCACGACCGGACAAAATGAGGTGATAGCCGAGGCTATTTGAACCACCCCACCGCCGGCACTCGGATAGTAATCTTGGGCATAGCATTTTACCAAATAACCTCATTCTTTGGGGCACACGTGAGGAACACAAATGCGAACAAGCCTGAATGGTCCCCAGGACAATATGCAACTGAAAACTCACACCCCAGAAGTGACTCGAACCCATACTCCCAGGAGCAACGCAACTGGTATGTACAAGACGCCTTAATCCACTTGACCATCACGACCGGACAAAATGAGGTGATAGCCGAGGCTATTTGAACCACCCCACCGCCGGCACTCGGATAGTAATCTTGGGCATAGCATTTTACCAAATCACCTCATTCTTTGGGGGCACACGTGAGGAACACAAATGCAAACAAGCCTGAATGGTCCCCAGGACAATATGCAACTGAAAACTCACACCCCAGAAGTGACTCGAACCCATACTTCCAGGAGCAACGCAACTGGTATGTACAAGACGCCTTAATCCACTTGACCATCACGACCGGACAAAATGAGGTGATAGCCGAGGCTATTTGAACCACCCCACCGCCGGCACTCGGATAGTAATCTTGGGCAGAGCATTTTACCAAATCACCTCATTCTTTGGGGCACACGTGAGGAACACAAATGCGAACAAGCCTGAATGGTCCCCAGGACATAATGCAACTGAAAACTCACAACCCAGAAGTGACTCAAACCCATACTCCCAGGAGCAACGCAACTGGTATGTACAAGACGCCTTAATCCACTTGACCATCACGACCGGACAAAATGAGGTGATAGCCGAGGCTATTTAAACCACCCCACCGCCGGAACTCGGATAGTAATCTTGGGCATAGCATTTTAGCAAATCACCTCATTCTTTGAGGCACACGTGAGGAACACAAATGCGAACAAGCCTGAATGGTCCCCAGGACAATATGCAACTGAAAACTCACACCCCGAAGTGACTCGAACCCATACTCCCAGGAGCAACGCCACTGGTATGTACAAGACGCCTTAATCCACTTGACCATCACGACCGGACAAAATGAGGTGATAGCCGAGGCTATTTGAACCACCCCACCGCCGGCACTCGGATAGTAATCTTGGGCATAGCATTTTACCAAATCACCTCATTCTTTGTGGCACACGTGAGGAACACAAATGCGAACAAGATTGAATGGTCCCCAGGACAATATGCAACTGAAAACTCACACCCCAGAAGTGACTCGAACCCATACTCCCAGGAGCAACGCAACTGGTATGTACAAGACGCCTTAATACACTTGACCATCACGACCGGACAAAATGAGGTGATAGCCGAGGCTATTTGAACCACCCCACCGCCGGCACTCGGATAGTAATCTTGGGCATAGCATTTTACCAAATCACCTCATTCTTTGGGGCACACGTGAGGAACACAAATGCGAACAAGCCTGAATGGTCCCCAGAACAATATGCAACTGAAAACTCACACCCCAGAAGTGACTCGAACCCATACTCCCAGGAGCAACGCAACTGGTATGTACAAGACGCCTTAATCCACTTGACCATCACGACCGGACAAAATGAGGTGATAGCCGAGGCTATTTGAACCACCCCACCGCCGGCACTCGGATAGTAATCTTGGGCATAGCATTTTACCAAATCACCTCATTCTTTGGGGCACATGTGAGGAACACAAATGCGAACAAGCCTGAATGGTCCCCAGGACAATATGCAACTGAAAACTCACACCCCAGAAGTGACTCGAACCCATACTCCCAGGAGCAACGCAATTGGTATGTACAAGACGCCTTAATCCACTTGACCATCACGACCGGACAAAATGAGGTTATAGCCGAGGCTATTTGAACCACCCCACCGCCGGCACTCGGATAGTAATCTTGGGCATAGCATTTTACCAAATCACCTCATTCTTTGGGGCATACGTGAGGAACACAAATGCGAACAAGCCTGAATGGTCCCCAGGACAATATGCAACTGAAAACTCACACCCCAGAAGTGACTCGAACCCATACTCCCAGGAGCAACGCAACTGGTATGTACAAGACGCCTTAATCCACTTGACCATCACGACCGGACAAAATGAGGTGATAGCCGAGGCTATTTGAACCACCCCACTGCCGGCACTCGGATAGTAATCTTGGGCATAGCATTTTACCAAATCACCCCATTCTTTGGGGCACACGTGAGGAACACAAATGCGAACAAGCCTGAATGGTCCCCAGGACAATATGCAACTGAAAACTCACACCCCAGAAGTGACTCGAACCCATACTTCCAGGAGCAACGCAACTGGTATGTACAAGACGCCTTAATCCACTTGACCATCACGACCGGACAAAATGAGGTGATAGCCGAGGCTATTTGAACCACCCCACCGCCGGCACTCGGATAGTAATCTTGGGCATAGCATTTTACCAAATCACCTCATTCTTTGGGGCACACGTGAGGAACACAAATGCGAACATGCCTGAATGGTCCCCAGGACATAATGCAACTGAAAACATACACCCCAGAAGTGACTCAAACCCATACTCCCAGGAGCAACGCAACTGGTATGTACAAGATGCCTTAATCCACTTGACCATCACGACCGGACAAAATGAGGTGATAGCCGAGGCTATTTGAACCACCCCACCGCCGGCACTCGGATAGTAATCTTGGGCATAGCATTTTAGCAAATCACCTCATTCTTTGAGGCACACGTGAGGAACACAAATGCGAACAAGCCTGAATGGTCCCCAGGACAATACGCAACTGAAAACTCACACCCCGAAGTGACTCGAACCCATACTCCCAGGAGCAACGCAACTGGTATGTACAAGACGCCTTAATCCACTTGACCATCACGACCGGACAAAATGAGGTGATAGCCGAGGCTATTTGAACCACCCCACCGCCGGCACTCGGATAGTAATCTTGGGCATAGCATTTTAGCAAATCACCCCATTCTTTGAGGCACACGTGAGGAACACAAATGCGAACAAGCCTGAATGGTCCCCAGGACAATACGCAACTGAAAACTCACACCCCGAAGTGACTCGAACCCATACTCCCAGGACCAACGCAACTGGTATGTACAAGACGCCTTAATCCACTTGACCATCACGACCGGACAAAATGAGGTGATAGCCGAGGCTATTTGAACCACCCCACCGCCCGCACTCGGATAGTAATCTTGGGCATAGCATTTTACCAAATCACCTCATTCTTTGTGGCACACGTGAGGAACACAAATGCGAACAAGCTTGAATGGTCCCCAGGACAATATGCAACTGAAAACTCACACCCCAGAAGTGACTCGAACCCATACTCCCAGGAGCAACGCAACTGGTATGTACAAGACGCCTTAATTCACTTGACCATCACGACCGGACAAAATGAGGTGATAGCCGAGGCTATTTGACCCACCCCACCGCCGGCACTCGGATAGTAATCTTGGGCATAGCATTTTACCAAATCACCTCATTCTTTGGGGCACACGTGAGGAACACAAATGCGAACAAGCCTGAATGGTCCCCAGAACAATATGCAACGGAAAACTCACACCCCAGAAGTGACTCGAACCCATACTCCCAGGAGCAACGCAACTGGTATGTACAAGACGCCTTAATCCACTTGACCATCACGACCGGACAAAATGAGGTGATAGCCGAGGCTATTTGAACCACCCCACCGCCGGCACTCGGATAGTAATCTTGGGCATAGCATTTTACCAAATCACCTCATTCTTTGGGGCACATGTGAGGAACACAAATGCGAACAAGCCTGAATGGTCCCCAGGACAATATGCAACTGAAAACTCACACCCCAGAAGTGACTCGAACCCATACTCCCAGGAGCAACGCAACTGGTATGAACAAGACGCCTTAATCCACTTGACCATCACGACCGGACAAAATGAGGTGATAGCCGAGGCTATTTGAACCACCCCACCGCTGGCACTCGGATAGTAATCTTGGGCATAGCATTTTACTAAATCACCTCATTCTTTGGGGCACACGTGAGGAATACAAATGCGAACAAGCCTGAATGGTCCCCAGGACAATATGCAACTGAAAACTCACACCCCAGAAGTGACTCGAACCCATACTCCCAGGAGCAACGCAACTGGTATGTACAAGACGCCTTAATCCACTTGACCATCACGACCGGACAAAATGAGGTGATAGCCGAGGCTATTTGAACCACCCCACCGCCGGCACTCGGATAGTAATCTTGGGCATAGCATTTAACCAAATCACCCCATTCTTTGGGGCACACGTGAGGAACACATATGCGAACAAGCCTGAATGGTCCCCAGGACAATATGCAACTGAAAACTCACACCCCAGAAGTGACTCGAACCCATACTTCCAGGAGCAACGCAACTGGTATGTACAAGACGCCTTAATCCACTTGACCATCACGACCGGACAAAATGAGGTGATAGCCGAGGCTATTTGAACCACCCCACCGCCGGCACTCGGATAGTAATCTTGGGCATTGCATTTTACCAAATCACCTCATTCTTTGAGGCACACGTGAGGAACACAAATGCGAACAAGCCTGAATGGTCCCCAGGACAATATGCAACTGAAAACTCACACCCCGAAGTGACTCGAACCCATACTCCCAGGAGCAACGCAACTGGTATGTACAAGACGCCTTAATCCACTTGACCATCACGACCGGACAAAATGAGGTGATAGCCGAGGCTATTTGAACCACCCCACCGCCGGCACTCGGATAGTAATCTTGGGCATAGCATTTTACCAAATCACTTCATTCTGTGTGGCACACGTGAGGAACACAAATGCGAACAAGCTTGAATGGTCCCCAGGACAATATGCAACTGAAAACTCACTCCCTAGAAGTGACTCGAACCCATACTCCCAGGAGCAACGCAACTGATATGTACAAGACGCCTTAATACACTTGACCATCACGACCGGACAAAATGAGGTGATAGCCGAGGCTATTTGACCCACCCCACCGCCGGCACTCGGATAGTAATCTTGGGCATAGCATTTTACCAAATCACCTCATTCTTTGGGGCACACGTGAGGAACACAAATGCGAACAAGCCTGAATGGTCCCCAGAACAATATGCAACTGAAAACTCACACCCCAGAAGTGACTCGAACCCATACTCCCAGGAGCAAGGCAACTGGTATGTACAAGATGCCTTAATCCACTTGACCATCACGACCGGACAAAATGAGGTGATAGCCGAGGCTATTTGAACCACCCCACCGCCGGCACTCGGATAGTAATCTTGGGCATAGCATTTTACCAAATCACCTCATTCTTTGGGGCACATGTAAGCAACACAAATGCGAACAAGCCTGAATGGTCCCCAGGACAATATGCAACTGAAAACTCACACCCCAGAAGTGACTCGAACCCATACTCCTAGGAGCAACGCAACTGGTATGTACAAGACGCCTTAATCCACTTGACCATCACGACCGGACAAAATGAGGTGATAGCCGAGGCTATTTGAACCACCCCACCGCCGGCACTCGGATAGTAATCTTGGGCATAGCATTTTACCAAATCACCCCATTCTTTGGGGCACACGTGAGGAACACAAATGCGAACAAGCCTGAATGGTCCCCAGGACAATATGCAACTGAAAACTCACACCCCAGAAGTGACTCGAACCCATACTCCCAGGAGCAACGAAACTGGTATGTACAAGACGCCTTAATCCACTTGACCATCACGACCGGACAAAATGAGGTGATAGCCGAGGCTATTTGAACCACCCCACCGCCGGCACTCGGATAGTAATCTTGGGCATAGCATTTTACCAAATCACCTCATTCTTTGGGGCACACGTGAGGAACACAAATGCGAACAAGCCTGAATGGTCCCCAGGACAATATGCAACTGAAAACTCACACCCCAGAAGTGACTCGAAACCATACTCCCAGGAGCAACGCAACTGGTATGTACAAGACGCCTTAATCCACTTGACCATCACGACCGGACAAAATGAGGTGATAGCCGAGGCTATTTGAACCACCCCCCCACCGGCACTCGGATAGTAACCTTGGGCATAGCATTTTACCAAATCAACTCATTCTTTGGGGCACACGTGAGGAACACAAATGCGAACAAGCCTGAATGGTCCCCAGGACAATATGCAACTGAAAACTCACACCCCAGAAGTGACTCGAACCCATACTTCCAGGAGCAACGCAACTGGTATGAACAAGACGCCTTAATCCACTTGACCATCACGACCGGACAGAATGAGGTGATAGCCGAGGCTATTTGAACCACCCCACCGCTGGCACTCGGATAGTAATCTTGGGCATAGCATTTTACTAAATCACCTCATTCTTTGGGGCACACGTGAGGAACACAAATGCGAACAAGCCTGAATGGTCCCCAGGACAATATGCAACTGAAAACTCACACCCCAAAAGTGACTCGAACCCATACTCCCAGGAGCAACGCAACTGGTATGTACAAGACGCCTTAATCCACTTGACCATCACGACCGGACAAAATGAGGTGATAGCCGAGGCTATTTGAACCACCCCACCGCCGGCACTGGATAGTAATCTTGGGCATAGCATTTTACCAAATCACCTCATTCTTTGGGGCACACGTGAGGAACACAAATGCGAACAAGCCTGAATGGTCCCCAGGACAATATGCAACTGAAAACTCACACCCCAGAAGTGACTCGAACCCATACTCCCAGGAGCAACGCAACTGGTATGTACAAGACGCCTTAATCCACTTGACCATCACGACCGGACAAAATGAGGTGATAGCCGAGGCTATTTGAACCACCCCACCGCCGGCACTGGATAGTAATCTTGGGCATAGCATTTTACCAAATCACCTCATTCTTTGGGGCACACGTGAGGAACACAAATGCGAACAAGCCTGAATGGTCCCCAGGACAATATGCAACTGAAAACTCACACCCCAGAAGTGACTCGAACCCATACTCCCAGGAGCAATGCAACTGGTATGTACAAGACGCCTTAATCCACTTGACCATCACGACCGGACAAAATGAGGTGATAGCCGAGGCTATTTGAACCACCCCACCGCCGGCACTCGGATAGTAATCTTGGGCATAGCATTTTACCAAATCACCTCATTCTTTGGGGCACACGTGAGGAACACAAATGTGAACAAGCCTGAATGGTCCCCAGGACAATATGCAACTGAAAACTCACACCCCAGAAGTGACTCGAACCCATACTCCCAGGAGCAACGAAACTGGTATGTACAAGACGCCTTAATCCACTTGACCATCACGACCGGACAAAATGAGGTGATAGCCGAGGCTATTTGAACCACCCCACCGCCGGCACTCGGATAGTAATCTTGGGCATAGCATTTTACCAAATCACCTCATTCTTTGGGGCACACGTGAGGAACACAAATGCGAACAAGCCTGAATGGTCCCCAGGACAATATGCAACTGAAAACTCACACCCCAGAAGTGACTCGAAACCATACTCCCAGGAGCAACGCAAATGGTATGTACAAGACGCCTTAATCCACTTGACCATCACGACCGGACAAAATGAGGTGATAGCCGAGGCTATTTGAACCACCCCCCCACCGGCACTCGGATAGTAACCTTGGGCATAGCATTTTACCAAATCAACTCATTCTTTGGGGCACACGTGAGGAACACAAATGCGAACAAGCCTGAATGGTCCCCAGGACAATATGCAACTGAAAACTCACACCCCAGAAGTGACTCGAACCCATACTCCCAGGAGCAACGCAACTGGTATGAACAAGACGCCTTAATCCACTTGACCATCACGACCGGACAAAATGAGGTGATAGCCGAGGCTATTTGAACCACCCCACCGCTGGCACTCGGATAGTAATCTTGGGCATAGCATTTTACTAAATCACCTCATTCTTTGGGGCACACGTGAGGAACACAAATGCGAACAAGCCTGAATGGTCCCCAGGACAATATGCAACTGAAAACTCACACCCCAGAAGTGACTCGAACCCATACTCACAGGAGCAACGCAACTGGTATGTACAAGACGCCTTAATCCACTTGACTATCACGACCGAACAAAATGAGGTGATAGCCGAGGCTATTTGAACCACCCCACCGCCGGCACTCGGATAGTAATCTTGGGCATAGCATTTTACCAAATCACCTCATTCTTTGGGGCACATGTGAGGAACACAAATGCGAACAAGCCTGAATGGTCCCCAGGACAATATGCAACTGAAAACTCACACCCCAGAAGTGACTCGAACCCATACTCCCAGGAGCAACGCAACTGGTATGTACAAGACGCCTTAATCCACTTGACCATCACGACCGGACAAAATGAGGTGATAGCCGAGGCTATTTTTACCACCCCACCGCCGGCACTCGGATAGTAATCTTGGGCATAGCATTTCACCAAATCACCTCATTCTTTGGGGCACACGTGAGGAACACAAATGCGAACAAGCCTGAATGGTCCCCAGGACAATATGCAACTGAAAACTCACACCCCAGAAGTGACTCGAACCCATACTCCCAGGAGCAACGCAACTGGAATGTACAAGACGCCTTAATCCACTTGACCATCACGACCGGACAAAATGAAGTGATAGCCGAGGCTATTTGAACCACCCCACCGCCGGCACTCGGATAGTAATCTTGGGCATAGTATTTTACCAAATCACCTCATTCTTTGGGGCACACGTGAGGAACACAAATGCGAACAAGCCTGAATGGTCCCCAGGACAATATGCAACTGAAAACTCACACCCCAGAAGTGACTCGAACCCATACTCCCAGGAGCAACGCAACTGGAATGTACAAGACGCCTTAATCCACTTGACCATCACGACCGGACAAAATGAAGTGATAGCCGAGGCTATTTGAACCACCCCACCGCCGGCACTCGGATAGTAATCTTGGGCATAGTATTTTACCAAATCACCGTCATTCTTTGGGGCACACGTGAGGAACACAAATGCGAACAAGCCTGAATGGTCCCCAGGACAATATGCAACTGAAAACTCACACCCCAAAAGTGACTCGAACCCATACTCCCAGGAGCAACGCAACTGGTATGTACAAGACGCCTTAATCCACTTGACCATCACGACCGGACAAAATGAGGTGATTGCCGAGGCTATTTGAACCACCCCACCGCCGGCACTGGATAGTAATCTTGGGCATAGCATTTTACCAAATCACCTCATTCTTTGGGGCACACGTGAGGAACACAAATGCGAACAAGCCTGAATGGTCCCCAGGACAATATGCAACTGAAAACTCACACCCCAGAAGTGACTCGAACCCATACTCCCAGGAGCAACGCAACTGGTATGTACAAGACGCCTTAATCCACTTGACCATCACGACCGGACAAAATGAGGTGATAGCCGAGGCTATTTGAACCACCCCACCGCCGGCACTGGATAGTAATCTTGGGCATAGCATTTTACCAAATCACCTGATTCTTTGGGGCACACGTGAGGAACACAAATGCGAACAAGCCTGAATGGTCCCCAGGACAATATGCAACTGAAAACTCACACCCCAGAAGTGACTCGAACCCATACTCCCAGGAGCAACGCAACTGGTATGAACAAGACGCCTTAATCCACTTGACCATCACGACCGGACAAAATGAGGTGATAGCCGAGGCTATTTGAACCACCCCACCGCTGGCACTCGGATAGTAATCTTGGGCATAGCATTTTACTAAATCACCTCATTCTTTGGGGCACACGTGAGGAACACAAATGCGAACAAGCCTGAATGGTCCCCAGGACAATATGCAACTGAAAACTCACACCCCAGAAGTGACTCGAACCCATACTCACAGGAGCAACGCAACTGGTATGTACAAGACGCCTTAATCCACTTGACTATCACGACCGAACAAAATGAGGTGATAGCCGAGGCTATTTGAACCACCCCACCGCCGGCACTCGGATAGTAATCTTGGGCATAGCATTTTACCAAATCACCTCATTCTTTGGGGCACATGTGAGGAACACAAATGCGAACAAGCCTGAATGGTCCCCAGGACAATATGCAACTGAAAACTCACACCCCAGAAGTGACTCGAACCCATACTCCCAGGAGCAACGCAACTGGTATGTACAAGACGCCTTAATCCACTTGACCATCACGACCGGACAAAATGAGGTGATAGCCGAGGCTATTTGTACCACCCCACCGCCGGCACTCGGATAGTAATCTTGGGCATAGCATTTCACCAAATCACCTCATTCTTTGGGGCACACGTGAGGAACACAAATGCGAACAAGCCTGAATGGTCCCCAGGACAATATGCAACTGAAAACTCACACCCCAGAAGTGACTCGAACCCATACTCCCAGGAGCAACGCAACTGGAATGTACAAGACGCCTTAATCCACTTGACCATCACGACCGGACAAAATGAAGTGATAGCCGAGGCTATTTGAACCACCCCACCGCCGGCACTCGGATAGTAATCTTGGGCATAGTATTTTACCAAATCACCTCATTCTTTGGGGCACACGTGAGGAACACAAATGCGAACAAGCCTGAATGGTCCCCAGGACAATATGCAACTGAAAACTCACACCCCAGAAGTGACTCGAACCCATACTCCCAGGAGCAACGCAACTGGAATGTACAAGACGCCTTAATCCACTTGACCATCACGACCGGACAAAATGAAGTGATAGCCGAGGCTATTTGAACCACCCCACCGCCGGCACTCGGATAGTAATCTTGGGCATAGTATTTTACCAAATCACGTCATTCTTTGGGGCACACGTGAGGAACACAAATGCGAACAAGCCTGAATGGTCCCCAGGACAATATGCAACTGAAAACTCACACCCCAAAAGTGACTCGAACCCATACTCCCAGGAGCAACGCAACTGGTATGTACAAGACGCCTTAATCCACTTGACCATCACGACCGGACAAAATGAGGTGATAGCCGAGGCTATTTGAACCACCCCACCGCCGGCACTGGATAGTAATCTTGGGCATAGCATTTTACCAAATCACCTCATTCTTTGGGGCACACGTGAGGAACACAAATGCGAACAAGCCTGAATGGTCCCCAGGACAATATGCAACTGAAAACTCACACCCCAGAAGTGACTCGAACCCATACTCCCAGGAGCAACGCAACTGGTATGTACAAGACGCCTTAATCCACTTGACCATCACGACCGGACAAAATGAGGTGATAGCCGAGGCTATTTGAACCACCCCACCGCCGGCACTGGATAGTAATCTTGGGCATAGCATTTTACCAAATCACCTGATTCTTTGGGGCACACGTGAGGAACACAAATGCGAACAAGCCTGAATGGTCCCCAGGACAATATGCAACTGAAAACTCACACCCCAGAAGTGACTCGAACCCATACTCCCAGGAGCAACGCAACTGGTATGTACAAGACGCCTTAATCCACTTGACCATCACGACCGGACAAAATGAGGTGATAGCCGAGGCTATTTGAACCACCCCACCGCCGGCACTCGGATAGTAATCTTGGGCATAGCATTTTACCAAATCACCTCATTCTTTGGGGCACACGTGAGGAACACAAATGTGAACAAGCCTGAATGGTCCCCAGGACAATATGCAACTGAAAACTCACACCCCAGAAGTGACTCGAACCCATACTCCCAGGAGCAACGAAACTGGTATGTACAAGACGCCTTAATCCACTTGACCATCACGACCGGACAAAATGAGGTGATAGCCGAGGCTATTTGAACCACCCCACCGCCGGCACTCGGATAGTAATCTTAGGCATAGCATTTTACCAAATCACCTCATTCTTTGGGGCACACGTGAGGAACACAAATGCGAACAAGCCTGAATGGTCCCCAGGACAATATGCAACTGAAAACTCACACCCCAGAAGTGACTCGAAACCATACTCCCAGGAGCAACGCAAATGGTATGTACAAGACGCCTTAATCCACTTGACCATCACGACCGGACAAAATGAGGTGATAGCCGAGGCTATTTGAACCACCCCCCCCACCGGCACTCGGATAGTAACCTTGGGCATAGCATTTTACCAAATCAACTCATTCTTTGGGGCACACGTGAGGAACACAAATGCGAACAAGCCTGAATGGTCCCCAGGACAATATGCAACTGAAAACTCACACCCCAGAAGTGACTCGAACCCATACTCCCAGGAGCAACGCAACTGGTATGAACAAGACGCCTTAATCCACTTGACCATCACGACCGGACAAAATGAGGTGATAGCCGAGGCTATTTGAACCACCCCACCGCTGGCACTCGGATAGTAATCTTGGGCATAGCATTTTACTAAATCACCTCATTCTTTGAGGCACACGTGAGGAACACAAATGCGAACAAGCCTGAATGGTCCCCAGGACAATATGCAACTGAAAACTCACACCCCAGAAGTGACTCGAACCCATACTCCCAGGAGCAACTCAACTGGTATGTACAAGATGCCTTAATCCACTTGACCATCACGACCGGACAAAATGAGGTGATAGCCGAGGCTATTTGAACCACCCCACCGCCGGCACTCGGATAGTAATCTTGGGCATAGCATTTTACCAAATCACCTCATTCTTTGGGGCACACGTGAGGAACACAAATGTGAACAAGCCTGAATGGTCCCCAGGACAATATGCAACTGAAAACTCACACTTCAGAAGTGACTCGAACCAATACTCCCAGGAGCAACGCAACTGGTATGTACAAGACGCCTTAATCCACTTGACCATCACGACCGGACAAAATGAGGTGATAGCCGAGGCTATTTGAACCACTTCACCGCCGGCACTCGGATAGTAATCTTGGGCATAGCATTTTACCAAATCACCTCATTCTTTGGGGCACACGTGAGGAACACAAATGCGAACAAGCCTGAATGGTCCCCAGGACAATATGCAACTGAAAACTCACACCCCGAAGTGACTCGAACCCATACTCCCAGGAGCAACGCAACTGGTATGTACAAGACGCCTTAATCCACTTGACCATCACGACCGGACAAAATGAGGTGATAGCCGAGGCTATTTGAACCACCCCACCGCCGGCACTCGGATAGTAATCTTGGGCATAGCATTTTACCAAATCACCTCATTCTTTGTGGCACACGTGAGGAACACAAATGCGAACAAGCTTGAATGGTCCCCAGGACAATATGCAACTGAAAACTCACACCCCAGAAGTGACTCGAACCCATACTCCCAGGAGCAACGCAACTGGTATGTACAAGACGCCTTAATCCACTTGACCTTCACGACCGGACAAAATGGGGTGATAGCCGAGGCTATTTGAACCACCCCACCGCTGGCACTCGGATAGTAATCTTGGGCATAGCATTTTACTAAATCACCTCATTCTTTGGGGCACACGTGAGGAACACAAATGCGAACAAGCCTGAATGGTCCCCAGGACAATATGCAACTGAAAACTCACACCCCAGAAGTGACTCGAACCCATACTCCCAGGAGCAACGCAACTGGTATGTACAAGACGCCTTAATCCACTTGACTATCACGACCGAACAAAATGAGGTGATAGCCGAGGCTATTTGAACCACCCCACCGCCGGCACTCGGATAGTAATCTTGGGCATAGCATTTTACCAAATCACCTCATTCTTTGGGGCACATGTGAGGAACACAAATGCGAACAAGCCTGAATGGTCCCCAGGACAATATGCAACTGAAAACTCACACCCCAGAAGTGACTCGAACCCATACTCCCAGGAGCAACGCAACTGGAATGTACAAGACGCCTTAATCCACTTGACCATCACGACCGGACAAAATGAAGTGATAGCCGAGGCTATTTGAACCACCCCACCGCCGGCACTCGGATAGTAATCTTGGGCATAGTATTTTACCAAATCACCTCATTCTTTGGGGCACACGTGAGGAACACAAATGCGAACAAGCCTGAATGGTCCCCAGGACAATATGCAACTGAAAACTCACACCCCAAAAGTGACTCGAACCCATACTCCCAGGAGCAACGCAACTGGTATGTACAAGACGCCTTAATCCACTTGACCATCACGACCGGACAAAATGAGGTGATAGCCGAGGCTATTTGAACCACCCCACCGCCGGCACTCGGATAGTAATCTTGGGCATAGCATTTTACCAAATCACCTCATTCTTTGGGGCACACGTGAGGAACACAAATGCGAACAAGCCTGAATGGTCCCCAGGACAATATGCAACTGAAAACTCACACCCCAGAAGTGACTCGAACCCATACTCCCAGGAGCAACGCAACTGGTATGTACAAGACGCCTTAATCCACTTGACCATCACGACCGGACAAAATGAGGTGATAGCCGAGGCTATTTGAACCACCCCACCGCCGGCACTCGGATAGTAATCTTGGGCATAGCATTTTACCAAATCACCTCATTCTTTGGGGCACACGTGAGGAACACAAATGTGAACAAGCCTGAATGGTCCCCAGGACAATATGCAACTGAAAACTCACACCCCAGAAGTGACTCGAACCAATACTCCCAGGAGCAACGCAACTGGTATGTACAAGACGCCTTAATCCACTTGACCATCACGACCGGACAAAATGAGGTGATAGCCGAGGCTATTTGAACCACCTCACCGCCGGCACTCGGATAGTAATCTTGGGCATAGCATTTTACCAAATCACCTCATTCTTTGGGGCACACGTGAGGAACACAAATGCGAACAAGCCTGAATGGTCCCCAGGACAATATGCAACTGAAAACTCACACCCCGAAGTGACTCGAACCCATACTCCCAGGAGCAACGCAACTGGTATGTACAAGACGCCTTAATCCACTTGACCATCACGACCGGACAAAATGAGGTGATAGCCGAGGCTATTTGAACCACCCCACCGCCGGCACTCGGATAGTAATCTTGGGCATAGCATTTTACCAAATCACCTCATTCTTTGTGGCACACGTGAGGAACACAAATGCGAACAAGCCTGAATGGTCCCCAGGACAATATGCAACTGAAAACTCACACCCCAGAAGTGACTCGAACCCATACTCCCAGGAGCAACGCAACTGGTATGTACAAGACGCCTTAATCCACTTGACCATCACGACCGGACAAAATGAGGTGATAGCCGAGGCTATTTGAACCACCCCACCGCCGGCACTCGGATAGTAATCTTGGGCATAGCATTTTACCAAATCACCTCATTCTTTGGGGCACACGTGAGGAACACAAATGCGAACAAGCCTGAATGGTCCCCAGGACAATATGCAACTGAAAACTCACACCCCAGAAGTGACTCGAACCCATACTCCCAGGAGCAACGCAACTGGTATGTACAAGACGCCTTAATCCACTTGACCATCACGACCGGACAAAATGAGGTGATAGCCGAGGCTATTTGAACCACCCCACCGCCGGCACTCGGATAGTAATCTTGGGCATAGCTTTTACCAAATCACCTCATTCTTTGTGGCACACGTGAGGAACACAAATGCGAACAAGCTTGAATGGTCCCCAGGACAATATGCAACTGAAAACTCACACCCCAGAAGTGACTCGAACCCATACTCCCAGGAGCAACGCAACTGGTATGTACAAGACGCCTTAATCCACTTGACCATCACGACCGGACAAAATGAGGTGATAGCCGAGGCTATTTGAACCACCCCACCGCCGGCACTCGGATAGTAACCTTGGGCATAGCATTTTACCAAATCACCTCATTCTTTGGGGCACACGTGAGGAACATAAATGCGAACAAGCCTGAATGGTCCCCAGGACAATATGCAACTGAAAACTCACACCCCAGAAGTGACTCGAACCCATACTCCCAGAAGCAACGCAACTGGTATGAACAAGACGCCTTAATCCACTTGACCATCACGACCGGACAAAATGAGGTGATAGCCGAGGCTATTTGAACCACCCCACCGCTGGCACTCGGATAGTAATCTTGGGCATAGCATTTTACTAAATCACCTCATTCTTTGGGGCACACATGAGGAACACAAATGCGAACAAGCCTGAATGGTCCCCAGATCAATATGCAACTGAAAACTCACACCCCAGAAGTGACTCGAACCCATACTTCCAGGAGCAACGCAACTGGTATGTACAAGACGCCTTAATCCACTTGACCATCACGACCGAACAAAATGAGGTGATAGCTGAGGCTATTTGAACCACCCCACCGCCGGCACTCGGATAGTAATCTTGGGCATAGCATTTTACCAAATCACCTCATTCTTTGGGGCACATGTGAGGAACACAAATGCGAACAAGCCTGAATGGTCCCCAGGACAATATGCAACTGAAAACTCACACCCCAGAAGTGACTCGAACCCATACTCCCAGGAGCAACGCAACTGGTATGTACAAGACGCCTTAATCCACTTGACCATCACGACCGGACAAAATGAGGTGATAGCCGAGGCTATTTGAACCACCCCACCGCCGGCACTCGGATAGTAATCTTGGGCATAGCATTTTACCAAATCACCTCATTCTTTGGGGCACACGTGAGGAACACAAATGCGAACAAGCCTGAATGGTCCCCAGGACAATATGCAACTGAAAACTCACACCCCAGAAGTGACTCGAACCCATACTCCCAGGAGCAACGCAACTGGTATGTACAAGATGCCTTAATCCACTTGACCATCACGACCGGACAAAATGAGGTGATAGCCGAGGCTATTTGAACCACCCCACCGCCGGCACTCGGATAGTAATCTTGGGCATAGCATTTTACCAAATCACCTCATTCTTTGGGGCACACGTGAGGAACACAAATGCGAACAAGCCTGAATGGTCCCCAGGACAATATGCAACTGAAAACTCACACCCCAGAAGTGACTCGAACCAATACTCCCAGGAGCAACGCAACTGGTATGTACAAGACGCCTTAATCCACTTGACCATCACGACCGGACAAAATGAGGTGATAGCCGAGGCTATTTGAACCACCCCACCGCCGGCACTCGGATAGTAATCTTGGGCATAGCATTTTACCAAATCACCTCATTCTTTGGGGCACACGTGAGGAACACAAATGCGAACAAGCCTGAATGGTCCCCAGGACAATATGCAACTGAAAACTCACACCCCGAAGTGACTCGAACCCATACTCCCAGGAGCAACGCAACTGGTATGTACAAGACGCCTTAATCCACTTGACCATCACGACCGGACAAAATTAGGTGATAGCCGAGGCTATTTGAACCACCCCACCGCCGGCACTCGGATAGTAATCTTGGGCATAGCATTTTACCAAATCACCTCATTCTTTGTGGCACACGTGAGGAACACAAATGCGAACAAGCTTGAATGGTCCCCAGGACAATATGCAACTAAAAACTCACACCCCAGAAGTGACTCGAACCCATACTCCCAGGAGCAACGCAACTGGTATGTAAAAGACGCCTTAATCCACTTGACCATCACGACCGGACAAAATAAGGTGATAGCCGAGGCTATTTGAACCACCCCACCGCCGGCACTTGGATAGTAATCTTGGGCATAGCATTTTACCAAATCACCTTATTCTTTGGGGCACACGTGAGGAACACAAATGCGAACAAGCCTGAATGGTCCCCAGGACAATATGCAACTGAAAACTCACACCCCAGAAGTGACTCGAACCCATACTCCCAGGAGCAATGCAACTGGTATGTACCAGACGCCTTAATACACTTGACCATCACGACCGGACAAAATGAGGTGATAGCCGAGGCTATTTGAACCACCCCACCGCCGGCACTCGGATAGTAATCTTGGGCATAGCATTTTACCAAATCACCTCATTCTTTGGGGCACACGTGAGGAACACAAATGCGAACAAGCCTGAATGGTCCCCAGGACAATATGCAACTGAAAACTCACACCCCAGAAGTGACTCGAACCCATACTCCCAGGAGCAACGCAACTGGTATGTACAAGACGCCTTAATCCACTTGACCATCACGACCGGACAAAATGAGGTGATAACCGAGGCTATTTGAACCACCCCACCGCCGGCACTCGGATAGTAATCTTGGGCATAGCATTTTACCAAATCACCTCATTCTTTGGGGCACACGTGAGGAACACAAATGCGAACAAGCCTGAATGGTCCCAATGACAATATGCAACTGAAAACTCACACTCCAGAAGTGACTCGAACCCATACTCCCACGAGCAACGCAACTGGTATGTACAAGACGCCTTAATCCACTTGACCATCACGACCGGACAAAATGAGGTGATAGCCGAGGCTATTTGAACCACCCCACCGCCGGCACTTGGATAGTAATCTCGGGCATAGCATTTTACCAAATCACCTCATTCTTTGGGGCACACGTGAGGAACACAAATGCGAACAAGCCTGAATGGTCCCCAGGACAATATGCAACAGAAAACTCACACCCCAGAAGTGACTCGAACCCATACTCCCAGGAGCAACGCAACTGGTATGTACAAGACGCCTTAATCCACTTGACCATCACGACCGGACAAAATGAGGTGATAGCCGAGGCTATTTGAACAACCCCACCGCCGGCACTCGGATAGTAATCTTGGGCATAGTATTTTACCAAATCAACTCATTCTTTGGGGCACACGTGAGGAACACAAATGTGAACAATCCTGAATGGTCCCCAGGACAATATGCAACTGAAAACTCACACCCCAGAAGTGACTCGAACCCATACTCCCAGGAGCAACGCAACTGGTATGTACAAGACGCCTTAATCCACTTGACCATCACGACCGAACAAAATGAGGTGATAGCTGAGGCTATTTGAACCACCCCACCGCCGGCACTCGGATAGTAATCTTGGGCATAGCATTTTACCAAATCACCTCATTCTTTGGGGCACATGTGAGGAACACAAATGCGAACAAGCCTGAATGGTCCCCAGGACAATATGCAACTGAAAACTCACACCCCAGAAGTGACTCGAACCCATACTCCCAGGAGCAACGCAACTGGTATGTACAAGACGCCTTAATCCACTTGACCATCACGACCGGACAAAATAAGGTGATAGCCGAGGCTATTTGTACCACCCCACCGCCGGCACTCGGATAGTAATCTTGGGCATAGCATTTTACCAAATCACCTCATTCTTTGGGGCACACGTGAGGAACACAAATGCGAACAAGCCTGAATGGTCCCCAGGACAATATGCAACTGAAAACTCACACCCCAGAAGTGACTCGAACCAATACTCCCAGGAGCAACGCAACTGGTATGTACAAGACGCCTTAATCCACTTAATTTGACCATCACGACCGGACAAAATGAGGTGATAGCCGAGGCTATTTGAACCACCCCACCGCCGGCACTCGGATAGTAATCTTGGGCATAGCATTTCACCAAATCACCTCATTCTTTGGGGCACACGTGAGGAATACAAATGCGAACAAGCCTGAATGGTCCCCAGGACAATATGCAACTGAAAACTCACACCCCGAAGTGACTCGAACCCATACTCCCAGTGTAACAAACTAGGCTGTTGTAAGAATTGTCCAGAGTGGTTTATCGACAAAAGAGAATGGGAAGCTGAGCCGCATGGTGACCTGACCCCCAGGGGGATTCGCGGTGGAAATAACCGACGCGTTGTTCATAGCTGCGTATAATGAATCATCCTATAGTATTCAGTAAATTAGAGAAAATTAGCCTTTATTCATTTTGCATTAAAATTGTATTGTATAATAGTACTGGATACAATATCAAGAGTATTCTAATTATTGAGTTTAAGTCACCATCAGTGACGTCACGAATCGGATCTAACTTTTAAGGCGGAGTGACCGGCGGTCATAGGTCAGCAGGGTTGACATGTCTAATATTTCTCAAAGTTTTATTAACCATTTTGGGGATCGGGAACAGCTCTGCCGTTAGATGTTTGTAATTTAATTCAGTAAAATAATTCAACCAGTCTGGATCAATTAAGTACAACAGAGTTTAATTGTTGTAACTTAACCTTGCTAAAGTAACTGGGTAAGCGATGCGGAACAATACAATACTCTGTCTGGGGTAGTCCAGACAAGGAAAAAATCAGTGTGGATACGGGAGCAGCTGGGAGAGGTCAAACATCTTACCTCTCCCCAAGACCACCCAACACCTAGAGCTGTGGTCGCCCAAGGTATAGTTGCTATTGTTAATTATAGGGATAGTCTTCTCATTTGCCACTCAGGTCAAGTAGGGAGTGTTAAAGTGATAGGGAGTGAACACATTTAGATTTTGTTTTAGTTTTCTTTTAATAAATTAAATTTGTTATTAATTTGCATTTTATTGTTTCCATGTGTTTTATGTGTATACTTGTCCTGGTCACGTGGTCCACACGAGGCAGAGTTGCATTGGGCGCCGATTCTAACATCGAATCGGAATTATCATTACCGTGTAATTTATTCCACACTCAAGGTCATCGTTTATAGTGGGGATCAAGCCCCTAGGTTGATTAATTAGCGTGATCGATCCAGACCTCGATCATTGCTCTTGTATTACTGGTCTGGTGGTGGCAGCAGAGGTGACTCTAGGGTTTTGTTCAGAGCTTAGGTCACGTCATACTGGGTGTAGAATCCTAAGTCGGTCAATCGTCTTAGGACCACGTGGCGTGGAGTTGGCTTTGGTAAAAGTTTTGGAGTCCCTTGGTTTAGAAATAAAAGTAAGAATACGGGTAGAGGGAGTAGAAAGAAGGAAGGAAAGAGAGAGGAACCTAAACCCGTGTTACAATGGTGCACAGCGGTGGTTTCAACAATTTTGTTTGAAATTGTTGAAAGGCTCACGCGTCTAGCCGTTCGAACACGTGCGCGGATGCTAAGGAGACAGCCGCGGGCCAGGATTAGCAGTGCGCCCCACAAGTGCGTTTGAGTGGGGATTGGCGAATCTTGGGTCATGCGGGCTGATATGATTAAGGTTTAGCTAGTAAGATTAGGCTGTTAAAATAGATTTATTGAAAAGGAGACCGCTCCGAGTTGATTGGACTGGGTACCATACTCGACCCATTGCAATTAATTCAGAGGTGTTGGGAGCCACCATACTCTCAACAGCAGTTCCTTGAGGGCTGTCGGGGGCGGATATATCTGTGGGACGCCAGTAGATAGTCCGAGGGCGTTATTAGACGACCCAAAACGCTAAGGAAAAACGTAATCCGTGAAGGGCGTTGCGGCCTCCGAGGGACGGACTAGTAAACTACCTAGCAGCGATTCAACAACTAAGTGATCGCACACTTAGTGGAGGTTGAGTCGTCCCTAGTCATAATTGTTGCTGAAAGCTGCGTGTCGCTCTGTTGGAACCTAGATGGTGTGGCCTCTAGGCTAGGTGTGGTACGGCGAGCCGGTAGGAACAATTATAAGTTTAAGTCGAGTGCATTTTTTAATTAAGTATACTTAAATTTATAAAGTAATTTCCGTTTATTTGCGTTGTTCTAGATTAATTTTTTTCCCTAAATTCAATCCCCGGTTAAAATTTTTATCAAAGTGTTTAGCATTTTCTTGCATATTAGGCTAAGTGCGTACATTTTTTGCTATTCCCTGTTGTATTAGTCTAAGTCAGAGGCGTTGTTGCTAGAGTGTAGTTAATCCTCTGGACTTAGGGCTATGTGTCGGTCACGATAGATAAGTGAAGGAGTTTAAGGGATAGTAAGTTGCGTGTAAATGTTATTTGTCCGCGGAATATTTCTAAGTATTTTGGGATAAGTTTTCGGCTAAGTCAATGTCGGAAAGTCGTTAACTGTAATTAATTTGTATTCATGGGTCACGTGTATGATCTGGGCATCATTAGGATTCTCCAGTCGATGCGAGTGATAGTTTCTAGTTTTTACCAGTAAGACGGTAGAATTGTGTTTTAGACTTAGAATTCTGTTTTCAGTAGAAACGTAGGTGAAAAATTTTCTAAGTCCAGCTTGGGTTAGAATCTGACTTTTTGGCGGAAATTCTAATTTTCAGGTTTCGTGTATATCCTAGGGTCAGTATTACTCTCTAGTGCGCGCAAGGGACGTAATTCTGTTCGTAAAGCATTAACAGTGATAATTACATTTTTGCCGAATTTAGTTATTTTTCGAGAAAATCGTGTCGTAATTTTGTCAGAGTCCATTTGAGGTGAAAATCTCGGATTTTAACGAAAAATCGAATTAGTGAGTGTTGAAACCGCCCGAAGTGTCAGTATTGTTCTGTATACAACGTCAGTAGTAAATAATAACGTATTTATACCTGGGAACGAGAAACCCAAATTTTTGTGAATTAAAGGAGTTTTGTGATATTTGGGGTGATAGAATATTTTTCCCTCGGAGTCAGAAAAATTGGCAGAGTTCAGCAATTGAGTAAAAACGCAGTTTTTGATAAAAATTCAATTTTTAGTAAGCATTTATAGGTCCTGGGTGTCTATATTAATCGCTAGAGCGGTTTATTAACGTAAAACTAGTTATTTGTCCTTCAGAACAGAAATTTTGATTTTTCAGCGTTTAAGCGAAAAAGCGCGGGACTTAGTTTTTTTTTCAGCGCAGCTGGTCCCGCTCCATCAGTCATCAGTGGCCACGCTGCTCACTTCAAGTGCGTTTAGTATTCAAATACAGTAAATATTCTTTATTAATCCATCACGAGTGCTGCGCGTTAGTGGCGTTATCATTTAAATTGTTTTATATAAATTAGATTCTTTAATTTTTTAACGTAAAGGACTTAGGCTTCAGCAATAGAACTGCGGGATATTTCACGGTCAGACACGAGTGCGGGGCAGACACTCATTCATTGGATTCACTTCAACGATTCTCTCGATAAATCGGTGTATTTCCTATTTTGGGAATTTAGTAGTTTTCTCTTAGAAGAGAGTTGTGATTTTTTTTTATTTGTGTAAGATCACGGTTGTAGTGAGTCCGGGTCGAGGGTGTACTAAAGGGTAGTTTAGAAGAGACGTGGCACACCAGGAATCACAGAAAATGTTTAACCCAGATAATGACCAGTCAGTGGGGACCAGTGGGAGTGGAAGTGGAAGTGTAGAGGACAGCACCTCTTCCGACACCACTGGGGACCACCTAGGTACACCTCATCCGTCACTACAACAACCCCAACCCCATCCTCAATTCCCATACCAACCCCATCCTCAATTCCCATACCAACCCCATCCTCAGTTCCCATACCAACCCTTCCCCCAACCCCAGGCCACTCCATACCCATTCCAACCCCAGGCCACCCCATACCCATACCAACCCCAGGCCACCCCATACCCATACCAACCCCAGGCCACTCCATACCCATTCCAACCCCAGGCCACCCCATACCCATACCAACCCCAGGCCACCCCATACCCATACCAACCCCAGGCCACCCCATACCCATACCCATTCCAACCCCAGGCCACCCCATACCCATACCCATACCCATTCCAGCCCCAGGCCACCCCATACCCACCCCAACCCCAATCCACACCCCAGCCTGAGGTCACCCACACCATACCTCAACCCCAACCTCCATCCACACCCCAACCCCAGGCCACCCACACCATACCTCAACCCCAACCTCAATCCACACCCCAACCCGAGGCCACCCACACCATACCTCAACCCCAACCTCCATCCACACCCCAACCCCAGGCCACCCACACCATACCTCAACCCCAACCCCAGGCCGCCACAGCCCTAGACAGGCAGACGCGCGCAGGGACATCGGGCACTCAGTTGTCGCCATATGTAGAGGCGGTAAGTAAAGGCGAGGGAGCCAAGCCGAGTCACTGTGGCGCGGGTTCATCAAGCAGGAGGCAGCCCTCAGCGGCAAGTTCGAGCCACCCTGCGCGGGGTAACAACAGGGATCCGCGTAGGTGTTACTCCTGCGGGATGCGTGGTCACATACAGAGGGACTGTAAAGTCACTATTACGAGAGCATGAAAGCAGTCTCCTAGTGATGGTAGGCCTACTTTTGAGGTGAAAGTGGAAGGTGTGAGATTGACAGCTTTTGTTGATACAGGAAGCCAGGCAACGGTAATTAAAAAGTCAGCCTTCAGCAATTTTAAGTATACACGTCTTCAACGTTGCGCAAAGACATTAACAGCAGTCAATGGGGAAAAGATTGAGATCGTAGGTCAAGGTACAGTTAATTTTGAGATTGATGGGGAATTGCAGCCTCACACATGTACGATCGTAGAGAACCTTGATTTTCCTGGTCACATCTTAATGGGAACTGATTTTCTGTCGCGATTTGATTATTCCTTGTCTGCTCAAAAAGGGGCTAGGAACTGCAGGTTGCAGTTGGGACAGACTTCCTACCCAGTGGAGATGATCGACCATCCCCCAGTTGTAGCTTCAATTAAGAGGAAGCTGAAATATAATGCGCACTATCCAAAATTGATTTTTAAGTCTCTTCCAGACACAGTTAAGAGGTCATGCGCCTTGCATGCATTGACCAAACAGAGTTGCCCACCACATTCTGTTAAATTTATTAAAGTAGCCGTGGGACGTCACATACAACCAGGTACCACCCTTCAGGTGGCTGGGAGATGTGATAGTTTATTAATTCCTCATCACTTAGTTGTAGTGCTCGATAAAGGTGCACTCATTCCAGTTGTCAATCTTTCACATAAGACTTTTCGCTTCAGGGCAGGTGATAGGGTATCTCAGGGAACCATGGTGGAGGACACAGAAATCTTTCACCATGAGTCAGCTGAGACGCCAGCCGTCACTGCACAATGTAGTGCACTGAATATGTTGAAAACTAAAACACCATCCAAAGTACAATACGAAACGAGAAATGTTGCACAGAATGTAGAGGAAGTGGAAAAATTAATTTCAGCACTTGATTTGCAACATGTTGCACAGGCGGATAGGAAGGCACTGAGAGGAGTTTTACGAAAATTCCCGAAATTGTTTGCGACAGAGGATGACCAGATTGGTCTCCTTGATAAGATCGAGCACACCATTCCAACTGGTGACCATTTGCCTGTGTACACAAGACAGTGGAGGTTGCCGGAACAGGCAAAGAACATTATCAGGGAGGAGTGCCAGAAAATGTTGAGACAGGGCGTGATAGAGCCTAGTACGTCACCATGGCTCTCTCCTGTTGTGCTAGTTCGGAAACCGGACGGTAGTTATCGTTT
Source organism: Procambarus clarkii (assembly GCF_040958095.1). Taxonomy (NCBI): domain Eukaryota; kingdom Metazoa; phylum Arthropoda; class Malacostraca; order Decapoda; family Cambaridae; genus Procambarus; species Procambarus clarkii. The sequence goes on from NC_091182.1 coordinate 20,335,820, forward strand.
CTGTGTTGACTACCGGAAGGTGAACGAACTAACTAAGGGTGATGTGTATCCGTTGCCCCGAATACAGGAGATAATAGATCAATTTGGTGCTGCTAAGTATTTCTCAACTCTTGACGCAAAATCGGCGTATTGGGCGATTCCGGTGGCAGAACAAGATAGGGAAAAAACAGCATTCTCGGATGGTAGGCACACTTATCAATTCCGTAGGATGCCGTTTGGTTTGAAGACAGCGCCTTCGTCGTTTCAGAGGGCCATCAACTTTATCCTTAGTCCGGTACTGGGTAGGCATTCTTTAGCGTACCTGGATGATGTTGTGATATATTCCAGGACGTTTGAGGAACACCTACAGGACTTGACTGAGACTTTGAAGTTGTTAGATCAGGCAGGTTTCAGGCTGAATGTTCAGAAGTGCACCTTGGCGGCTCAGAAATTCAAATTTCTGGGGTTCCAGGTGTGCCCAGACGGTATCCGACCTGACCCAGATTCTTGCCGCGCCATTGCTGACATGCCTACTCCAAGGACAGCAAAGGACGTGCGTAGGTTTTTGGGGGCGGCCGGATATTTTCGTCGTCACATTGAAGGTTTCGCTGGCCTTTCAGCACCCCTGACTGATCTGACAAAGAAAAATGCGAAGTTTGTGTGGAAATCAGAACATGACGAGGCCTATCGCAAACTGAAAGACCAACTAATCACGACACCGGTATTGGCTATTCCTGATTTTGATAAAGAGTGGGAAGTGCACACTGACGCCAGCGGTATAGCTATTGGCGGGTGCTTAATTCAGCGAGACGCAGATAATTTACCCCATCCAGTAGCCTATTTCAGTAGGAAGGTCAAAGGACCTGAAGTTCGTTATTCAGCTACGGATCGGGAGGCACTGGCAGTAGTAGAATCAGTTAGGTATTTCGAGCCTTACCTATTTCAGCGGCATTTTGTAATCTACACAGACCATCGAGCGTTAACACATATATTTAAAAAGCGAACGAAATGCCCACGAATGTCACGCTGGTCTCACGAACTTTCGGCCCACTCATTCCAGATCTTGTACAAGCCTGGTCCAGCACATGTTGTGCCAGATACGCTAAGTAGAAATATAGCGGCAGTACAGATTAATGAAAACATTGAAACCATTCCATCAGATAAAATGAGAGAATACCAGATGAGCGAGCCTAGATGGAAAGAGATTATTGAGTATTTAGAGGGAGGAAAATACCCCAAAAAGAAAAAGAATTTACCTATACATGATTTTGAGATGAAACAGGGCGTCCTGTATTATGTTAATAGTCAGAATGATAGGGCAGTATTTCAGCTAGTTATTCCGGACGCGTTGCGGTCATCAGCGTTAAAGCTTGCGCATGCTTCAAAAATTGCAGGGCATCCGGGGATCTTTAAAACGCACTTAAAAGCAAAGTCTCTATTTTATTTTCCAGGATTACTTTCTGAGGTAATCAATTTCGTGAAGTCGTGCCCTCGTTGCCAGAGGAGGAAAGGTACCCTTAAGGTACAAGCCCCACTTCAGGAATTTCCTGAAATTCGTGAACCGTTAGATCGTGTGGGGGCCGATCTGATTGATTTACACCACAGTCATTCAGGAAATAGATATGTGTTGGTGCTAGTTGACCATCTGTCTAGATACACTACACTAGTTGCATTACCTCAGAAGGATTCTCGTACGGTTGCAGATGCGTTCTTGCGTAGGTTCGTTACTGTATTCGGACCTCCTAAAGTTTTAGTCTCTGACCGGGGTCAAGAATTCAATGGGAATATATTTAGAGAAGTTTGTAAGATTTTAGAGACAACTTCGGCTTTTACAACGGCCTACCACCCACAAGCAAACGGAATGACGGAACGGACTAATCGTTCAGTCAAGGATATGCTTGCAATCCTTGCTGAACATGATGCAAACACCTGGGATGAACACCTACCCTATGTTCAGTTCGCCTTGAATACTGCCATCCACCAATCAATTAACACCCAACCACTTCATTTGTTTACTGGTAATTCATGCAATTTCCCGTCAGGTCTGCTTAACAGACATAATGTTGCATACGGGGAGGACTATCCTTCAGAGGTCCTTGGAAAAATGAGAAATGCATGGAATATTGCAGCTGAAGCGTCCAAGAAGGCACGGACTCGGTATGCTCATTTTTATGACAAGAAAGTGCGCCCTCTTGAGTTGAAGGAAGGAAGCCTCGTATTGAGAGTGCATGAGGCTGCGCCCGCCAATCAGAGCAGGAAACTAGCTCCGAGGTGGCGAGGACCATATAGAGTAATTAAAAGGGCGGGGCCGGTTAATCTTGTTATAAAAGGAGTGTTCGAGGACCAGGTGGAAAGGACAATTCACGTGAATAAATTGAAACATTATCATGCTAGAGAGGAATTAGAACTGCCTTCAGCGGGTCTAGTTCCTGACTCAGCAGTGCTGACTCATGGCTTCACCGACGAGTCAGAAGATGAGGATGACCCTCTGTCATCGCTCATCAGTAGTCAGGTGCAGTCTCGCCACCCTATGGTGACGAGATCTCGCGCTATACAGTAAAGTAACTTCCCTAGTTAGTATAATTTAGTATTCATTAGATTTTCCTGTAAAGGCAATGAGATGTACTATGTCTATACTTGACTCAGGTAGCAACTTTAAACCGTGCTCTGGGGTTCCACCTCCACCAAACCCAGAGTATATCTATGCTTCCGCTGTGTTGTGTCTGTCTGTTCCCAGGTCTGATTGGTACACCGACCCAGTTGTTCCAGCCACACGTGAACCCTTGTCTGTAAAGACCGAGGGGGGAGGCACGTTACACAAAGCCCTCCCCCCACCAGACCCAGTAACCCATACATCAGTTACTTTGGGGATGAGTGACTGTCCAAGAGTCACCCGGCCGACGCCTCACGTCACTAACGAGGTTGTCAGGGCCAGCGAGCTGTCCACATATAGCAGTCACCGGAGGTGCCATACAACGCCGGGGTAGCTGTCTCGAGATCACCACTACCCACCTGCTGCGTCATCAAGACTGCAGTCATTCCAGCAGTGTTGAAGGAGAGGTCAAGAAATGGAAAGCACGTAGCAGTACTCAAGAATTTCGCCGGAAGATTAATGATTACGTCATCTGAAGTAACAAGAAAGCAGAAGTAAGGCGGTCACAGGTGGAAGGCACGGTTTCCCTACAGAGTACCGGGACTCGCCAATAGAAGGTCACAAAATTGTCTCCTTTGGCCTAAAGTCGGCGGTACGAGAGTATACACAGTTGGTGTTTACGGCCTAGTAACCTGGTGACATCAAGAAACGCCTGAGATGACGTGAGCAATGATGGAAGACGAGATTCACCTGTTCTGCAAACAAGCAACCCGCCTCTACGACCCTCTAACATCACTCCTGCTAAGAGACACCGTTGGTACATCCAGTCCTGCTCTGCTGTGGTCATCTGCGACGTCAAGTTTAACATCAAGACTACCGTGTGAACTGTGATTGATATGAAGGCGTGTGGACTGTCGAGAGCAAGATTAATGGCCGAAGTAACAGTATTCTACAGCTGTCACTTGGCACTCCGCTCTACTACACTCTGTCGTCATTCAGGAGTACCGGATGGGAGTACAAGAGGACCAGGTATTGATGTCTACACATGGGGAGAAGCAAGATCGACACCGTCATCGTCAGCGACTACATTCAGCATCCAGCAGCATCGATTTTTTTTTCCGATTACTCAATATGAACAATTGATACAAACAACAAAGTTGGCTCTGAACATCTGTGTAAAGAACATCTGGACACTTTTGTTTAAATGTTGAAAAACAGATTTAAAATAATTCTGGTATAATATATGAAAATTTTACTCTATAAATTGGTCAGTAATCAAAATCGAAGCCCCTGTGTAATTGTCTCAGCCCAGAACAAACGGTTATGGAAAATTATGTTGTGCTATTTTTTTCAGAATGTTTGAACACATGAGAGGCGGACCAATATAAACATTGACACTTCTAGTGAGTGAGAACACTTGGCTGTACAGTCAGCTGAAACCTGTGATATAGTATAGGAATTTTTTTTATATTTTTAGATACATGTAATAAACGTTAGGTGTGTTCCTTAACATGTCAAGGTTGACATTGATGGGGAGTGGTTAGTACACGGATGTGAACTTGATAGTTCCGTAGTACGCTCCCGGATGACTGAAAGTTCAGTCTGATGATATAACTTTAATGTTTGTTTGAGCACGGTGTGGCCGGCTCTAGAGGACACATGGACTTGGCTAGTGAAGAGCCAAGAGAGTTTAATAGCTAGTTTTTGATGGTAGAGTAGGGACATGTTATTTAGCTATGTCAGTAAGGATAGGATGTATGTTTCCTGATATTGGAGGATTGCTGTCAGTTGACAGCTGAGAAATTTATGAAATATGAACATGTTCATTATGATGTTGGACTATTATTTGTCAAATTTTATTAGTTAGGTTAGCTTTTGTTTGTGGCATGAGTTGAATTGTGGGTTTGGATACTAAACCTCGTGAATTTTAACAAATTAACAAGGTTTACTAAGTGCTTGTGCGGGGGGGTTGTAACAAACTAGGCTGTTGTAAGAATTATCCAGAGTGGTTTATCGACAAAAGAGAATGGGAAGCTGAGCCGCATGGTGACCTGACCCCCAGGGGGATTCGCGGTGGAAATAACCGACGCGTTGTTCATAGCTGCGTATAATGAATCATCCTATAGTATTCAGTAAATTAGAGAAAATTAGCCTTTATTCATTTTGCATTAAAATTGTATTGTATAATAGTACTGGATACAATATCAAGAGTATTCTAATTATTGAGTTTAAGTCACCATCAGTGACGTCACGAATCGGATCTAACTTTTAAGGCGGAGTGACCGGCGGTCATAGGTCAGCAGGGTTGACATGTCTAATATTTCTCAAAGTTTTATTAACCATTTTGGGGATCGGGAACAGCTCTGCCGTTAGATGTTTGTAATTTAATTCAGTAAAATAATTCAACCAGTCTGGATCAATTAAGTACAACAGAGTTTAATTGTTGTAACTTAACCTTGCTAAAGTAACTGGGTAAGCGATGCGGAACAATACAATACTCTGTCTGGGGTAGTCCAGACAAGGAAAAAATCAGTGTGGATACGGGAGCAGCTGGGAGAGGTCAAACATCTTACCTCTCCCCAAGACCACCCAACACCTAGAGCTGTGGTCGCCCAAGGTATAGTTGCTATTGTTAATTATAGGGATAGTCTTCTCATTTGCCACTCAGGTCAAGTAGGGAGTGTTAAAGTGATAGGGAGTGAACACATTTAGATTTTGTTTTAGTTTTCTTTTAATAAATTAAATTTGTTATTAATTTGCATTTTATTGTTTCCATGTGTTTTATGTGTATACTTGTCCTGGTCACGTGGTCCACACGAGGCAGAGTTGCATTGGGCGCCGATTCTAACATCGAATCGGAATTATCATTACCGTGTAATTTATTCCACACTCAAGGTCATCGTTTATAGTGGGGATCAAGCCCCTAGGTTGATTAATTAGCGTGATCGATCCAGACCTCGATCATTGCTCTTGTATTACTGGTCTGGTGGTGGCAGCAGAGGTGACTCTAGGGTTTTGTTCAGAGCTTAGGTCACGTCATACTGGGTGTAGAATCCTAAGTCGGTCAATCGTCTTAGGACCACGTGGCGTGGAGTTGGCTTTGGTAAAAGTTTTGGAGTCCCTTGGTTTAGAAATAAAAGTAAGAATACGGGTAGAGGGAGTAGAAAGAAGGAAGGAAAGAGAGAGGAACCTAAACCCGTGTTACACCAGGAGCAACGCAACTGGTATGTACAAGACGCCTTAATCCACTTGACCATCACGACCGGACAAAATTAGGTGATAGCCGAGGCTATTTGAACCACCCCACCGCCGGCACTCGGATAGTAATCTTGGGCATAGCATTTTACCAAATCACCTCATTCTTTGTGGCACACGTGAGGAACACAAATGCGAACAAGCTTGAATGGTCCCTAGGACAATATGCAACTGAAAACTCACACCCCAGAAGTGACTCGAACCCATACTCCCAGGAGCAACGCAACTGGTATGTAAAAGACGCCTTAATCCACTTGACCATCACGACCGGACAAAATCAGGTGATAGCCGAGGCTATTTGAACCACCCCACCGCCGGCACTCGGATAGTAATTTTGGGCATAGCATTTTACCAAATCACCTTATTCTTTGGGGCACACGTGAGGAACACAAATGCGAAAAAGCCTGAATGGTCCCCAGGACAATATGCAACTGAAAACTCACACCCCAGAAGTGACTCGAACCCATACTCCCAGGAGCAACGCAACTGGTATGTACCAGACGCCTTAATACACTTGACCATCACGACCGGACAAAATGAGGTGATAGCCGAGGCTATTTGAACCACCCCACCGCCGGCACTCGGATAGTAATCTTGGGCATAGCATTTTACCAAATCACCTCATTCTTTGGGGCACACGTGAGGAACACAAATGCGAACAAGCCTGAATGGTCCCCAGGACAATATGCAACTGAAAACTCACACCCCAGAAGTGACTCGAACCCATACTCCCAGGAGCAACGCAACTGGTATGTACAAGACGCCTTAATCCACTTGACCATCACGACCGGACAAAATGAGGTGATAGCCGAGGCTATTTGAACCACCCCACCGCCGGCACTCGGATAGTAATCTTTAGCATAGCATTTTACCAAATCACCTCATTCTTTGGGGCACATGTGAGGAACTCAAATGCGAACAAGCCTGAATGGTCCCCAGGACAATATGCAACTGAAAACTCACACCCCAGAAGTGACTCGAACCCATACTCCCAGGAGCAACGCAACTGGTATGTACAAGACGCCTTAATCCACTTGACCATCACGACCGGACAAAATGAGGTGATAGCCGAGGCTATTTGAACCACCCCACCGCCGGCACTCGGATAGTAATCTTGGGCATAGCATTTTACCAAATCACCTCATTCTTTGAGGCACACGTGAGGAACACAAATGCGAACAAGCTTGAATGGTCCCCAGGACAATATGCAACTGAAAACTCACACCCCAGAAGTGACTCAAACCCATACTCCCAGGAGCAACGCAACTGGTATGTACAAGACGCCTTAATCCACTTGACCATCACGACCGGACAAAATGAGGTGATAGCCGAGGCTATTTGAACCACCCCACCACCGGCACTCGGATAGTAATCTTGGGCATAGCATTTTACCAAATCACCTCATTCTTTGGGGCACACGTGAGGAACACAAATGCGAACAAGCCTGAATGGTCCCAAGAACAATATGCAACTGAAAACTCACACTCCAGAAGTGACTCGAACCCATACTCCCACGAGCAACGCAACTGGTATGTACAAGACGCCTTAATCCACTTGACCATCACGACCGGACAAAATGAGGTGATAGCCGAGGCTATTTGAACCACTCCACCGCCGGCACTCGGATAGTAATCTTGGGCATAGCATTTTACCAAATCACCTCATTCTTTGGGGCACACGTGAGGAACACAAATGCGAACAAGCCTGAATGGTCCCCAGGACAATATGCAACTGAAAACTCACACCCCAGAAGTGACTCGAACCCATACTCCCAGGAGCAACACAACTGGTATGTACAAGACGCCTTAATCCACTTGACCATCACAACCGGACAAAATGAGGTGATAGCCGAGGCTATTTGAACCACCCCACCGCCGGCACTCGGATAGTAACCTTGGGCATAGCATTTTACCAAATCACCTCATTCTTTGGGACACACGTGAGGAACACAAATGCGAACAAGCCTGAATGGTCCCCAGGACAATATGCAACTGAAAACTCACACCCCAGAAGTGACTCGAACCCATACTCCCAGGAGCAACGCAACTGGTATGTACAAGACGCCTTAATCCACTTGACCATCACGACCGGACAAAATGAGGTGATAGCCGAGGCTATTTGAACCACCCCACCGCCGGCACTCGGATAGTAATCTTGGGCATAGCATTTTACCAAATCACCTCATTCTTTGGGGCACACGTGAGGAACACAAATGCGAACAAGCCTGAATGGTCCCCAGGACAATATGCAACTGAAAACTCACACCCCAGAAGTGACTCGAACCCATACTCCCAGGAGCAACGCAACTGGTATGTACAAGACGCCTTAATCCACTTGACCATCACGACCGGACAAAATGAGGTGATAGCCGAGGCTATTTGAACCACCCCACCGCCGGCACTCGGATAGTAATCTTGGGCATAGTATTTTACCAAATCACCTCATTCTTTGGGGCACACGTGAGGAACACAAATGCGAACAATCCTGAATGGTCCCCAGGACAATATGCAACTGAAAACTCACACCCCAGAAGTGACTCGAACCCATACTCCCAGGAGCAACGCAACTGGTATGTACAAGACGCCTTAATCCACTTGACCATCACGACCGGACAAAATGAGGTGATAGCCGAGGCTATTTGAACCACCCCACCGCCGGCACTCGGATAGTAATCTTGGGCATAGCATTTTACCAAATCACCTCATTCTTTGGGGCACACGTGAGGAACACAAATGCGAACAAGCCTGAATGGTCCCCAGGACAATATGCAACTGAAAACTCACACCCCAGAAGTGACTCGAACCCATACTCCCAGGAGCAACGCAACTGGTATGTACAAGACGCCTTAATCCACTTGACCATCACGACCGGACAAAATGAGGTGATAGCCGAGGCTATTTGAACCACCCCACCGCCGGCACTCGGATAGTAATCTTGGGCATAGCATTTTACCAAATCACCTCATTCTTTGGGGCACACGTGAGGAACTCAAATGCGAACAAGCCTGAATGGTCCCCAGGACAATATGCAACTGAAAACTCACACCCCAGAAGTGACTCGAACCCATACTCCCAGGAGCAACGCAACTGGTATGTACAAGACGCCTTAATCCACTTGACCATCACGACCGGACAAAATGAGGTGATAGCCGAGGCTATTTGAACCACCCCACCGCCGGCACTCGGATAGTAATCTTGGGCATAGCATTTTACCAAATCACCTCATTCTTTGAGGCACACGTGAGGAACACAAATGCGAACAAGCTTGAATGGTCCCCAGGACAATATGCAACTGAAAACTCACACCCCAGAAGTGACTCAAACCCATACTCCCAGGAGCAACGCAACTGGTATGTACAAGACGCCTTAATCCACTTGACCATCACGACCGGACAAAATGAGATGATAGCCGAGGCTATTTGAACCACCCCACCACCGGCACTCGGATAGTAATCTTGGGCATAGCATTTTACCAAATCACCTCATTCTTTGGGGCACACGTGAGGAACACAAATGCGAACAAGCCTGAATGGTCCCAAGAACAATATGCAACTGAAAACTCACACTCCAGAAGTGACTCGAACCCATACTCCCACGAGCAACGCAACTGGTATGTACAAGACGCCTTAATCCACTTGACCATCACGACCGGACAAAATGAGGTGATAGCCGAGGCTATTTGAACCACTCCACCGCCGGCACTCGGATAGTAATCTTGGGCATAGCATTTTACCAAATCACCTCATTCTTTGGGGCACACGTGAGGAACACAAATGCGAACAAGCCTGAATGGTCCCCAGGACAATATGCAACTGAAAACTCACACCCCAGAAGTGACTCGAACCCATACTCCCAGGAGCAACACAACTGGTATGTACAAGACGCCTTAATCCACTTGACCATCACAACCGGACAAAATGAGGTGATAGCCGAGGCTATTTGAACCACCCCACCGCCGGCACTCGGATAGTAACCTTGGGCATAGCATTTTACCAAATCACCTCATTCTTTGGGACACACGTGAGGAACACAAATGCGAACAAGCCTGAATGGTCCCCAGGACAATATGCAACTGAAAACTCACACCCCAGAAGTGACTCGAACCCATACTCCCAGGAGCAACGCAACTGGTATGTACAAGACGCCTTAATCCACTTGACCATCACGACCGGACAAAATGAGGTGATAGCCGAGGCTATTTGAACCACCCCACCGCCGGCACTCGGATAGTAATCTTGGGCATAGCATTTTACCAAATCACCTCATTCTTTGGGGCACACGTGAGGAACACAAATGCGAACAAGCCTGAATGGTCCCCAGGACAATATGCAACTGAAAACTCACACCCCAGAAGTGACTCGAACCCATACTCCCAGGAGCAACGCAACTGGTATGTACAAGACGCCTTAATCCACTTGACCATCACGACCGGACAAAATGAGGTGATAGCCGAGGCTATTTGAACCACCCCACCGCCGGCACTCGGATAGTAATCTTGGGCATAGTATTTTACCAAATCACCTCATTCTTTGGGGCACACGTGAGGAACACAAATGCGAACAATCCTGAATGGTCCCCAGGACAATATGCAACTGAAAACTCACACCCCAGAAGTGACTCGAACCCATACTCCCAGGAGCAACGCAACTGGTATGTACAAGACGCCTTAATCCACTTGACCATCACGACCGGACAAAATGAGGTGATAGCCGAGGCTATTTGAACCACCCCACCGCCGGCACTCGGATAGTAATCTTGGGCATAGCATTTTACCAAATCACCTCATTCTTTGGGGCACACGTGAGGAACACAAATGCGAACAAGCCTGAATGGTCCCCAGGACAATATGCAACTGAAAACTCACACCCCAGAAGTGACTCGAACCCATACTCCCAGGAGCAACGCAACTGGTATGTACAAGACGCCTTAATCCACTTGACCATCACGACCGGACAAAATGAGGTGATAGCCGAGGCTATTTGAACCACCCCACCGCCGGCACTCGGATAGTAATCTTGGGCATAGCATTTTACCAAATCACCTCATTCTTTGGGGCACACGTGAGGAACTCAAATGCGAACAAGCCTGAATGGTCCCCAGGACAATATGCAACTGAAAACTCACACCCCAGAAGTGACTCGAACCCATACTCCCAGGAGCAACGCAACTGGTATGTACAAGACGCCTTAATCCACTTGACCATCACGATCGGACAAAATGAGGTGATAGCCGAGGCTATTTGAACCACCCCACCGCCGGCACTCGGATAGTAATCTAGGGCATAGCATTTTACCAAATCACCTCATTCTTTGGGGCACACGTGAGGAACACAAATGCGAACAAGCTTGAATGGTCCCCAGGACAATATGCAACTGAAAACTCACACCCCAGAAGTGACTCGAACCCATACTCCCAGGAGCAACGCAACTGGTATGTACAAGACGCCTTAATCAACTTGACCATCACGACCGGACAAAATGAGGTGATAGCCGAGGCTATTTGAACCACCCCACCGCCGGCACTCGGATAGTAATCTTGGGCATAGCATTTTACCAAATCACCTCATTCTTTGTGGCACACGTGAGGAACACAAATGCGAACAAGCTTGAATGGTCCCTAGGACAATATGCAACTGAAAACTCACACCCCAGAAGTGACTCGAACCCATACTCCCAGGAGCAACGCAACTGGTATGTAAAAGACGCCTTAATCCACTTGACCATCACGACCGGACAAAATCAGGTGATAGCCGAGGCTATTTGAACCACCCCACCGCCGGCACTCGGATAGTAATCTTGGGCATAGCATTTTACCAAATCACCTTATTCTTTGGGGCACACGTGAGGAACACAAATGCGAACAAGCCTGAATGGTCCCCAGGACAATATGCAACTGAAAACTCACACCCCAGAAGTGACTCGAACCCATACTCCCAGGAGCAACGCAACTGGTATGTACCAGACGCCTTAATACACTTGACCATCACGACCGGACAAAATGAGGTGATAGCCGAGGCTATTTGAACCACCCCACCGCCGGCACTCGGATAGTAATCTTGGGCATAGCATTTTACCAAATCACCTCATTCTTTGGGGCACACGTGAGGAACACAAATGCGAACAAGCCTGAATGGTCCCCAGGACAATATGCAACTGAAAACTCACACCCCAGAAGTGACTCGAACCCATACTCCCAGGAGCAACGCAACTGGTATGTACAAGACGCCTTAATCCACTTGACCATCACGACCGGACAAAATGAGGTGATAGCCGAGGCTATTTGAACCACCCCACCGCCGGCACTCGGATAGTAATCTTGAGCATAGCATTTTACCAAATCACCTCATTCTTTGGGGCACATGTGAGGAACTCAAATGCGAACAAGCCTGAATGGTCCCCAGGACAATATGCAACTGAAAACTCACACCCCAGAAGTGACTCGAACCCATACTCCCAGGAGCAACGCAACTGGTATGTACAAGACGCCTTAATCCACTTGACCATCACGACCGGACTAAATGAGGTGATAGCCGAGGCTATTTGAACCACCCCACCGCCGGCACTCGGATAGTAATCTTGGGCATAGCATTTTACCAAATCACCTCATTCTTTGGGGCACACGTGAGGAACACAAATGCGAACAAGCTTGAATGGTCCCCAGGACAATATGCAACTGAAAACTCACACCCCAGAAGTGACTCAAACCCATACTCCCAGGAGCAACGCAACTGGTATGTACAAGACGCCTTAATCCACTTGACCATCACGACCGGACAAAATGAGGTGATAGCCGAGGCTATTTGAACCACCCCACCGCCGGCACTCGGATAGTAATCTTGGGCATAGCATTTTACCAAATCACCTTATTCTTTGGGGCACACGTGAGGAACACAAATGCGAAAAAGCCTGAATGGTCCCCAGGACAATATGCAACTGAAAACTCACACCCCAGAAGTGACTCGAACCCATACTCCCAGGAGCAACGCAACTGGTATGTACCAGACGCCTTAATACACTTGACCATCACGACCGGACAAAATGAGGTGATAGCCGAGGCTATTTGAACCACCCCACCGCCGGCACTCGGATAGTAATCTTGGGCATAGCATTTTACCAAATCACCTCATTCTTTGGGGCACACGTGAGGAACACAAATGCGAACAAGCCTGAATGGTCCCCAGGACAATATGCAACTGAAAACTCACACCCCAGAAGTGACTCGAACCCATACTCCCAGGAGCAACGCAACTGGTATGTACAAGACGCCTTAATCCACTTGACCATCACGACCGGACAAAATGAGGTGATAGCCGAGGCTATTTGAACCACCCCACCGCCGGCACTCGGATAGTAATCTTGAGCATAGCATTTTACCAAATCACCTCATTCTTTGGGGCACATGTGAGGAACTCAAATGCGAACAAGCCTGAATGGTCCCCAGGACAATATGCAACTGAAAACTCACACCCCAGAAGTGACTCGAACCCATACTCCCAGGAGCAACGCAACTGGTATGTACAAGACGCCTTAATCCACTTGACCATCACGACCGGACAAAATGAGGTGATAGCCGAGGCTATTTGAACCACCCCACCGCCGGCACTCGGATAGTAATCTTGGGCATAGCATTTTACCAAATCACCTCATTCTTTGGGGCACACGTGAGGAACACAAATGCGAACAAGCTTGAATGGTCCCCAGGACAATATGCAACTGAAAACTCACACCCCAGAAGTGACTCAAACCCATACTCCCAGGAGCAACGCAACTGGTATGTACAAGACGCCTTAATCCACTTGACCATCACGACCGGACAAAATGAGGTGATAGCCGAGGCTATTTGAACCACCCCACCACCGGCACTCGGATAGTAATCTTGGGCATAGCATTTTACCAAATCACCTCATTCTTTGGGGCACACGTGAGGAACACAAATGCGAACAAGCCTGAATGGTCCCAAGAACAATATGCAACTGAAAACTCACACTCCAGAAGTGACTCGAACCCATACTCCCACGAGCAACGCAACTGGTATGTACAAGACGCCTTAATCCACTTGACCATCACGACCGGACAAAATGAGGTGATAGCCGAGGCTATTTGAACCACTCCACCGCCGGCACTCGGATAGTAATCTTGGGCATAGCATTTTACCAAATCACCTCATTCTTTGGGGCACACGTGAGGAACACAAATGCGAACAAGCCTGAATGGTCCCCAGGACAATATGCAACTGAAAACTCACACCCCAGAAGTGACTCGAACCCATACTCCCAGGAGCAACACAACTGGTATGTACAAGACGCCTTAATCCACTTGACCATCACAACCGGACAAAATGAGGTGATAGCCGAGGCTATTTGAACCACCCCACCGCCAGCACTCGGATAGTAACCTTGGGCATAGCATTTTACCAAATCACCTCATTCTTTGGGACACACGTGAGGAACACAAATGCGAACAAGCCTGAATGGTCCCCAGGACAATATGCAACTGAAAACTCACACCCCAGAAGTGACTCGAACCCATACTCCCAGGAGCAACGCAACTGGTATGTACAAGACGCCTTAATCCACTTGACCATCACGACCGGACAAAATGAGGTGATAGCCGAGGCTATTTGAACCACCCCACCGCCGGCACTCGGATAGTAATCTTGGGCATAGCATTTTACCAAATCACCTCATTCTTTGGGGCACACGTGAGGAACACAAATGCGAACAAGCCTGAATGGTCCCCAGGACAATATGCAACTGAAAACTCACACCCCAGAAGTGACTCGAACCCATACTCCAGGAGCAACGCAACTGGTATGTACAAGACGCCTTAATCCACTTGACCATCACGACCGGACAAAATGAGGTGATAGCCGAGGCTATTTGAACCACCCCACCGCCGGCACTCGGATAGTAATCTTGGGCATAGTATTTTACCAAATCACCTCATTCTTTGGGGCACACGTGAGGAACACAAATGCGAACAATCCTGAATGGTCCCCAGGACAATATTGCAACTGAAAACTCACACCCCAGAAGTGACTCGAACCCATACTCCCAGGAGCAACGCAACTGGTATGTACAAGACGCCTTAATCCACTTGACCATCACGACCGGACAAAATGAGGTGATAGCCGAGGCTATTTGAACCACCCCACCGCCGGCACTCGGATAGTAATCTTGGGCATAGCATTTTACCAAATCACCTCATTCTTTGGGGCACACGTGAGGAACACAAATGCGAACAAGCCTGAATGGTCCCCAGGACAATATGCAACTGAAAACTCACACCCCAGAAGTGACTCGAACCCATACTCCCAGGAGCAACGCAACTGGTATGTACAAGACGCCTTAATCCACTTGACCATCACGACCGGACAAAATGAGGTGATAGCCGAGGCTATTTGAACCACCCCACCGCCGGCACTCGGATAGTAATCTTGGGCATAGCATTTTACCAAATCACCTCATTCTTTGGGGCACACGTGAGGAACTCAAATGCGAACAAGCCTGAATGGTCCCCAGGACAATATGCAACTGAAAACTCACACCCCAGAAGTGACTCGAACCCATACTCCCAGGAGCAACGCAACTGGTATGTACAAGACGCCTTAATCCACTTGACCATAACGACCGGACAAAATGAGGTGATAGCCGAGGCTATTTGAACCACCCCACCGCCGGCACTCGGATAGTAATCTAGGGCATAGCATTTTACCAAATCACCTCATTCTTTGGGGCACACGTGAGGAACACAAATGCGAACAAGCTTGAATGGTCCCCAGGACAATATGCAACTGAAAACTCACACCCCAGAAGTGACTCGAACCCATACTCCCAGGAGCAACGCAACTGGTATGTACAAGACGCCTTAATCCACTTGACCATCACGACCGGACAAAATGAGGTGATAGCCGAGGCTATTTGAACCACCCCACCGCCGGCACTCGGATAGTAATCTTGGGCATAGCATTTTGCCAAATCACCTCATTCTTTGTGGCACACGTGAGGAACACAAATGCGAACAAGCTTGAATGGTCCCCAGGACAATATGCAACTGAAAACTCACACCCCAGAAGTGACTCAAACCCATACTCCCACGAGCAACGCAACTGGTATGTACAAGACGCCTTAATCCACTTGACCATCACGACCGGACAAAATGAGGTGATAGCCGAGGCTATTTGAACCACCCCACCGCCGGCACTCGGATAGTAATCTTGGGCATAGCATTTTACCAAATCACCTCATTCTTTGGGGCACACGTGAGGAACACAAATGCGAACAAGCCTGAATGGTCCCAAGGACAATATGCAACTGAAAACTCACTCCAGAAGTGACTCGAACCCATACTCCCACGAGCAACGCAACTGGTATGTACAAGACGCCTTAATCCACTTGACCATCACGACCGGACAAAATGAGGTGATAGCCGAGGCTATTTGAACCACTCCACCGCCGGCACTCGGATAGTAATCTTGGGCATAGCATTTTACCAAATCACCTCATTCTTTGGGGCACACGTGAGGAACACAAATGCGAACAAGCCTGAATGGTCCCCAGGACAATATGCAACTGAAAACTCACACCCCAGAAGTGACTCGAACCCATACTCCCAGGAGCAACAGCAACTGGTATGTACAAGACGCCTTAATCCACTTGACCATCACGACCGGACAAAATGAGGTGATAGCCGAGGCTATTTGAACCACCCCACCGCCGGCACTCGGATAGTAATCCTTGGGCATAGCATTTTACCAAATCACCTCATTCTTTGGGGACACACGTGAGGAACACAAATGCGAACAAGCCTGAATGGTCCCCAGGACAATATGCAACTGAAAACTCACACCCCAGAAGTGACTCGAACCCATACTCCCAGGAGCAACGCAACTGGTATGTACAAGACGCCTTAATCCACTTGACCATCACGACCGGACAAAATGAGGTGATAGCCGAGGCTATTTGAACCACCCCACCGCCGGCACTCGGATAGTAATCTAGGGCATAGCATTTTACCAAATCACCTCATTCTTTGGGGCACACGTGAGGAACACAAATGCGAACAAGCCTGAATGGTCCCCAGGACAATATGCAACTGAAAACTCACACCCCAGAAGTGACTCGAACCCATACTCCCAGGAGCAACGCAACTGGTATGTACAAGACGCCTTAATCCACTTGACCATCACGACCGGACAAAATGAGGTGATAGCCGAGGCTATTTGAACCACCCCACCGCCGGCACTCGGATAGTAATCTTGGGCATAGCATTTTACCAAATCACCTCATTCTTTGGGGCACACGTGAGGAACACAAATGCGAACAAGCCTGAATGGTCCCAAGGACAATATGCAACTGAAAACTCACACTCCAGAAGTGACTCGAACCCATACTCCCACGAGCAACGCAACTGGTATGTACAAGACGCCTAAATCCACTTGACCATCACGACCGGACAAAATGAGGTGATAGCCGAGGCTATTTGAACCACCCCACCGCCGGCACTCGGATAGTAATCTTGGGCATAGCATTTTACCAAATCACCTCATTCTTTGGGGCACACGTGAGGAACACAAATGCGAACAAGCCTGAATGGTCCCCAGGACAATATGCAACTGAAAACTCACACCCCAGAAGTGACTCGAACTCATACTCCCAGGAGCAACGCAACTGGTATGTGCAAGACGCCATAATCCACTTGACCATCACGACCGGACAAAATGAGGTGATAGCCGAGGCTATTTGAACCACCCCACCGCCGGCACTCGGATAGTAATCTTGGGCATAGTATATTACCAATCACCTCATTCTTTGGGGCACACGTGAGGAACACAAATGCGAACAAGCCTGAATGGTCCCCAGGACAATATGCAACTGAAAACTCACACCCCAGAAGTGACTCGAACCCATACTCCCAGGAGCAACGCAACTGGTATGTACAAGACGCCTTAATCCACTTGACCATCACGACCGGACAAAATGAGGTGATAGCCGAGGCTATTTGAACCACCCCACCGCCGGCACTCGGATAGTAACCTTGGGCATAGCATTTTACCAAATCACCTCATTCTTTGGGGCACACGTGAGGAACACAAATGCGAACAAGCCTGAATGGTCCCCAGAACAATATGTAACTGAAAACTCACACCCTAGAAGTGACTCGAACCCATACTCCCAGGAGCAACGCAACTGGTATGTACAAGACGCCTTAATCCACTTGACCATCACGACCGGACAAAATGAGGTGATAGCCGAGGCTATTTGAACCACCCCACCGCCGGCACTCGGATAGTAATCTTGGGCATAGCATTTTACCAAATCACCTCATTCTTTGGGGCACACGTGAGGAACATAAATGCGAACAAGCCTGAATGGTCCCCAGGACAATATGCATTTTGTCCGGTCGTGATGGTCAAGTGGATTAAGGCATCTTGTACATACCAGTTGCGTTGCTCCTGGGAGTATGGGTTCGAGTCACTTCTGGGGTGTGAGTTTTCAGTTGCATATTGTCCTGGGGACCATTCAGGCTTGTTCGCATTTGTGTTCCTCACGTGTGCCCCAAAGAATGAGGTGATTTGGTAACATGCTATTCCCAAGATTACTATCCGAGTGCCGGCGGTGGGGTGGTTCAAATAGCCTCGGCCATCACCTCATTTTGTCCGGTCGTGATGCTCAAGTGGATTAAGGCGTCTTGTACATACCAGTTGCGTTGCTCCTGGGAGTATGGGTTCGAGTCACTTCTGGGGTGTGAGTTTTCAGTTGCATATTGTCCTGGGGACCATTCAGGCTTGTTTGCATTTGTGTTCCTCATGTGTGCCCCAAAGAATGAGGTGATTTGGTAAAATGATATGCCCAAGATTACTATCCGAGTGCCGGCGGTGGGGTGGTTCAAATAGCCTCGGCTATCACCTCATTTTGTCCGGTCGTGATGGTCAAGTGGATTAAGGCGTCTTGTACATACCAGTTGCATTGCTCCTGGGATTATGGGTTCGAGTTACTTCTGGGGTGTGAGTTTTCAGTTGCATATTGTCCTGGGGACCATTCAGGCTTGTTCGCATATATATATATATATATATATATATATATATATATATATATATATATATATATATATATATATATATATATATATAAATATATATATATATATAAATATATATATATATATAATATATATATATATATATATATAATATATATATATATAAATATATATATATATATATATATATATATATATATATATATATATATATATATATATATATATATATATATATATATATATATATATATGATATCACAATGGTAAGATATATCAATGAAAATAATTTTTGAGACAATGAAAGGACTTGAACTCGCAACCTGGTAATTGCCAGACGCCTCCCTTAACTGACTCAGCCCATCTAACATGGGCCCATCATTTACCCAATGATAAAAACATATCAACCTAGTATATAATAAGGAAAACAAATTATTGAATTATTCCATAAAATCATTTGTTACATATATGTTCTTAACCAGTCCCCGCATGTAATGTCAGTCTTCACTTTTTTTTTAT
Organism: Procambarus clarkii; assembly: GCF_040958095.1. Lineage (NCBI taxonomy): Eukaryota > Metazoa > Arthropoda > Malacostraca > Decapoda > Cambaridae > Procambarus > Procambarus clarkii. The sequence continues at coordinate 20,355,205 of NC_091182.1, forward strand.
TTGCAGACAAGAGAGGTTATTACCCATATGGCGTGACGAGGGTGTTACTGGTCCTGTGCGGGGCCACACTTGCTGCCTTCCTCCTGCGCTACAAACGAAGCATGGAAAGTAGTCTTAAGGTGAGTCACATGTTCTTCATCTGCTAGTAACTCAGGTATGGTCAACCTATCTTAAGGGTGCCAAAATATTTTGGTTAATAATATAAAAAATTTCTTCTCAGTGCAAACATTCAAATTCAATTTATCATCCCTTGTTGCATCTTCGGATGACATTTAGTTAATTGTGCTATAAATCCAGTTATTAGACCTTTCATCCATTTGTACACACGAGTCATACTTGTTCCTACTCTTCATACTCAACACCTTACTAGAGGTTGTAATGTTAGTCCCTTCACATGGAAGAGTTCTTATGCCAGAGATTACCTTAGTATACCTTCTATATATGATATTGAGGTAATTTACGTATATTCTACAGTGAGGTGCAGTACCTGTACACCATACTGTATGTAACATTTCACTACGACAATATTCAACAGTGAGGTGCAGTACCTGTACACCATATTGTATGTAAGGTTTCATTAGGACAATATTCCACAGTGTGGTGCAGTACCTGTACATCATAATGTAGGTAAGGTCTCACTGAGACAATATTCCACAATGTGGTGCAGTTCCTATACATCATAATGTAGGTAAGGTCTCACTGAGACAATATTCTACAGTGTGGTGCAGTACTAATACGGGAAACACTATGAAAATTAAACGCATTGAAAAGACACTATGTAAATTACATTGCTTCTAGAGCAAAGAAACAACTGAAACTCTTACAAAGTTATATGAGAAAACAAAATGACAGTGAAGATACCAAGTGACTAGGTCATGCGAAAGGGGAAGCGAGTGTTTAGAAAACTATACAAAAGTTTGTGATGAGCTCAATGCCATCTCTAATGGATTGTTCACAATAGAACCTGTACAGCTCCAAGTGTTGGAAGAGGAGGTATAAGGGAGTTCAATATATGAGGAGATCATATATTGCATTAACAACAGAGGAAGAAAGGGAAAAACTATCATCAATAGACGAAACTAAAACTATTGGACCGGATAAAATATAATTATGCATGTTAAAAGAAGCAGCACAGGCCCTAAGCATACCTCTTCAGTAGACCTTTATTGAGTTAATTACAATGGGGGAATTGCCCTGCTGCTACCACTGCATATGTGGTACCAGTCTACAAGAAAGGAGATAGAGAAGAGGAATTTAACTACATAATACTAGTACAGGACTATTAGCACACCTAGATTAAATAAGGTATGTAAGCAAACATCAACATGGCATTAGGGAAGGGAAATCATGCCGGACGAACTTACTGGAGTTCTAAAGATAAAGTAAATAAGGCAAGACAGAAAAGGTTGGAGATTACATATTTCTGCACTGCTGAAAAACCTTCGATACAGCACCACACAGGAAATTACTAAGTAATCACGAGAAACAGGTGGGTGGAAGCAGAAAAGCAATGACATGGGTAAAGAATTGCATAACATGCAGGAGTCAGAGAGCATGAGTGAGGGGTGAGAAGTCGGTCTAGCATAAGGAAATAAAGGGAGTACCTCAATGATTCATACTGGGACCCATAATATTCCTCATTTATGTATGTATGTAACCTGTCTACAGGAGTTGAGCCTTATAAGTCGATGTTTATAAACGATGCAAAGCTAATGAGAAGAGTTGTGACAGATGGGGATAGTAAAATTCTCCAGATGACTCAACAAGTTGCAGAGCTGGTCCCAGAAATGGCTGATAGAATTCAACGCCAGCAAGTGTAAGGTGATGTAAATAGGTACAGGAGCCTTTAGCTACCAAAAAAAAAACTTGGAGAGGACAGAACACCAAACCTAACTCTAAAGGCACACATAATAGGATAACGTCATCTGCATACTCTACACTAGCAAAATTTAGAACATCCTTCGGGAATTTAAAAAGGGAGGCGTTTAGATCACTGTATAATGCCGTTGTGAGACCATTTTTAGAGTATGCCGCCACGTCGCGGAGCCACAATATTAAAAAACATATAACGAAGCTCGAAAGAGTAGAGAAATTTGCAACGTGGCTCGTCCCAGAATTGTGAGGTACGAAAAGAGACTGGAGAAACAAAACCTGACGATGCTGGAAAGAAGGAGAGATAAGGGAGACGCAATTGAGATGTATTAAATCATCAGGGGGATTGACAGGCTGGAAAAGAAGAAATCTATACAATGAATTCCAATAGAACACAAGGGCATGGATGCAAGAATTGAGACTGATGAGTCATAGAGATGTTAAACAAAATTTACTTCTAGCTTAAAAGTAGTGGAAAATGGAATGTTCTAAATGAGCAGGTTGTAGAGGCAAACTCTATATAAAATATTAGAAAATAGGTATGATAGGAAAATAAGACAGACGTCATTGCATTCGAAAACCGATCGCTAGAAAAGTGGGGTCCATCGGCTAGAGTTCTATCCTACAGACTCTAATAGGTGAACACCACACACACACACACACACACACACCTAGTTGTACTCACAACTAGGTGAGTACAACTAGGTGAGTACACACACGTCTGCGGCATATGCGAGGCTGGCTAACATCAGAACAGCGTTCAGGAACCTGTGTAAGGAATCATTCAGAATCTTGTACACCACATATGTAAGACCAATCCTGGAGTATGCGGCCCCAGCATGGAGCCCGTACCTTGTCAAGCACAAGACGAAGCTGGAAAAAGTCCAAAGGTATGCCACTAGACTAGTCCCAGAACTAAGAGGCATGAGTTACGAGGAAAGGCTGCGGGAAATGCACCTTACGACACTGGAAGACAGAAGAGTAAGGGGAGACATGATCACAACCTACAAAATCCTCAGAGTAATCGACCGGGTAAACAAGGATAAACAATTCAACACTGGTGGGACGCGAACAAGGGGACACAGGTGGAAACTGAGTACTCACATGAGCCACAGAGACGTTAGAAGGAACTTTTTCAGTGTCAGAGTAGTTAACGGATGGAATGCATTAGGCAGTGATGTGGTGGAGGCTGACTCCATACACAGTTTTAAATGTAGATATGATAGAGCCCAGTAGGCTCAGGAATCTGTACACCAGTTGATTGACAGTTTAGAGGCGAGACCAAAGAGCCAAAGCTCAACCCCCGCAAGCACAAATAGGTGAGTACAAATAGGTGAGTACACACACACACACACACACACACACACATTCGGCTCATTCTGGGGTTGAAGTTCTTGACAATATATGAGACAAGAGCCATCTTGACCACCAATAACCCCTCTCAACTCCCCTATTCCCCTCCCTCTAATACTCACACACACACTCACTCACTCTCTCTCTCTCTCTCTCTCTCTCTCTCTCTCTCTCTCTCTCTCTCTCTCTCTCTCTCTCTCTCTCTCTCTCTCTCTCTCTCTCTCTCTCTCCCCTCCTCCCTCTCTCTCTCTCTCTCTCTCTCTCTCTCTCTCCCCTCCTCCCTCTCTCTCTCTCTCTCTCTCTCTCCCCTCCTCCCTCTCTCCTCTCTCTCTCCTCTCTCCCTCTCACCCCTTACACATACAAACACACACATACACGCACACACACACATTCACCCACTACACACACGCACCCACTACACACACACACAAACTCACGCACACACAAACTCACGCACACACAAACTCACGCACACACACACACACACACAGTGAGTACACATGGAGTCCCCATCTGAAGAAGCATATAATGAAACTGGAAAAGGTTCAGAGGTTTGCAACGAGACTCGTCCCAGAGCTACGAGGGATGGGGTATGAAGAGCGCCTGAGGGAACTGTGCCTTACGACACTAGAAAGAAGAAGGGAGAGGGGGGACATGATAGGAACGTATAAGATACTCAGAGGAATTGACAGAGTGGACATAGACGAAATGTTCACACGGAATAGTAACAGAACGAGAGGACATGGATGGAAGCTTGAAACTCAGATGAGTCACAGAGATGTTAGGAAGTTTTCTTTTAGCGTGAGAGTAGTGGGGAAATGGAATGCACTTCAGGAACAGGTTGTGGAAGCAAATACTATTCATAATTTTAAAACCAGGTATGATAGGGAAATAGGACAGGAGTCATTGCTGTAAACAACCGATGCTCGAAAGGCGGGATCCAAGAGTCAATGCTCGATCCTGCAGACACAACTAGGTGAGTACAACTAGGTGAGTACACACACAATAGAGCCCAATAGGCTCAGGAATCTGTACAGCTGTTGATTGACGGTTGAGAGGCGGGACCAAAGAGCCAGAACTCAACCCCCGCAAACACAACTAGGTGAGTACAACTAGGTGAGTACACACACATGCAGACTCATTGAACACACACACACACTCACACAATATATATATATATATATATATATATATATATATATATATATATATATATATATATATATATATATATATATATATATATATATATATATATAATATATATATTACACACACACACACACCACACATAAGGTAGATGAAGACAGTCTATTTAACACAAGGGGCACACACATTAGGGGAAACAGGTGGTAATTGAGTGCTCAAATGAGCCATAAAGACGTTAGAAAGAATTTGTTTAGTGTCAGAGTAGAAGACGAATGGATTGCATTAGGAAGTAATGTGGTGGAGGCTGACTCCATACACAGCTTCAAGTGTAGATATGATAGAGCCCAGTAGGCTCAGGAACCTGTACATTAATTGACTGACAGTTGAGAGACAGGAACAAAGAGCCAGAACTCGATCCCCGCAAGCACAACTAGGTAAGTACAACTTGGTAACTATATAAGTACACACATAAAAACACACAGGTTAAGCAGGATGGTAAGGAAACAGACCAAAGTTGGTGGAGAGAAACAGGAAGACCCAGACATGGAAATTTTAACTCATGAATGGAGGGAAATCAGGGTGGAAGTTAAAGACGTGAAGGAAATAAAAGTAAACTCTAGATGGAACTTAGTTCAGCACAAGAGATAAAAAAAACTAAAAACAGGCCCCCCCCTCAGACTCAGGTAACGGGGGATGTAGCAATGGCAGAGACCCCTACAATGGGTGCCACTTTTGCTGAAATACTGAAGAGCCCAGATGCCATGTACACAGTCAAGGAAGTTGTAATGAAAGCAGTAACCTCACAGAAGGCATCTAGATGCACAAGTCCGCTAATGGAAAGGAAAAGAGCTGTAGTAGTGGTAGGTGTTAAGGAAGAAGAGGAGACCACAAGGGAAGAATGGAGGACTAAGGACAAAGCTTCAGTGTCAGGGATACTAAAGGAGATAGTAATGGAAGGGGCTGAACGAGAAATAGAACAGTTTTTCCGGATTGGCCAGTACAACAAAGACAAAAAGCGATTGATCAAGGTAGTATTCAGGAACGAGGCCATCAAAGAGGACATTCTAGTAAAGAAGAGCAAACTGAAAAATACAAGGAATTGCAGAGAGGTATACCTTCAGAGGGACATGACCAGTGACAAGATAATAATAGAGGCAAATACAAGGAAAAGGCGTAAGGAGAGGAAAGGTAGCAGGGATCACCCTCCATCCCAGGACTGCCAGAGGGGAGTGGGGAACCCCCAATCCAGCAATTCAGGAACCCGAGAAAAGACTAGAACACCCCAGCCCACCACCCGATAGGGCCTCCCCCACCACAAATCCCTCCTTGTACCTACACAATACCCACCATATCACCCAAATCCTTCCTCCCCCTTACCCCCGAGTATCCCCTGCCTTACTTTTCCCTGATCATCTTCCTGACCCAAGCAGGCGCAGGCAAGACCTAGGCCCTCCTTCCCTCACCCTGCCTCCCTTCAAACCCCTGTTACCTGCACCACAGGAAGGAATGCCTCACCCCAAGCAATCCCTGCCCCCCAACCCTAAGCACTCCTTGCCCCCCCCCCCCCCCAACCCTCAGGATTTTTTCCTGTCCCAAGCATTCCTGGGCATGATCTAAGCCCTCCATCCCCCACCCCACCTCCCCGTGAACCCCTGGCAACTTCTTTACAGGAGAAGGAGCCTACCCAAGTAGCAATGCTCATGGATCAACTTCCTACACATGTAGTGAGGGAGGATGAAAATGGATATAGGAAAGTGAGTTTCGATGGAATTACCAATAAAGCAAGTGAGCTGTCGGAATGGGTGCAAGAAGGAAACCCAGATGTAATAGGACTCATGGAAACAAAATTGTCAGGAGTCATAACAGATGCTGTGTTTCCAAAGGACTACTATATAGTAAGGAAAGATAGGGAAGCAAGAGGAGGTGGAGGAGTAGCCCTGCTGATAAGGAAGGACTGGAGTTTTGATGAGATGGAAATTCTGGGTTGTGGCTGATTCAGAGATTACTTAACAGGAACTGTGACAATGGGTCATAGATTCGGCTACCGGCTAGATTCGACCTGATATTCACATTGAATGAGTCAGAAATAAGAGTAGTCAATTTTGAAGCCCCCCATAGGAATGAGTGACCACAATGCATTAACATTTGAATACCCTATCCCAACCTGGTGGAGGTAGGGATAACCTATCCAATGATGGGTCAGAAGGGAAAAGACTAAATTACCGACAAGGAAAATATGACGAGATGAGGAACTTCCTATGAAGAATACCATGGAAAACAGATCTCAGAGAGAAAACTGTGCAGGATTTGATGGACTATTTCACCCAGAGTGCCAGAAAGCTGCAGAAAGGTTTATCCCGGCCCAAAAAGAGAAAAACGAAGAGCAACAGAAGAATCAATGGCTCAACCAGGAATGTAATGTTGCAAACCAATTAAGTAAAAGAACATGGAGAAACTACAGAAATAACAGAACACCAGAGAAAGATACCAGAGGGCAACAAATCAGTACCTCAGAATGAGGAGAGAAGCAGAGGGACAGTATGAAAATGACAACGCGAGTAAAGCCAAGACCCAATCAAAACTGCCCCACAAGCCATATCAGGAGGAAAACAGCGGTGAAGGAACACGTGATGAAATTGAGAAAAGGGGGAGAATAGATACACAGAGAATGACAAGGAGGTGTGTGAAGAACCCAACAAGAGATTGCAGAAGGTCTTCATAAACGAACAAGGAGAAGCCCTTGCACTAAATGAGGAGGAGGCAAACCAAGCAACCTTGGAGGAATTTGACCTCACCAGTGATGAGGTCTAAAGGAATCGGTTGGAGCTGAATGTAACTAAGGCTGATGTGCCTGTCAGAATATCACAATGGATACTATAAGAAGGTGCATAAGCACTAAGTGTGACACACTCTATGGTGTATAACAGGTCACTGGAAACAGGGGACCTACCGGAAAGCTGGAAGACAGCTACTGTAGTCCCTTATAAAAAAAGGGTGACAAGCAAGAGGCACTGAATTACAGGTCATTTTCGTTAACTTGTATACCATGCAGGATGATGGAGAAGATTGTGAGGAAAAGGCTTGTAGAGCATCTGGAGGGAAATAGCTTTGTAACACTCCACCGACATGGGTTCAGAGATGGTAAATCGTGCCTCACAGGTTTAATAGAATTCTATGACCAAGCAACAAAAAATAGGCAAGAAACTGAAGGGTGGCAGACTGCATTTTCTTGGACTGTCGGAAAGCTTTTGACACAGTACCCCATAAAAGACTGTTACGAAAGTTGGAGCAACAGGCAAGCGTAAAAGGTAAAGTGCTCCAGTGGTTAAGGAAGTATCTAAGGAACAGGAAACAGCGAGTAACTGTGAGGGGGGGGGGGGGAGATATCAGAGTTATCTTGAGATGATTTTATCAATTGAGATGATGAGAGTGGCGAGATGTCACCAGCGGAGTCCCACATGGCTCTGTACTTGGACGCATCCTGTACTGACGCATACAAGGAAAATATTAATACAAGAATCAAGAAAGATGATGATAGACAGAGACTACAGGAAGACCTGGACCAGCTAGAGGAATGTTCTAGAAAATGACTACTAAAGATCCTCTCAGGAAAGTGTAAAGTAATGAAATTAAGCAAAAGGAGCAGAAGGCTGAAAACAAGGTACCATCTGGGAGGTGAAATCCTGCAAGAGTCAAATAGAGAGAAAGATCTGGGAGTTGATATCACACCGAACCTGTCCCCAGAGGCCCACATCTAAAGGATATCATCAGCGGCAAATGCTCGGTTGGCCAAGATAAGAACTGCCTTTAGAAACTTGAGTAAGGAATCGTTCAGGACACTGTATACCACTTATGTCAAACCAATCCTGGAATATGCAGCACCAGCCTGGAGTCCATACCTAGTTAAACACAAGACAAACTTAGAGAAGATTCAGCGGTATACCACCAGACTCGTCCCAGAATTGAGAGGTATGAGCTACGAGAAAAGGCTGAAGGAGCTAAACCTCACGTCCCTGGAAGGCAGAGGAGTAAGGGGAGACATGATAATCACCTATAAAACTCTCAAGGGAATTGACAGGATGGACAAAAACAAACTCTTTAGCACGGGTGGAAAACGAACAAGGGGACAAAGGTGGAAGCTGAGCACCCAAATGAGCCACAGAGACATTAGAAAAAACTTTTTCAGTATCAGAGTAGTTAACAGGTGGGATGCATTAGGCAGTAATGTGGTGGAGGCAGACTCCAAACACAGTTTCAAATGTACATATGATAGAGCGCAGTAGGCTCAGGAATCTGTACACCAGTTGATTGATAGTTGAGAGGCGGGACCAAAGAGCTAAAGCTCAACCCCCAGCCAAAGCACGCACACACACACACACACACACACACACACACACACACACACACACACACACACACACACACACACACACACACACACACACACACACACACACACACAGGGAGGGTAAATCTTGCCTGACTGGCTTAATAGAATTCTACGACCAGGTGACAAAGATTAAGCAAGAAAGAGAGGGCTGGGCGGACTGCATTTTCTTGGACTGTCGGAAAGCCTTTGACACAGTACCGCATAAGAGGCTGGTACATTAGCTGGAGGGACAGGCAGGTGTAGCTGGTAAGGTGCTCCAGTGGATAAGGGCAATAGCAATAGGAAGCAGAGAGTTACGGTGAGGGGAGAGACCTCCGATTGGCGTGAAGTCACCAGTGGAGTCCCACAGATACTCGGTCCTATCTTGTTTCTGATATATGTAAATGATCTCACCGGAGGGTATCGATTCATTTCTCTCAATGTTTGCGGACGATGCCAAAATTATGAGAAGGATTAAAACAGAAGAGGACTGTTTGAGGCTTCAAGAAGACCTAGACAAGCTGAAGGAATGGTCAAACAAATGGTTGTTAGAGTTTAACCCAACTAAATGCAATGTAATGAAGATGGGTGTAGGGAGCAGGAGGCCAGATACAAGGTATCATCTGGGAGAGGAAATTCTTCAGGAGTCAGAGAAGGAAAAAGACTTGGGGAGTTGATATCACGCCAGACCTGTCTCTGCAGCACATATCAAGAGGATAACATCAGCGGCATATGCCAGGCTGGCCAACATATGAACGCCATTCAGAAACTTGTGTAAAGAATCATTCAGAACTTTGTATACCACATATGTCAGGCCAATCCTGGAGTATGCAACAACCTACAAAATCCTCAGGGGAATCGACCGGGTAAACAAGGATGAACTATTCAACACTGGAGGGACGCGAACAAGGGGACACAGGTGGAAGCCGAGTGCCCAAATGAGCCACAGAGACATTAGAAAGAACTTTTTCAGTGTCAGAGTAGTTAGTAAATGGAATGCACTAGGAAGTGATGTGGTGGAGGCTGACTCCATATACAGTTTCAAATGTAGATATGACAGAGCCCAGTATGCTCAGGAATCTGTACACCAGTTGATTGACGGTTGAGAAGCGGGACCAAAGAGCCAGAGCTCAACCCCCGCAAACACAATTAGGTGAGTACAATTAGGTGAGTACACACACACACACACACACACATGGGGGTCATGGTGGCTGAGTGGGCAGTGCTTGGAACTCATAATCCTATAGACCAGATCCCCGGTGATGGCAGAAACAAATGGGGAGAGTTTTTTCTCAGTGATGCCCCTGTTACCTAGCAGTAAATAGGTACCTGGGAGTTAGTCAGCTGTTACGGGCTGCATCCTGGTTGTGTGTGTACTCACCTATTTGTACCCATCTATTTGTACATGCAGGATCGAGCATTGACTCTTGGATCCCGCCTTTCTAGCCATCGGTTGATTACAGCAATGACTCCTGTCCAATTTCCCTATCAAAACTAGTTTTAAAATTATGAATAGAGTTTGCTTCTACCACCTGCTCCTCAAGTGCATTCCATTTTTCCACTACTATCACGCTAAAGGAATACTTCCTAACATCTCTGGTACTCGTCTGAGTTTCCAGCGTCCACCATGTCCCCTCGTTCTGTTACTATTACGTGTGAACGTGCGTGTGTGGGTAATTATCTAAGTGTAATTACCTAAGTGTAGTTACAGGATGAGAGCTACGCTCGTGGTGTCCCGTCTTCCCAGCACTCTTTGTCATATAACGCTTTGAAACTACAGACGGTCATGGCCTCCACCACCTTCTCATCTAACTTGTTCCAACCGTCTACCACTTTGTTTACGAAAGTGAATTTTCTTATATTTCTTCGGCATCTGTGTTTAGCTAGTTTAAATCTATGACCTCCTGTTCTTAAAGTTCCAGGTCTCAGGAAATCTTCCCTATCGATTTTATTAATTCCTGTTACTATTTTGTATGTAGTGATCATATCACCTCTTTTTCTTCTGTCTTCTAGTTTTGGTATATTTAATGCCTCTAACCTCTCCTCGTAGCTCTTGCCCTTCAGTTCTGGGAGCCATTTAGTAGCATGCCTTTGCACCTTTTCCAGTTTGTTGATGTGTTTCTTAAGGTATGGGCACCACACAACCGCTGCATATTCTAGCTTTGGCCTAACAAAAGTCGTGAACAATTTCTTTAGTATATCGCCATCCATGTATTTAAAAGCAATTCTGAAGTTAGAAAGCATGGCATAGGCTCCTCGCACAATATTCTTTGTGGTCCTCAGGTGATAGTTTTCTATCTAGAACCACCCCTTAGATCTCTTTCTTTATCAGAATTCTTTAAAGATTTCTCACATAATATATAAGTTGTGTGAGGTCTATGTTCTCCTATTCCATATTCCATAGCATGGCATTTATTAACATTAAATTCCATTTGCCAAGAGGGGCTCCATATACTTATTTTGTCCAGGTCATCTTGAAGGGCATGACAATCATCTAAGTTTCTTATCCTTCCTATTATCTTAGCATCATCAGAAAACATGTTCATATAATTCTGTATACCAACTGGTAGATCATTTATGTAGAAAATAAACATCACTGGTGCAAGAACTGAACCCTGTGGTACTCTACTTGTGACATTTCTCCAGTCCGATACATTGCCTCTGATCACTGCCCTCATTTTTCTATCAGTCAGAAAATTTTTCATCCATGGTACCACAGCTTGCCTGTCACCCCTCTAACATTTTCCAGTTTTCTGTGTGTGTGTGTGTGTGTGTGTGTGTGTGTGTGTGTGTGTGTGTGTGTGTGTGTGTTTACTAGTTGTGTTTACTAGTTGTGTTTTTGCGGGGGTTGAGCTTTGCTCTTTCGGCCCGCCTCTCAACTGTCAATCAACTGTTTACTAACTACTTTTTTTTTTTTTTTTTTTCCACACCACACACACACACCCCAGGAAGCAGCCCGTGACAGCTGACTAACTCCCAGGTACCTATTTACTGCTAGGTAACAGGGGTACTTAGGGTGAAAGAAACTTTGCCCATTTGTTTCTGCCTCGTGCGGGAATCGAACCCGCGCCACAGAATTACGAGTCCTGCGCGCTATCCACCAGGCTACGAGGCCCCTGTGTGTGTGTGTGTGTGTGTGTGTGTATTCACCTAGTTGTACTCACCTAGTTTTGTTTGCGGGGGTTGAGCTCTGGCTCTTTGGTCCCACCTCTCAACCGTCAATCAACAGGTGTACAGATTCCTGAGCCTATCGGGCTCTATCATATCTACACTTGAAACTGTGTATGGAGTCAGCCTCCACCACATCTCTTCCTAATGCATTCCATTTGTCCACCACTCTGACACTAAAAAAGTTCTTTCTAATATCTCTGTGGCTCATTTGGGCACTCAGTTTCCACCTGTGTCCCCTTGTACGTGTTCCCCTTGTGTTAAATAGACTGTCTTTATCTACCCTATCAATTCCCTTCAGAATCTTGAATGTGTGTGTGTGTGTGTGTGTGTGTGTGTGTACATGTGAAAAAAAAGTTGATGGAATGACAGTTGAGAGGCGGGCCGAAAGAGAACGGAGCTCAACTCCCGCAAGCACATCTAGGTGAATATAACTAGGTGAATACACACATAGTAGTAGTAGTAGGCATCCATCAGTCTCGGGAGACTATGCATTCACGAATGCATAGTCTCCTATGCATGGAATGCACAAGGGGAACACCCATACACATTATAGTTCCCCTTGGACCGTGTTCTGAACATGTTTCTTTCTCTTACCAGTATGAAGGTGCAAATTACAACATAAGAACCCTGAGAGAAGAAATAAGTGATATAGAGGACTTGGGGTATGCTGTGCTGGACGACGACAGTCAGAACTGCCCTGATCTTCTTCACTCTGACCAAGACGACAACGCAACTTATGGTAATATAGACACATCGGTGGTTGAATACTTACTTGATCTTGGGGTGTTTGGTGCTAGGCTTGGCCTGCACGTGGGACGGGTCCCTTCCCGGCACCTGCGTCCGCTCGCCACCAACAGTATCTACTCCTCCGTGGACACTCTTGCCAGAGCTCAGGCTCAGGCATACGCCATGTGGGGCGTCAATGTTGGTGAGATACGCCAGAGACCTCCAAACTTGCCTCGACTCATCAGCCACTTGTCTCACAATTATAGCGCGTCAGTGTCATCCATGAGTCGCCACATTGTCGCTGACTACTTCCGCCAGATGGCAACACCATCTCCTCCCCAAGATAGGCACATGAGCGGGTCCTGGTCACTGCTTGCTTACCCACCTGCCATCACCCACAATCCCTTGTGCCTTCATCTCCGGTATTCTATGTCCACGCCAGCTGACATTGACACCATTCCCTCCCTGGACCACTAGAGAGGCACAGGTTCCAATGCCCTCTCAACCACAACAAACGGTGTGACACAATGCCCTCTCAACCAACACATGACACTATGCCCTCTCAGCCTACACATACAGCAGATGACACCATGCCCTCTCCACCACAACAATCAACACATGACACCATGTCCACTTCACAATGACACACCATGCCCTCTGCACCACAACAATCAGCACATAACACCTTGCCATCTCCATCATGACAATCAGTACATGACACTATGGGCCCCCCTTCACCACAACAATCAGCACATGACACCTTGCCCTCCTCACCATGACAATCAGTAATGACACCATGGCCTTTACACCATGACAATCAGCACAGGACTTAATTCTCTCTCCACCATATCAATTGACATAAGACACCATGCCCTCTCCACCAGGAAAGTCAGCATAAGACACTATGCCCTCTCAACTAAGACAATCACCACATAACACCATGCGCTCATCACCAGAGACCGTGTGTTAAAGATAGTGTTTGCAAACGAGGCCACAAAGGAGAAGATTCTAACAAGGAAGAGCAATCTGCAATATGTGGGAGAATTCAAAAAAGTATTTCTGCAGAGGGACATGACGAGGGAGGAGAGAGCCATGGCTGCAGAAGCAAGAAAGAAGTGCCGTATGAGAGGAGAAAGCCAGGAAAACACAGCTCCCAACACATCATCCCCAGGGGTCAAGGGGAACCCACAACCACAACCAAGTAACACCAGAGGGGAGGGCAACTCCACCACCCTCCTCTGCATAGAAACCTCCCCTACCCCTCACCCTCCTTGCCCCAACTCAAATGTTCAGCCACCTCTCCCTTCCCCCCCCCCTCACCCTTCTCCCACCCTGCTTCCCCTCCTCTAATCCCACTTCCCCCCTCTGTCCTCCCTCCCCCTTCATCCCATACCCTCACTGTTCCCCCCTTCACTTGACCCCCCACTCCTCACTCCAGTATCCTCTGAGACCCCGTTACCCACTCCACATCTAACGACCATGGAATCTTCCCCCATCAGCCCCCTCTCCGTTCAGCTTGTTGATGCCGTGAGGTGGGCTTAGTGAACGGCTGCCAGAGTGTGATGTTCCTTGGGACAGTCCTCTGTCCTTTTGTAGCCTTGTGCTCCTGCTGCTGTCCTCTCAAATTTTGCTGAACAACTTTTCCTTTTCCTTCTGTTTAGTTTTTCTCCCCCTCTTCTCCTGTCTACTTGTCGTTTCCTCCTGACCTTTTGCTTGTTTTGGTTATTCCTTTGGACTTCTTCTATTTTGACGCCCGGGTGCTTGAGGAGTCATACTTTTGCATCCGTAGAATTGTAGTACCCAACGTCGAGAGCGAGGGGAACCTTTTATTGTCTTTCCCCCTTTGTCATTGAACCCGATCTCGACGGACTGACGGTTCTTAAGGTGGCGTTTGTGGGGCGTATACTCACGACACACCCCTAGGAGGCCCCGACATGATCGGCGATAGCTTCTTGTTGGGTGTTCTGCCTCTAATTGTAGCTCCATGGTGGGTGTGTTGGGGCACATTCGTGAATGAATGTTTATGTTTCGTACCTATGTTGTGTTCTGTTCCTCCTTTACCTTCTCAGGCTCGTGGGGTGGGCGACCAAGCCCCCGAGTCGGTCCGTGTTGGAAGACTGGACTCTGTAGCCTCAACTGCATTGGGCCCCGACCTTGCACCTCCTTTGGCCTCTCTGACTACTCCCCTCGGCTCCCCTCCCTCCTCTGTGGTTGGGTCGAGCCCCAAGCCCCCAGTGGTGACTACCTCGTCCTCTGGCACGGCTCCATCTCTAGTTGTAACTACTGTGCCTTTTAACCCCTCTCTCTCTGGGGGTTCTCAACGCCGTCCTCGACATGGCCGCACTCGCTCGATTTCTTCCCGTTCTGATGCCTATCAAGTCTTGTTTGGTCTCGCTTCGTGGGCCAAATACTTTGATCTCCTCCTTCTTGATTCTGCGCCTCCTGACGATTTCTCCCTCCATCGACATCTTGTTGATTCCATGGATGCCTCTGTTACCTTCAACCCTACTTCTCAGGATGCAGCTTCCCGCTTGGCTGCCTTATCCTGCCTTGGCAAGACCCCCGTTCGGGTCTCAAAGAACGCTCAGTTGAATGCCAGTATTGGCACTATTCTCCTCCTGCCCCATGTTGCGACCGGTGTTCGGAATCTGCAGGACTGCCACGATGATATTCGGCATATCCTCGATGCCCAGGGCCATTCTGTCCCCGGGTGGACACGTTTCCTCATTCCCCTCGTGGTCGTCGCCGTCAACCCCTTCTGGTTGTGAAGATTACCTTTGATGGTAGGAACCTTCCACCCCTCTATCATTCTTGCTGGTGCCAGGTGCTCTGTCCAGGAGTACATTCCCTCTCCTAGACTCTGTAACAAGTGCTGGAGGTTTGGGCATGGTGCCCTCCGCTGCTCTGGGACTGTCTCTCTCTGTCCTTTGTGTGGGGGCGAAGGTCACTCTAAGTCGGAGTGCACTTCTCCCCAGGTTCGCTGCCTCAACTGCGGTGAGGCCAATCCTACCTTCTCCCAGTGCGTTTATTCATTACAAGCTTGAGGCAGCCGTCATCACCTTGAAGCACCGGGAGCGTTTATCTTTTTCTGAGACGAGGCACCAGGTTTGCCGGCTCCCGCCTTATGCTAATGTCTCTTATGCTCGCGTGTTGCGCTCTTCCTCTCCTCGTCCTTCCCACCTTCCTCAGACTTACAACCGTTTCCGGGCCTTGGGCCCTGATACGCCCACTGCCCCCTCCTCTGTTCCTTTGAGTTCTGTCCCAAAGGGTGCCCCTCTTGGTCCTCTGTCTGGGATTCCCCTTCTTTCTACCCGGTCTGTCACGTCTCCTGTGTCTTCTTCCTCGTCTCCCTCCGATCCTCCTTCCCATCCATCTCCTCCGTCTATTGACTCTCCCTGCCGCCTGTCAGTGCGGGCTGATGTCCATCGCTCTCCTAATGGCCGTCGGGTGTGCTCTCGTTCAGCTTCTCCTGTTGAGATGCTGGAATCCGTTGCCCGGTACGTAGTTGCTGGGACATCAGTCTCTTTAAGTCAGAAGCGTAAGCCTGGCTCCTCTCCTTCCTTCTCCCCGGCGGGTAAGAAGGCTTCGCTCTCTTCCTCGGCCCCTACTACTGAGTCTATTGCTCCTTCCTCTCCCGTTTCAGTGGTTGCACCCCCTGTTCCTGCTATGGAGGTTTCTTTGGCCCCCGCTTCCCTCTCGGTTGCTGCCCTTGCTGAGGTGCGCTCCCCTCTTTCTACTCCCCCTCTTCCTGCTGCTGTCCTTGACTGCTCCTCTCTGTTGTCTTCTCTTCCTCCTCCTCCGGCCCCGCCCGCCCACCTCTGGTCTGTTCTCCCGCTTCCTTCCCTCTGTCTTTGCTCAGTTTACCCATGCCCCCTAACCCTGACTTTGCTGACCCTGATCCCGACCCTGATCTTCTTTAACGTGCTGTGTTGCTCTTTCGCCTTTGTTCCTTCCTTGTTCTCTGTTGTTGTCCTTTCTCTTCTAGTCGGTGTCTATTCTTCAATGGAACGTTCGAAGTTATTACGCCAATTTCCTCGAACTCCAACTTCTGATTTCGCGGTTTTCGCCCCTTTGTGTCTGTCTCCAGGAGCCAATGCTTGGTGCTCGTCCTGGCCGCTTTCGTGGCTATTCCTTTATCTCCCCCCCCCCCCAGCTGTTGCTGGGGCTCCTAACTCTTTGGCTCTCTTGATTCGCTCTGATGTTCCCTTTGTCCCCTTACTTTTTCCTTCGCCTCTCCATTGTTCTGCTGCTCATATCTTTGTGGGGAAATGGTACACTGTTTGTTCCATTTATCTCCCCCTGAGTGTCCTGCTTTCTCTTCCTGATCTGAAACACTTACTGGACTCCTTGCCGGAGCCTGTGCTCCTGGTGATTTCAATTGTCGTCATTCCCTTTGGGGTGATGTTCTGACGAACACCCGGGGTCGCCTTCTTTAACCGTTTATCCTCTCTTCTTCCCCGTCTCTTCTGAATTCTGGTGAGCCCACGCATTTGGACTCTCAGACTCGCACCCTTTTCCTTCTTGATCTTTCTCTTTGCTCGTCTTCTCTTTACTTAGATTTCACGTGGCAGGTTCTTGATGACCTCCATGGCAGTGACCATTTCCCCATCCTTGTTACCTTTTTCTCTTTTCGCCCTCCCCTCTCCTTCCCTAGGTGGCAGTTTGCGAAAGCGGACTGGAACCTCTTTACCCTCAGCGCTGCTCTCTCGGACCTCTCCCTTCTACCTCTCCCTCGCTCTCTCCTTTTTCATGACACTGTCTTCGACGCTGCCCTTCGCTCTATTCCTCGCTCTTTTTCTCGGGGTCCACGGAAGTGCGTTCCCTGGTGGAATACAGACTGTGGTCGGACTGTCCACTGTTAGCGTGCAGCCTGGAAGAGACACGGCCGATTCTTTTCTTTTCTTTCGGAAGACGAGTGCGGTGGCCCGTAGGGCCATCCGTACGGCTAAACGTGAATGTTGGGCATCTTATGTCTCAACAATTACATCCGAAACTCCTCTGCCACAGATCTGGAAGCGTATCCGCAAGATAGCGGGTAAGTTCGTTCCCGATGTTTCACCGGTCCTTCACCTCCGTGGTACTCTTGTTGCGGACCCGTTGCAGGTCACTACCGAACTGGGTTCCCGCTTTTCTTCTGTTAGCTCTGGCCTTCATCTTCCCCAATCTTTCCTTCTTCGTAAACCTGTCCTTGAGTCTCGTCCTTTAGATTTCTGCACTCTTCTTCGACTTCCCTATAACGATCCCTTCTCTCTCTCTCTGAACTTCGTTCTGCTCTGGCCCTCTGCGGTTCTACGGCGGCGGGCTCTGATGGTATTCATTATGAGATGCTTCGCCATCTCCCTCCGTGCAAGTCTCAGTATTTACCGAGTCATAATCGGATCTGGGAGTCGTCGTCAGTCTCTGAGGACTGGCTCGATGCCGTTGTCTTCCCTGTTCGCAAACCAGGGTCTCTGCGAACATCCCCTAATGACTTTCGCCCTATTGCCCTCACAAGTTTTGTCTGCAAACTCTTTGAACGTATGGTTAACGTTCGTCTGATGTGGTTCCTGGAACACCGTCACTTCCTCTTCCCTTATCAATTTGGTTTCCGCAAGTGCCGCAGCACGGCAGATGTCCTGGTGAACTTGAAGGTCTATATTCGTACTGCTTTTGCTGCGAAGACCTCCGTTGTTGCCGTCCTTTTTGACCTGAAAAAGGCTTACAACACCACTTAGCGATATCATATTCTATCCCAGCTTCATTTTTTTGGCCTTCGTGGTCATCTCCCTCTTTCTCCGCAGCTTCTTCTCTCGTCATTCTTTTCGGGTGCGGCTTGGTACCGCTCTCTCTGCTTCTTTTCAGCAATACGAAGGTGTGCCCCAGGGTAGTGTTCTGAGCAATACTCTTTTTCTGGTTGCCCTCAAGGGTCTTCTTTGCTCTCTTCCTTCAGGCGTCTTCTCTGCTCTCTATGTCGATGATCTGACCCTTTGCTGTCAGGGTGATGATTCGTCTCTCCTTCAACGCCGGCTTCAACTTGCGATTGACGCCGTGACGTCTTGGCCCACCGATCATGGCTTCGGGTTCTCTACTACTAAGACTTGTGCCATGACTTTTACTCGGAAACGGGTTGTTCTTCGTCCCTCTTTGTCACTTTATGGTCATCCCCTTGAGTACAAAGGTTCCGCGAAGCTTTTGGTTTGACACTCGTTTGTCTTGGTCTCCCCATATCTCTTACCTCCGTGTTGAGTGCTCTAAGGCCCTTACCCTCCTTCGGGTATTGTCCCATTCTTCTTGGGGAGCGGATAGGCGCACTCTCCTTGCTTTACATTCCTCTCTCGTCCTGTCTAAACTCGATTATGGTTGCCCTGCTTACTCGTCTGCTTCTCCTTCTACTCTTCGCCGTCTTAATGATTTGCACCCTACTGGGTTGCGCCTCAGTTCTGGTGCCTTTTGTTCTACTCCCGTCCTTAGCTTGTATGTTGACACTGGCTTCCTATCTTTCCAGGACCGCCGTGATCGCTACTGTCTTCGCTATCTTGCGCGGTCCTTACAACATCCTTCCTCTCGCCTCTGTCGTGCTTTAACTTTTACCCCTCCCGCGGTTCCTGTTCCTCTTCATCATCTTCCTCTTTCTGTCCGGTTATCTCGCTTACAGGATTCTCTTTCCGTTCGTATTTCTAATGTTTCTCCTCATGTTGTTCCTTCTTTGCCCCCGTGGAGAGTCCCCCTTCTGCAGTTTTGTACATCCTTGATCCGCATCACTAAAGCTTTTACCACTGCCACGGTTCTAAAACACCTTTTCCTTGAGCACTTTTCTTCTCACTCCCACTCCGTTTCTATCTTCACCGATGGGTCCAAGTCTGCAGACGGTGTTGGATACTCTGTTTTTCCTGATCCCCTTATATGTGTCGTTTACCTCCGGAGGCTAGCATCTTCACAGCGGAGCTTTATGCTATTCTCTATGCTCTTCGTCTCCTGCTTTCTCGTTGTCAATCTTCCTTTGTAGTTGTTGTTGACTCTCGTAGTGCCCTCGTGGCTCTCGGGTCCTTTAATCCGGTTCATCCAGTAGTTGTCGAGATCCAGTATTGGCTGTTTCTTGTTCACAGTAAATTTAAGTTGGTTGAGTTTTGTTGGGTTCCCAGCCATATTGGCGTGTCTTTAAATGAGCGTGCGGATACTGCCGCCAAGGAAGCTGTCCGCTCTTGTCCCATCTCTCATAAAGGTATTCCATATTCCAACGTTTACCTTGTTATCCATTCCTCCATCCTTACCCGTTGGCAGGCTTCTTGGTCGTCTGTTACTGGTAACAAACTACTTACTCTTAAATGTTGTGTTTCCTCGTGGCCGTTCTCCTACCACCGTAACCGGCGATGGGAAACGGCTATGGCGAGGTTGCGTATTGGCCATACTCGCTTAACCCATGGTCACTTGATGGAGCGTCGCCCTGCTCCTTATTGTCCTAATTGCATTGTCCCTCTTACGGTCGTGCATGTCCTTCTTGAATGTCCTGACTTCCAGGACGAGCATGTGTCTTGCTTTCCGACCGCCCCTCGCTGTCACCTGTCCCTCAACAGAATTCTTGGTGACTCGGATACTTTTGATATTCGCCTTATGCGTTTTTGTTCTCATATTGGCATCCTTGGTGATATTTAGCGCCCTCTGATTATTCCGCACATTTGATGGTGCTACATAGCCTTCCCGGTTTGGTGCCTTCTTTTGATAATTACCTTTCCTTGCCACTAGACTAGATCCCGGGCTGAGAGGTATGAGCTACGAGGAGAGACTACGGGAATTAAACCTCACGTCGCTTGAAGACAGAAGAGTTAGGGGGGGGGATATGATCACCACGTTCAAGATTCTCAGAGGAATTGACAGGGTAGATAAAGACAGGCTATTTAACACAAGGGGCACACGCACTAGGGGACACAGGTGGAAACTGAGTGCCCAAATGAGCCACAGAGATATTAAAAAGAATTTTTTTAGTGTCAGAGTAGTTGACAAATAGAATGCATAAGGCAGTGATGTGGTGGAGGCTGAATCCATACACATTTTCAAGTGTAGATATGATAGAGCCCAATAGGCTCAGGAACCTGTACACCAGTTGATTGACAGTTGAGAGGCGGGACCAAAGAGCCAGAGCTCAGCCCCCGCAAGCACAAATGGGTGAGTACAAATAGGTGAGTACCATAACAATCAGCAAAAGATGCCATGCTTTCGCTATCATGACAATCAGCACATGACACTATGCCCTCTTTGCCATGAAAATCAGCACATGGCACTATGATCTCTCCACTATGACAATCACAAAATGACATCATGCCCTGTCTACCATGACAGTCAGCAAATGACACTATAACCTCTCCTCAATGTTAATCAGCACATGACACCAAGCTCTCTACACCATGACAATCACCACCTGAATCCATACCCTCTCCACTATGACAACCGACACTGATACCATTCCCCTCTCTACAATGACAATCAGCATATTGCACCATACCTTTGCCACTATGACAAACAACACATTACGCAATGATCTCTACACTAAGACAATCAGCAGAAGACACCAAACCCTCTCAATAATGAAAATCGTCTCATGACACCATTCCCTCCCCACGAAGCCAATCAGCTCATGACACCATTCCCTCATCACCATGACAATCAGCACATGTCACCAGGCCCTTTCCACCATGATATCAGCACATGACATCAGGTCTTCTCCACTATAATAATCAGCACATGACACCATGCCCTCCCCACCTTAAGTCAGCAGATGACACCATGCCCTATCTACATAACAATCAGCACATGAAACCATTCCCCTCTCTACTATGACAATCAGCACAAGACACCATGCCCTCTCTACCATGACAATAAGCACATGAAACCAAGCCCTGATACAAGCAAATACAAATCATCACACATGACATAACCTCAGATGTAAACATACAATGGGGTGAGGGTGGAGTGAGGTCAGGGAGGTGATGGTTGTGTGAGGTCAGGGAGGTGATGGTTGGGTGAGGTCAGGGAGGTGATGGTTGGGTGAGGTCAGGGAGGTGATGGTTGGGTGAGGTCAGGGAGGTGATGGTTGGGTGAGGTCAGGGAGGTGATGGTTGGGTGAGGTCAGGGAGGTGATGGTTGGGTGAGGTCAGGGAGGTGATGGTTGGGTGAGGTCAGGGAGGTGATGGTTGGGTGAGGTCAGGGAGGTGATGGTTGGGTGAGGTCAGGGAGGTGATGGTTGGGTGAGGTCAGGGAGGTGATGGTTGGGTGAGGTCAGGGAGGTGATGGTTGGGTGAGGTCAGGGAGGTGATAATAGGGTGAAGTAAGGGTTGGGATGGTGTTGTGAGGTCAGGGAGGTAATGGTGGAGTAAGGTCAGGGAGGTGATGGTAGAGTGAGGTCAGGGAGGTGATGGTAGGGTGAGGTCAGGCTGATGATGGTAGGGTGAGATCAGGGTGGTGATGGATGGTGATGCCACAGACTAATATTGCATATATCAGTCTGATGGCTCCAGGGAACCAGAAGGGCTCCCCACAGAAAAGCTACACAGTATTGATCTAAAAAATGTAACAAGGTTGGGTGTGGAGTATGATGCGACACCAAAAAAAGAAATAAACAAATTTAAAGTTCATGAAGATAAGTTCTGGTGGAAAAGAATCTGAAAAAATTCAGTCTCAAATTTTGAGGAGTTACGTCAGACAGTCTATAAGGAAGTGTGGTCAATGCATCACCTCCCTGATGTCACCCTACATGAGGTGAGGTCATGGAGGTGATGGTAGGGTGAGGTAAGGATTGGGATGCTGGGGTGAGATCAGGGAGGTGATGGTAGGGTGAGGTAAGGGTTGGGATGCTGGGGTGAGATCAGGGAGGTGATGGTAGGGTGAGGTCAGGGTGGTGATGGTAGGGTGAGAAAAAAGTGGTGATGGTAGGGTGAGGTCAGGGAGGTGATGGTAGGGTGAGCTAAGGGAGGTGATTGTGGAGTGAGTTCAGGGAGGTGATAGTAGAGTGAGGTATGGGTGGTGATGGTGTATTAATTCTACTCAACCGAGCACAAGGCCATCTAGAGTCGCTGCTCAGAACTGCAAACAGAAACTTAAACAATATTTTGATTCTATTTAAATGTAGATAACTAATCATTTAAACTTGAGGTGACCATGCTGATGCAGTGGTGAGTTGATGTCCAGTACCTAGATAGTGATTAGGTCTATAGCCTAGATAGATAGCCTAGAGTAATAGTGACCCTGGACAGTAGCCTCACTGTATTGTTGAGGTCTCCTTGATCTTAAATGATCCAGTTAATCATAATTTGTTTTTGATTATATCACTCTGTTTCTTACAAGAGAGTTATTCAATAAATTTCAATGTTTATTTACGTCCCCATCTTGACTTAGTCATCTGCCAAAAATTCGAGACATTCGTTAGGGTACGTACTAACCTACTAACCCATAAATATAACTTCAGGACAGAGAAACAGGTGTACGTTAGTACTAAGACCTGAACTACGACCCGAGTTTTCTCCTCCCGGAGTTATGTTGGAAATAACCAACAGTTTTATACATCCATTGTATTTTATTCAACTTTTGTATTAACCACAAGTAGTTACTAAAATTACTAACTTGTAGATTTAATCATCATCATGATTAATATAATTCATATTGCCAGATTCTTCCTAGTCAGAGTGACGACGCGAGGAACGACAGGCAGAGACATGAATTCTTTTCACATTTTGTTGGATTTATAACAGAGTCCAGTTTATCATTTCTTTTACTAAAAATAGTTACTTACTAATAAGTTTAATTTCGTAGAATACTACTGCTTACTGGAACTCCTTTACTTAGTTGATATCAAACATTCTAGAGGAAATTATTTTAATGTAAATGATTCCACTTTAATTTCCTCCATTTGCTGCTTGACTTTAATAAACCTAATTTATGTTACGCGAAATTATATTTTAACACAGAAGAATTAAATGTAACATCAATACTCGTCACCATCTCTTCTTTCCTTAATTAATCCGGATATATCTAAATCCATTTACGCTCGAGATGTCTATCGAGAGCCGCGCATGCGCAATCTGGAAGAGGGAGAAGACGAGAGAACGCTACCAGCCACCACGTTACTCGGACGCCATTAGCAACGAGCAACAGAGATCTACGTTTCGATCTTGCAAACAGTTTGTATTTCGCTCCCACGACTAACAGAGCGGTGCCACATCACTTGGCACATCTAGGCAGTGTCCCAGGAACCAATTATCACTCCAACCCACAAGTAACGTCTTATCACGGCAGCTGAGGACGAGGGATCTGGAATTGTTCCTACACCAGTGGACACTCGGCCCCGCTACTAACCATTTCTAAACTATAATATTGTGCACATTTTTATATATAGATTAATTGCCGTTAGGCTGTGAACTTACAAACAAAATCCTGTACGTATAACTTCCAAATTTATTCCGCTTTATTGGAATATAACTTGCATAATTATTTACTTAAGATTTCTGCAATAATAATAACATTCTGTTGGAATATATTTCGTAATTCGGGATGTACTTATAGTTACCATTAGTGAAATTCTACAATGTAATTGCCTTCCACCTCCGGACGGCAGTCCACGACAACCGCGGTATTAGGCTTTTCTACCTGCCCGTGCAGCAATTTACTTTAAGCAACACACCGTCGGTGGATCGTGACAACCGATTACATCTCTCTAGTTTACAGCTAAGCTGGTCATGTTTATCCGTAGTTATAACTCTGTAGTTATATTAGTGATATCTCGAGATCAATTATACTAACAGGGAGCCGGGGAGCCGGTCGGCCGAGCGGACAGCACGCTGGACTTGTGATCCTGTGGTCCTGTGTTCGATCCCAGGCTCCGGCGAGAAACAACGGGCAGAGTTTCTTTCACCCTATGCCCCTGTTACCTAGCAGTAAAATAGGTACCTGGGTATTAGTCAGCTGTCACGGGCTGCTTCCTAGGGGTGGAGGTCTGGTCGAGGACCGGGCCGTGGGGACACTAAAAAGCCCCGAAACCATCTCAAGATAATCTCAAGATAAACCCATTGATTTACCATATACTGTACTATTCTGTCCAGTAGTATATTGAGGTGCATTTACCTCTAATTAATATTATATAATCAATGTTATTTACTTTCATAAATTGTTTACTATGGCAAAGAACCAGCGTCAGAATAATGCTAGGAATGCATTAATCTTTTAGCATGTAACCCCCTAATTTTGTGCAAGTTAATTTGACTCCCTTTACATAAGAAATACAGTTTCACTAAGATCCATAGGACACTAGTTCTTGGTATCAGTTTAATCCATTGTCTAATTTTGTTTTCCACGTTTTCTCAAAAAGTGGTGGTCCTTCACAGCTATCGAATTATTTTATTTTAATTACAAAATATTGGAGTTAGATTTTCCCACAGGTGGGGTGAGGTCAGGGAGGTGATGGTGGGGTGAGGTCAGGGTAGTGATGGTGGGGTGAGTTCAGGACGGTGATTGTGGGATGAGGTCAGGGAGGTAATGGTGGGGTGTGATCATGGTGGTGATGTTGGGGTAAGGTCAGGGTAGTGATGGTAGGGTAAGGTCAGGACGGTGATGGTGGAGTGAGGTCAGGGTGGCGATGGTGGGGTGAGGTCAGGGTGGCGATAATGGGGTGAAGACAGGGTGGCGATGGTGGGGTGAGGTCAGGGTGGCGATGGAGTATTGAGGTCAGGGGTAGTGATGGAGGGGTGAGGTCAGGGAGGTGATAGTAGAGTGAGGTCAGGGTGGTGATGGTGGACTGAGGGCAGGACGGTGATGGTGGAGTGAGGTCAGGGTGGTAATGGTGGGGGTGAGGTCAGGGTGGTGATGCTGGGGGTGAGGTCAGTGACGTGATTATTTGTAAATATTTGTGTAATTATTTGATATAATTTTCGCATGAATTTCAGTTTTCTGCTGTATCACTAGTATTTTATCATTTGTTTGTAGCAGTAGTGTGTTAGTATTGGTGTGTAGCACTAATGTGTTAGTATTGGTGTGTAGGACTAATGTGTTAATATTGGTGTGAAGAACTAATGTGTTAGTATTGGTGTGTAGCGCTAGATTTCAAAGATGAAGAGTTTAAAAATATTGATTCTTTTGGCCTCAAGGTTTGCTATCAACTGAGTTTTTTGGAAGTTTTCCGTATCAAATTACGTCGTACATATTATAATAATAAATGCAGTGAGAAAATTCGTCCAAAAAATGTGTATCTTTTGCTATATTTTTCTGGGTTTGAAAATATGGTCAAGGCCATGAAACTTTTTTATATACATTTTTGATATTTTTCTTTAATTACGAAAATGCTGTTGGAAAACTATTAGTTAGAAACAGCCTTGGGTAGTGATAATTGTCATTTATAAAATACCGTGTAAAGACTATAATAGGTTCTATGTTGGGCAAACATCTAAAGATTTGAAATGTTGAATTTCGCAACATAAATACTCTGTAAGACACGGTCAGTTGTCTAATACTTTGTTTATTTGCAGAAAATTTTCACCAAATTGATTGGGATTCACCATCTTCAATAACGAATTGTAAAATCACTTTCAACTGGAATATAATTGAATCGGCTTTAATATTGATTACAAAATCATGTAAATTGAACAATAGTGTGGTGTGAATAGTTTAGATCCATTTTGATTGATCATTTAAAGGGTGATTTAAATAGGATAATGTTTACAAATTTATCTTACTAATACCGTATTAATATCCACAATCTCATTAATACCCAATTAATATCCACTCTCTCATTAAAGACATTAGAACATAAGAATGAAGAGTAACTGCAGAAAGCCTATTGGCTCATAGGAGCCAGCTCCTATTTATATCCACCCAATCCCATTCATATATCTGCCTATATATCCAACCTACTGATCTGTAAATCCATCCTTCTGAAGATGTATTATTAAATACGAAAGTACTTAAGGAAATTCCTGTTTTAATCCTTCCTTCGTGGTCTGACACTGTCACATTTTTAATCACGGGTTAATTTTCATGATTTACACATACACATGCCCTCACACACACACAAACTCACACACACACACACACACACACACACACACACACACACACACACACACACACACACACACACACACACACACACACACACACACACACACATTCACACACACAGTAGTAGCAGTGATATATAACCCTTCACCAAATGACAGAAGACCAAGGCAAGAGTATGACAACAACAACATGGCAGTTAACACTATAATTGAGAAGGCAGCCTCTGCTGCCTGTAAAAATAGATCTCATCTGCTCATCATGTGAGACTTCAATCACGGAAAGATAGACTGGGAGAACAAGGAACCGCATAGAGGAGAGGATACATGGAGAGCCAAACTAATGGAGGTGGCGACAAGAAACTTTCTAAGCCAACATGTCAGGGAACCCACTAGGATGAGAAGAAACGACGAACCAGCGAGACTCGACCTAGTCTTCACTCGGAACAACTCCGACATAAGGGGAATTGGCTATGAGGCCCCAGTAGGAATGAGCGATCACAGTGTACTGGCGTTTGAGTATCTGGTTGAGGAAGGGCTATTGAACTCGAGGAGGGGTACTGAAAACCAAAAACTGGCATTCCGAAAGGGAAACTATGAGGAGTTAAGAAAATTCCTAACAGATATAACATGGGAAACAGAGCTCAGGGGAAAGACGGCCCAAAACATGAAGGACTTCATCACGCACAAGTACAACGAAGCAGCAAACAAGTTTGTCCCAGTCCAAAAGGAAACCAATGAAATGAAGATGAGAAACCCATGGTTTAATCAGAGATGTAAGCTAGCTAAGCAGCAAAGTAAAAGGGAATGGAGAAATTATAAGAGTAACAGGACACTTAGGAGCAGTGAAAGATACCAGAGTGCCAGGAATGAATATGTCAGAATGTGAAGAGAGGCAGAAGGACAATACGAAATTGACATCGCAAGCAAGGCAAAGACTCAACCTAAATTGCTGCACAGCCACATCAGGAGAAAAACAACAGTAAAAGAACAGGTAATGAATATAAGTATATGGGCAGAAGGATTCACTACAAACGACAAGGAAGTGTGTGAGGAACTGTATAAGAAATTCCAGGAGGTCTTCACCTTAGAGCAGGGAAAGATTCCAGATATAAGAGAGGGAATAAGTTAACCAGGAACCACTAGAAGAGTTTGAGATTACCAGTGGGAAAGTAAAGAAGTGCTTACTAGAGTTAGACGACAAAGGTTATAGGCCCAGATGGAATCTCCCCTTGGATACTAAGGGAAGGAGCAGAAGCATATTTTTGGATTGTCAAAAAAGCCTTTGATACAGTACCACACAAGAGGCTAGTGAAAAAGCTGGAGATGCAGGCTAGAGTGAAAGGGAAGGTACTTCGTTGGATAAGGGCGTGCTTAACTAACAGAAGTCAACGAGTCACTGTGAGGGATGAGGTCTCGGATTGGCGTGACGTCATAAGTGGAGTCCCGCAGGGGTCAGTCCTTGGACTAATACTTTTTCTGATATATGTAAATGATCTCCCAGAGGGTATAGAATCGTTTCTCTCGATGTTTGCTGATGATGCAAAAATTATGAGAAGGATTGAAACAGGATGATAGTAGGAGGCTATAGGACGACCTAGACAGACTGAATGAATGGTCCAACAAATGGCTGTTAAAGTTTAACCCAAGTAAATGCAAAGTAATGAAACTAGGCGGTGGAAACAGGAGGCCAGACACAAGATACAGAATAGGAGATGAAGTACTTAATGAAACGGAAAGAGAGAAAGATCTAGGAATTGATATCACACCAAACCTGTCTCCTGAAGCCCACATAAAGAGAATTACGTCTGCGGCATATGCTAGACTGGCTAACATCAGAACAGCCTTCAGGAACCTGTGTAAGGAATCGTTTAGAATCTTGTACACCACATACGTAAGACCAATCCTGGAGTATGCGGCCCCAGCATGGAGCCCGTACCTTGTCAAGCACATGACGAAGCTGGAAAAAGTTCAGAGGTATGCCACTAGACTAGTCCCAGAACTAAGAGGCATGAGTTACGAGAAAAGGCTGTGGGAAATGCACCTTACGACACTGAAAGACAGAAGAGTGAGGGGAGACATGATCACTACCTACAAAATCCTCAGGGGGAATTGACAGGGTAGACAAGGATAAACTATTCAACACTGGTGGTACACGAACAAGGGGACACAGGTGGAAACTGAATACAAAATGAGCCACAGGGACGTTAGAAAGAACTTTTTCAGTGTCAGAGTAGTTAACAGGTGGAATGCATTAGGCAGAGATGTGGTGGAGGCTGACTCCATACACAGTTTTAAATGTAGATATGATAGAGCTCAGTAGGCTAAGGAATCTGTACACCAGTTGATTGACATTTGAGAGGCGGGGACCAAAGAGCCAAAGCTCAACCCCCGCAAGCACAATTAGGTGAGCACAATTAGATGAGTACATACACACACACACACACACACACACACACACACACACACACACACACACACACACACACACACACACACACACACACACACACACACAGTTGTGTGGTAGCCTGCTATTGGTATTGTGGTATTGGGGGCCTGGTAGCCTGGTGGATAGCGGGCAGGACTCGTAATTCTGTGGCGCGGGTTCGATTTCCGCACCAGGCAGAAACAAATGGGCAAAGTTTCTTTCACCCTGAATGCCCCTGTTACCTAGCAGTAAATAGGTACCTGGGAGTTAATCAGCTGTCACGGGCTGCTTCCTGTGGTGTGTGTGTGTGTGTGTGTGTGTGTGTGTGTGTGTGTGTGTGTGTGTGTGTGTGTGTGTGTGTGTGTGTGTGTGTGTGTGTGTGTGTGGTGTGGTGTGGTGTGGAAAAAATAGTAGTTCGTAAACAGTTGAATGACAGTTGAGAGGCGGGCCGAAAGAGCAAAGCTCAACACCCGCAAACACAACTAGGTGAATTCAAGCAGGTGAATACAGTTGTGTGTGTAATTACCTAGTTTCTTAGTTGTATTTATCTAGTTGTGATTGCAGGGGTTTAGCTCTGGCTCTTTGGTCCCGTCTCTCAACTGTCAATCAAATAATGTACAGGTTTCTGAGCCTATTGGACACTATCCTATCTACACTTGAAACTGTGTATAGAATCAGCCTCCACCACATCACTTCCTAATGCATTCCATTTATCTACTACTGCCACTGATTTTTATTCTAACGTGGGGCCTGACAGCTGGATGGACAGCGCTTCGGATTCGTAGTTCTGAGGTTCCTTGTTCGATCCCCGGTGGAGGCAGAGCCAAATGGGCAAAATATTTCATTCACCCTGATGCCCCTGTTACCTAGCAGCAAATCGGTACGTTGAAGTTAGACAGCTGCTATGGGCTGCTTCCTGGGGGTGTGTAACAAAAAGGATGCCTGGTCGAGGACTGGGCCACAGGGACGCTAAGCTCCAAAATCATCTCAAGATAACGCCTCTATAGCTCATTTGGACACTCAATTTCCACCTGTGTCCTAGTCCCCTTATGTTAAAAAGTCTCTCTTTATCTACCCTATCAATTCCTCTGAGAATCTTGTATGTGGTAATCATGTCCCTTCTAACTCTTCTGTCTCCCAGTGGCGTGAGGTTTAATTCAACGTAGTCTCTCCTTGTAGCTCATACCCCTCAGTTCGGTTACTAATCTGGTGGCAAACCTTTGAACCTTTTCCAGTTTAGTCCTATGCATGAGTATAGATATGGACTCCATGCTGAAGCCGCATACTCCATGATTGGTCTGACATATGTCTTGGTCACGGTACTGTGTACATTTAGGGGTGATCCTAGACGGCATGGGTTCGAATCCTGGCCGGGTCAAAGAGTTCTTAGTGATATATATATATATATATATATATATATATATATATATATATATATATATATATATATATATATATATATATATATATATATACATATATATATATATATATATATATATATATATATATATATATATATATATATATATGTCGTACCTAGTAGCCAGAACTCACTTCTCAGCCTACTATTCAAGGCCAGATTTGCCTAGTAAGCCAAGTTTTCCTGAATTAATATATTTACTATAATTTTTTTCTTATGAAATGATAAAGCAACCCTTTTCTCTATGTATGAGGTCAATTTTATTTTATTGGAGTTAAAATTAACGTAGATATATGACCGAACCTAACCAACCCTACCTAACCTAACCTAACCTATATTTATAGGTAAGGTTAGGTTAGGTAGCCAAAAAATGCTAGGTTAGGTTAGGTTAGGTAGGTTAGGTAGACGAAAAAACATTAATTCATGAAAACTTGGCTTATTAGGCAAATCGGGCCTTGAATAGTAGGCTGAGAAGTGAGTTCTGGCTACTAGGTACGACATATATATATATATATATATATATATATATATGTCGTACCTAGTAGCCAGAACGCACTTCTCAGCCTACTATGCAAGGCCCGTTTTGCCTAATAAGCCAAGTTTTCCTGAATTAATATATTTTCTCTAATTTTTTTCTTATGAAATGATAAAGCTACTCATTTCATTATGTATGAGGTCAATTTTTTTTTATTGGAGGTAAAATTAACATAGATATATGACTGAACATAACCAACCCTACCTAACCTAACCTAACCTATCTTTATAGGTTAGGTTCGGTTAGGTAGCCGAAAAAGTTAGGTTAGGTTAGGTTAGGTAGGTTAGGTAGTCGGAAAACAATTAATTCATGAAAACTTGGCTTATTAGGCAAATCGGGCCTTGAATAGTAGGCTGAGAAGTGCGTTCTGGCTACTAGGTACGACATATATATATATATATATATATATATATATATATATATATATATATATATATATATATATATATATATATATATATATATATATATATGTCGTACCTAGTAGCCAGAACGCACTTCTTGGCCTACTATGCAAGGCCCGATTTGCCTAATAAGCCAAGTTTTCATGAATTAATTGTTTCTCGACTACCTAACCTACCTAACCTAACCTAACCTAACTTTTTCGGCTACCTAACCTAACCTAACCTATCTTTATAGGTTAGGTTAGGTTAGGTTAGGTAGGGTTGGTTAGGTTCGGTCATATATCTACGTTATTTTTAACTCCAATAAAAAAAAATTGACCTCATACATAAAGAAATGGGTAGCTTTATTATTTCATAAGAAAAAAATTAGAGAAAATATATTAATTCAGGAAAACTTGGCTTATTAGGCAAAACGCGCCTTGCAGAGTAGGCTGAGAAGTGCGTTCTGGCTACTAGGTACGACATATATATATATATATATATGTGTGTATATCACGAAAATAAACACGTGATTAAGAATGTGACAATGTCAGACCACGGAGGAAAAATGAAACAGGAAATTTCCTTAAGTACTTTCGTATATTAAATACATCTTCAGAAGGTCACCTTCTGAAGATGTATTTAATATACGAAAGTACTTAAGGAAATTTCCTGTTTCATTTTTCCTCCGTGGTCTGACATTGTCATATATATATATATATATATATATATATATATATATATATATATATATATATATATATATATATATATATATATATATATATATATATATATATATATATGTCTATGTCGTACCTAATAGCCAGAACGCACTTCTCAGCCTACTATGCAAGGCCCGATTTGATTAATAAGCCAAGTTTTCATGAATTAATATATTTTCTCGAATTTTTTGCTTATGAAATGATAAAGCTACCCATTTCATTATGTATGAGGTCAATTTTTTTTTATTGGAGTTAAAATTGACGTAGATATATGACCGAACCTAACCAACCCTACCTAACCTAACCTAACCTATCTTCATATCTTCATAGGTTAGGTTAGGTTAGGTAGCCGAAAAAGTTAGGTTAGGTTAGGTTAGGTAGGTTAGGTAGTCGAAAAACAATTAATTCATGAAAACTTGGCTTATTAGGCAAATTGGGCCTTGCATAATAGGCTGAGAAGTGCGTTCTGGCTACTAGGTACGACATATATATATATGTATATATATATATGTATATATATATGTCGTACCTAGTAGCCAGAACGCACTTCTCAGCCTACTACGCTGTTACGGACCCGAGTCCAGCATCGGAGCAGTGACGACAACGCCATCTGTGAGTCCGCTCCCGAAACCCCCTCCAAATGGACGACGCCATCTAGTGAGGACGGG
Organism: Procambarus clarkii; assembly: GCF_040958095.1. Lineage (NCBI taxonomy): Eukaryota > Metazoa > Arthropoda > Malacostraca > Decapoda > Cambaridae > Procambarus > Procambarus clarkii. The sequence goes on from NC_091182.1 coordinate 20,388,025, forward strand.
ATATACCGGCCACAGGGGCTGAATTCCCGTCTTAATCAGCTCATAACATAGCCGCTGCTGACCTCTGGTGAGGTGGCGCTTAGACAGCAACGCTATCTATGGAATGAAGAGGTGGACGTTTGTGTCTAAGCCTGTAAGTGAGGTTCCCTAGAGCGTCCCCAGTACTAATGACGTGTCTGATTGCAGAGTCGACCTGGGACTGCTGTATTGGACGATGGATCAATCTACCCAAAGCAGCCAAGGTCTCTCCACGAGTCTGCTGAAGAAGTTGTGAGTCACCCCCGGACGAACTCTGTCGAGAGTGTTAGCCTGCCTGTGGCGTGGCAGTGTTGGGAATCGCCTTATCTGGGGCTGGCTGGTGGAAGAGACTAGCCACTGTGGTGCTCAGAGAGGAGAGTGATCAGCGGGATCACACAAGGCTCCTGCCTAGGGCTCGCAACCCTAGTATCGGTAGTGGAGTGGCCTACACAGCGGAGCTGATCGGAACCTGCCAGCTACAGGCTGGATTTGTGGTTGAAGGCCTCCACGACGAAGCACCCAGTGGGACTGTGATTTGGCTGGCCTGTGGCCAGGGTAGATTCGTCATAGAATCATAGTGGATTCATCGTGGGCCACGGAAGAAGGAACCAGGGCTACCCAGAGTGAGCACCATCGAGCATCCAGTGTTTTCGGAGGAAGACGAACCTGTACATAATAGTGTAGTTATAATCCCTGTGTGTGACTGGTATTTATTTATGATGGTGGAGAAATATATATATATATATAAATTGGAACATTTGTATCCCTCCCCCTTTAATTTAACTGGCGTTATGAAACACACCCCTTGAAAGCCTTTACTAACTTGGGGCCGGATTCCCAAACTCTACTACCATCAGAGAAGAACCCGGTTGTGTCCCAGTAGGGCCGTAACATACGAAAGGCCCGATTTGCCTAATAAGCCAAGTTTTCATGAATAAATTGTTTTTCGACTACCTAACCTACCTAACCTAACCTAACGTAACCTAACCTAACTTTTTCGGCTACCTAACCTAACCTATAAAGATAGGTTAGGTAGGGTTGGTTAGGTTCGGTCATATATCTACGTTAATTTTAACTCCAATAAAAAAAAATTGACCTCATACATAATGAAATGGGTAGCTTTATCATTTCATAAGAAAAAAATTAGAGAAAATATATTAATTCAGGAAAACTTGGCTTATTAGGCAAATCGGGCCTTGCATAGTATGCCGAGAAGTGTGTTCTGGCTACTAGGTACGACATATATATATATATGTCGTACATATATATATATATATATATATATATATATATATATATATATATATATATATATATATATATATATATATATATATATATATATACCGACATATATATATACGATATATATATATATATGTCGTACCTAGTAGCCAGAACTCACTTCTCAGCCTACTATGCAAGGCCCGATTTGCCTAATAAGCCAAGTTTTCATGAATTAATTGTTTTTCGACTACCTAACCTACCTAACCTAACCTAACCTATCTTTTTCGGCTACCTAACCCAACCTAACCTATAAAGATAGGTTAGGTTAGGGTAGGTAGGGTTAGTTAGGTTCGGTCATATATCTACGTTAATTTTAACTCCAATAAAAAAAAATTGACATCATACATAATGAAATGGGTAGCTTCATCACTTCATAAGAAAAAAATTAGAGAAAATATATTAATTCAGGAAAACTTGGCTTATTAGGCAAATCGGGCCTTGCATAATAGGCTGAGAAGTGAGTTCTGGCTACTAGGTACGACATATATATATATATATATATATATATATATATATATATATGTCGTACCTAGTAGCCAGAACGCACTTCTCAGCCTACTATGCAAGGCCCAAATTGCCTAATAAGCCAAGTTTTCATGAATTAATATATTTTCTCTAATTTTTTTCTTATGAAATAATAAAGCTACCCATTTCATAATGTATAAGGTCAGTTTTTTGTTATTAGAGTTAAAATTAACATAGGTATATGAAAGAACCTAACCAACCCTACCTAACCTAACCTAACCTATCTCTATAGGTTAGGTTAAGTTAGGTAGCCGAAAAAGTTAGGTTAGGTTAGGTTAGGTAGGTTAGGTAGTCGAAAAACAATTAATTCATGAAAACTTGGCTTATTAGGCAAATTGGGCCTTGCATAGTAGGCTGAGAAGTGAGTTCTGGCTACTAGGTACGACATATATATATATATATATATATATATATATATATATATATATATATATATATATATATGTCGTACCTAGTAGCCAGAACACACTTCTCAGCCTACTATGCAAGGCCCGATTTGCCTAATAAGCCAAGTTTTCATGAATTAATATATTTTCTCTAATTTTTTTCTTATGAAATGATAAAGCTACCCGTTTCATTATGTATGAGGTCAAATTTTTTTCATTGGAGTTAAAATTAACGTAGATATATGACCGAACCTAACCAACCCTACCTAACCTATCCTAACCTATCTTTATAGGTTAGGTTAGGTTAGGTAGCCGAAAAAGTTAGGTTAGGTTAGGTTAGGTAGGTTAGGTAGTCGAAAAAACATTAATTCATGAAAAACAATTAATTCATGAAAACTTGGCTCATTAGGCAAATTAGGCCTTGCATAGTAGGCTGAGAAGTGCGTTCTGGCTACTAGGTACGACATATATATATATATATATATATATATATATATATATATATATATATATATATATATATATATATATGTCGTACCTAGTAGCCAGAACTCACTTCTCAGCCTACTATGCGAGGCCCGATTTGCCTAATAAGCCAAGTTTTACTGAATTAATATATTTTCTCTAATTTTTTCTTATGAAATGATAAAGCTACCCATTTCATTATGTATGAGGTCAATTTTTTTTTATTGGAGTTAAAATTAACGTAGATATATGACCGAACCTAACCAACCCTACCTAACCTAACCTAACCTATCTTGATAGGTTAGGTTAGGTTAGGTAGCCGAAAACGTTAGGTTAGGTTAGGTTAGGTAGGTTAGGTTGTCGAAAAAACATTAATTCATGAAAACTAGGCTTATTAGGCAAGTCGGGCCATGCATAGTAGGCTGAGAAGTGAGTTCTGGCTACTAGGTACGACATATATATACATATATATATATATATATATATATATATATATATATATATATATATATATATATATATATATATATATACATGGCTTATTAGGCAAATCGGGCCTTGCATAGTAGGCAGAGAAGTGCGTTCTGGCTACTAGGTACGACATATATATATATATGTCGTACCTAGTAGCCAGAACACACTTCTCGGCATACTATGCAAGGCTCGATTTGCCTAATAAGCCAAGTTTTCATGAATTATTATATTATCTCAAATTTTTTTCTTATGAAATGATAAAGCTACTCATTTCATTATGTATCAGGTCAATTTTTTTATTGGAGTTAAAATTAACGTAGATATATGACCGAACCTAACCTAACCTATCTTTATAGGTTAGGTTAGGTTAGGTAGCCTAAAAAGTTTGGTTAGGTTAGGTTAGGTAGGTTAGGTAGTCGAAAAACAATTAATTCATGAAAACTTGGCTTATTAGGCAAATTAGGCGTTGCATAGTAGGCTGAGAAGTGCGTTCTGGCTACTAGGTACGACATATATATATATATATATATATATATATATATATATATATATATATATATATATATATATATATATATATATATATATATATATATATATGTCGTACCTAGTAGCCAGAACTCACTTCTCAGCCTACTATTCAAGGCCCGATTTGCCTAATAAGCCAAGTTTTCCTGAATTAATATAGTTACTATAATTTTTTTCTTATGAAATGATAAAGCAACCCTTTTCTCTATGTATGAGGTCATTTTTTTTTATTGGAGTTAAAATTAACGTAGATATATGACCGAACCTAACCAACCCTACCTAACCTAACCTAACCTATATTTATAGGTAAGGTTAGGTTAGGTAGCCAAAAAAAGCTAGGTTAGGTTAGGTTAGGTAGGTTAGGTAGACGAAAAAACATTAATTCATGAAAACTTGGCTTATTAGGCAAATCGGGCCTTGAATAGTAGGCTGAGAAGTGCGTTCTGGCTATTAGGTACGACATATATATATATATATATATATATATATATATATATATATATATATATATATATATATATATATGTCGTACCTAGTAGCCAGAACTCACTTTTCAGCCTACTATTCAAGGCCCGATTTGCCTAATAAGCCAAGTTTTCTTGAATTAATATATTTACTGTAATTTTTTTCTTATGAAATGATAAAGCAACCCTTTTCTCTATGTATGAGGTCAATTTTTTTTTATTGGAGGTAAAATTAACGTAGATATATGACCGAACCTAACCAACCCTACCTAACCTAACCTAACCTATATTTATAGGTAAGGTTAGGTTAGGTAGCCAAAAAAAGCTAGGTTAGGTTAGGTTAGGTAGGTTAGGTAGACGAAAAAACATTAATTCATGAAAACTTGGCTTATTAGGCAAATCGGGCCTTGAATAGTAGGCTGAGAAGTGCGTTCTGGCTATTAGGTACGACATATATATATATATATATATATATATATATATATATATATATATATATATATATATATATGTCGTACCTAGTAGCCAGAACTCACTTTTCAGCCTACAATGCAAGGCCCGATTTGCCTAATAAGCCAAGTTTTCATGAATTAATATATTTTCTCTAATTTTTTTCTTATGAAATGATAAAGCAACCCATATCATTATGTAAGAGGTCAAATTTTTTTTATTGGAGTTAAAATTAACGTAGATATATGACCGAACCTAACCAACCCAACCTAACCTAACCTAACCTATCTTTATAGGTTAGGTTTGGTTAGGTAGCCGAAAAAGTTAGGTTAGGTTAGGTTAGGTAGGTTAGGTAGTCGAAAAGCAATTAATTCATGAAAACTTGGCTTATTAGGCAAATCGGGCCTTGCATAGTAGGCTCAGAAGTGAGTTCTGGCTACTAGGTACGACATATATATATATATATATATATATATATATATGTCGTACCTAGTAGCCAGAACTCACTTCTCAGCCTACTATGCAAGGCCCGATTTGCCTAATAAGCCAAGTTTTCATGAATTAATTGTTTTTCGACTACCTAACCTACCTAACCTAACTTTTTCGGCTACCTAACCAAACCTAACCTATAAAGATAGGTTAGGTTAGGTTAGGTAGGGTTGGTTAGGTTCGGTCATATATCTACGTTAATTTTAACTCCAATAAAAAAAAATTGACCTCATACATAATGAAATGGGTAGCTTTATCATTTCATAAGAAAAAAATTAGAGAAAATATATTAATTCAGGAAAACTTGGCTTATTAGGCAAATCGGGCCTTGCATAGTATGCCGAGAAGTGTGTTCTGGCTACTAGGTACGACATATATATATATATGTCGTACATATATATATATATATATATATATATATATATATATATATATATATATATATATATATATATATATATATATACCGACATATATATATACGATATATATATATATATGTCGTACCTAGTAGCCAGAACTCACTTCTCAGCCTACTATGCAAGGCCCGATTTGCCTAATAAGCCAAGTTTTCATGAATTAATTGTTTTTCGACTACCTAACCTACCTAACCTAACCTAACCTATCTTTTTCGGCTACCTAACCCAACCTAACCTATAAAGATAGGTTAGGTTAGGGTAGGTAGGGTTAGTTAGGTTCGGTCATATATCTACGTTAATTTTAACTCCAATAAAAAAAAATTGACATCATACATAATGAAATGGGTAGCTTCATCACTTCATAAGAAAAAAATTAGAGAAAATATATTAATTCAGGAAAACTTGGCTTATTAGGCAAATCGGGCCTTGCATAATAGGCTGAGAAGTGAGTTCTGGCTACTAGGTACGACATATATATATATATATATATATATATATATATATATATATATATATATATATATATATATATATATATATATATATATATATATGTCGTACCTAGTAGCCAGAACGCACTTCTCAGCCTACTATGCAAGGCCCGATTTGCCTAATAAGCCAAGTTTTCATGAATTAATATATTTTCTCTAATTTTTTTCTTATGAAATGATAAAGCTACCCGTTTCATTATGTATGAGGTCAAATTTTTTTCATTGGAGTTAAAATTAACGTAGATATATGACCGAACCTAACCAACCCTACCTAACCTATCCTAACCTATCTTTATAGGTTAGGTTAGGTTAGGTAGCCGAAAAAGTTAGGTTAGGTTAGGTTAGGTAGGTTAGGTAGTCGAAAAAACATTAATTCATGAAAAACAATTAATTCATGAAAACTTGGCTCATTAGGCAAATTAGGCCTTGCATAGTAGGCTGAGAAGTGCGTTCTGGCTACTAGGTACGACATATATATATATATATATATATATATATATATATATATATATATATATATATATATATATATATATATATATATATATATATGTCGTACCTAGTAGCCAGAACTCACTTCTCAGCCTACTATGCGAGGCCCGATTTGCCTAATAAGCCAAGTTTTACTGAATTAATATATTTTCTCTAATTTTTTTCTTATGAAATGATAAAGCTACCCATTTCATTATGTATGAGGTCAATTTTTTTTTATTGGAGTTAAAATTAACGTAGATATATGACCGAACCTAACCAACCCTACCTAACCTAACCTAACCTATCTTGATAGGTTAGGTTAGGTTAGGTAGCCGAAAACGTTAGGTTAGGTTAGGTTAGGTAGGTTAGGTTGTCGAAAAAACATTAATTCATGAAAACTAGGCTTATTAGGCAAGTCGGGCCATGCATAGTAGGCTGAGAAGTGAGTTCTGGCTACTAGGTACGACATATATATATATATATATATATATATATATATATATATATATATATATATATATATATATATATATATATATATACATGGCTTATTAGGCAAATCGGGCCTTGCATAGTAGGCAGAGAAGTGCGTTCTGGCTACTAGGTACGACATATATATATATATGTCGTACCTAGTAGCCAGAACACACTTCTCGGCATACTATGCAAGGCTCGATTTGCCTAATAAGCCAAGTTTTCATGAATTATTATATTATCTCAAATTTTTTTCTTATGAAATGATAAAGCTACTCATTTCATTATGTATCAGGTCAATTTTTTTATTGGAGTTAAAATTAACGTAGATATATGACCGAACCTAACCTAACCTATCTTTATAGGTTAGGTTAGGTTAGGTAGCCGAAAAAGTTTGGTTAGGTTAGGTTAGGTAGGTTAGGTAGTCGAAAAACAATTAATTCATGAAAACTTGGCTTATTAGGCAAATTAGGCGTTGCATAGTAGGCTGAGAAGTGCGTTCTGGCTACTAGGTACGACATATATATATATATATATATATATATATATATATATATATATATATATATATATATATATATATATATATATATATATATATATATATATATATATATGTCGTACCTAGTAGCCAGAACTCACTTCTCAGCCTACTATTCAAGGCCCGATTTGCCTAATAAGCCAAGTTTTCCTGAATTAATATATTTACTATAATTTTTTTCTTATGAAATGATAAAGCAACCCTTTTCTCTATGTATGAGGTCAATTTTTATTTATTGGAGTTAAAATTAACGTAGATATATGACCGAACCTAACCAACCCTACCTAACCTAACCTAACCTATATTTATAGGTAAGGTTAGGTTAGGTAGCCAAAAAAAGCTAGGTTAGGTTAGGTTAGGTAGGTTAGGTAGACGAAAAAACATTAATTCATGAAAACTTGGCTTATTAGGCAAATCGGGCCTTGAATAGTAGGCTGAGAAGTGCGTTCTGGCTACTAGGTACGACATATATATATATATATATATATATATATATGTCGTACCTAGTAGCCAGAACTCACTTTTCAGCCTACTATTCAAGGCCCGATTTGCCTAATAAGCCAAGTTTTCTTGAATTAATATATTTACTGTAATTTTTTTCTTATGAAATGATAAAGCAACCCTTTTCTCTATGTATGAGGTCAATTTTTTTTTATTGGAGGTAAAATTAACGTAGATATATGACCGAACCTAACCAACCCTACCTAACCTAACCTAACCTATATTTATAGGTAAGGTTAGGTTAGGTAGCCAAAAAAAGCTAGGTTAGGTTAGGTTAGGTAGGTTAGGTAGACGAAAAAACATTAATTCATGAAAACTTGGCTTATTAGGCAAATCGGGCCTTGAATAGTAGGCTGAGAAGTGCGTTCTGGCTATTAGGTACGACATATATATATATATATATATATATATATATATATATATATATATATATATATATATATATATATATATATATGTCGTACCTAGTAGCCAGAACTCACTTCTCAGCCTACTATGCAAGGCCCGATTTGCCTAATAAGCCAAGTTTTCATGAATTAATTGTTTTTCGACTACCTAACCTACCTAACCTAACCTAACCTAACTTTTTCGGCTACCTAACCAAACCTAACCTATAAAGATAGGTTAGGTTAGGTTAGGTAGGGTTGGTTAGGTTCGGTCATATATCTACGTTAATTTTAACTCCAATAAAAAAAAATTGACCTCATACATAATGAAATGGGTAGCTTTATCATTTCATAAGAAAAAATTTAGAAAAAATATATTAATTCAGGAAAACTTGGCTTATTAGGCAAATCGGGCCTTGAATAGTAGGCCAAAAAGTGAGTTCTGGCTACTAGGTACGACATATATATATATATATATATATATATATATATATATATATATATATATATATATATATATATATATATATATATATATGTCGTACCTAGTAGCCAGAACGCACTTCTCAGCCTACTATGCAAGGCCCGATTTGCCTAATAAGCCAAGTTTTCCTGAATTAACATATTTTCTCTAATTTTTTTCTTATGAAATGATAAAGCTACCCATTTCATTATGTATGAGGTCAATTGTTTTTTATTGGAGTTAAAATTAACGTAGATATATGACCGAACCTAACCAACCCTACCTAACCTAACCTAACCTATCTTTACAGGTTAGGTTAGGTTAGGTAGCCGAAAAAGTTAGGTTAGGTTAGGTTAGGTAGGTTAGGTAGTCGAAAAACAATTAATTCATGAAAACTTGGCTTATTAGGCAAATTGGGCCTTGCATAGTAGGCTGAGAAGTGCGTTCTGGCTACTAGGTACGACATATATATATATATATATATATATATATATATGTCGTACCTAGTAGCCAGAACGCACTTGTCAGCCTACTATGCAAGGCCAAATTTGCCTAATAAGCCAAGTTTTCCTGAATTAATATATTTTCTCAAATTTTTTTCTGATGAAAAGATAGAGCTACCCATTTCATTATGTATGAGGTCAATTTTTTTTTATTGTAGTTAAAATTAACGTAGATATATGACCGAACCTAACCAACCCTACCTAACCTAACCTAACCTATCTCTATCGGTTAGGTTAGGTTAGGAAGCAGAAAAAGTTAGGTTAGGTTAGGTTAGGTAGGTTAGGTCGTCGAAAAACAATTAATTCATGAAAACTTGGCTTATTAGGCAAATCGGGCCTTGCACAGTAGGCTGAGAAGTGCGTTCTGGCTACTAGGTACGACATATATATATATATATATATATATATATATATATATATATATATATATATATATATATATATATATATATATATATATATATATATATATATATATATATATATATATATATATATATATATATATATATATATATATATGTCGTACCTAGTAGCCAGAACGCACTTTTCAGCCTACTATGCAAGGCCCGATTTGCCTAATAAGCCAAGTTTTCCTGAATTAATATATTTTCTCTAATTTTTTTCTTATGAAATGATAAAACTACCCATTTCATTACGTATGAGGTCAATTTTTTTTTATTGGAGTTAAAATTAACGTAGATATATGACCGAACCTAACCAACCCTACCTAACCTAACCTAACCTAACCTATCTTTATAGATTAGGTTAGGTTAGGTAGCCGAAAAAGTTAGGTTAGGTTAGGTAGGTTAGGTAGACGAAAAACAATTAATTCATGAAAACTTGGCTTATTAGGCAAATCTGGCCTTGCATAGTAGGCATAGAAGTGCGTTCTGGCTACTAGGTACGACATATATATATATATATATATATATATATATATATATATATATATATATATATATATATATATATATATATATATATATATATATATGTCGTACCTAGTAGCCAGAACGCACTTCTCTGCCTACTATGCAAGGCCCGATTTGCCTAATAAGCCAAGTTTTCACGAATTAATGTTTTTTCGACTACCTACCCTACCTAACCTAACCTAACCAAACTTTTTCGGCTACCTAACCTAACCTATATATATATATATATATATATATATATATATATATATATATATATATATATATATATATATATATATATATATATATATATATATATATATATATATATATATATATATATATATATATATATATATATATATATATATATATATAAGGCACAACTCTCCTAAACACGAGAGTGAAGTATAGAACTTTAGAAACACTTTCCCACCAGGAGACTCGAACCCTAGCCAGCACAGAAGCCTTCCAGCAACTGGCATAACAGGTTATGCCAGTTGGGTTAAGGCGTACCTGTTATGCCAGTTGCTGGAAGGCTTCTGTGCTGGCTAGGGTTCGAGTCTCCTGGTGGGAAAGTGTTTCTAAAGTTATATATATATATATATATATATATATATATATATATATATATATATATATATATATATATATATATATATATATATATATATATATATATAATATTTCTTATGTTTTTCTTCACTGTAGGTGGTAATAAAGATAACAATTCTCCGAAATTCATTTTTTAATTGTCTGACGCCTGAACGCGTTTCGTAATTCGTATTACATTTTCAAAGACTTAATTTACACACAAAATCTTCGTACTTATACTCTATTGGATGAGGTGATATGGTACAATAGTTTTGGGTGCGGTGACACACAAGAAAACACGAAACAATGAAAACAACTCTTTTAACACTGTCGTAAAACAGTCGATTAAGGCAGTGTCTAGGATGCTCATGGAAGCAGGTTCGAATCCTCGTCACGGCCCTTTTTGGATTTGTTCATTTGATGTATCACGTTAGTGTGATCTCTGTGTGTAATGATGTAAGGGCGAAGAGGGAGAACGGCCTATTGACATAGCTCGGTTGCAAGGGGGGGAGTTGTGTAAAACCCTGGTTTTTGCCTTGGAGAGGATACGGGATCAAGTAAGTTCAGTAGAACTTCGGTTTTAACTCTTTTTAACTCTGTCGTAGCTCAGTCGATTAAGGTAGTGTCTGGGATGCTCCTGGACGCAGGTTCGAATCCCCGTCACGGCCCTTGTGGATTTGTTCAAACTATCTGGTTAGTCTAGATTTGTTGCAGTTACTAATGCGAATAGGGTTAGAAGTATCTAAAGTTCATGACATCTATGAATTTGACCAGGACACCTACTTTAAAGATTTCATTAAAACCAACGTCCGAGAACGAGCCAACACCAATTGCGCTATAAAACAAAAAGCTTCCAAACTCGTATCAAACTCAATTAATGGGAAGTCTCTAACATATGTTTCTAGGTATCGGAACAAACACTACCTAGTCACTTATCGTATAGCCTTTCTGAAACACGCTCGTAATCCATTTTTCAAGCGTAGTCTATTATTAAGAGAAGACCGTCTGATCTGCACTATCAAAAGAAAGTCTCTCCAGGTAAACACTCCCACTTATCTCGGCTTCCACATACTACAAATTGCTAAGAGGCGTCTTTACGAGTTCTGGTATGGAGTAATAAAACCAGCATATGGGAATAAAGCCAATCTAATATATACAGACACCGATTCTTTTATCATTAAACTCTCATGTCGAGATATCTTTGAAGAGTTGAATAAGACCCCCCCCCCTCTTTGACTGTATGGATTTTTGCAACTTTCTTGACACATCCATAAATACTCCATTGCACGCAAAGATCAGCTAGGCATGCTCAAGTCAGAAATTGGGTCAAAGATTATTAATGAACTAATTGCTCTTAGACCTAAAACTTACTCATACACCACTCAAGATGGGGAACACAACTGTCAGTGTAAGGGTGTACCATACCACCACCAGGAGAAACTTTCACACGAGTCATTTCAACACACTCTTGAAAGTAACATTTCGACTCGTTTTGTATCCAGATCCAAACGTAATGTTCAAGGAAAGATCTGCACATGTCGCAGTATGTGTTTGTCAGCGTTTGATGATAAACGGTACAATCTAAGTCCTACTCAGTCACTAGCATACGGTCATCCTGACATCCCAAACAATGATGTGGATGAGATGCAAGTAGAAGAACAAGTAGTGGAGGAGGAGGATGAGGAGGAAGGGATTGAGGTAGAGGTCCCCTCATCGCAACCACAGAGACTTGCTTAAAAAACACAACTTGCTTAAAAATGTAATATTATGCGAAATTCTGAGATTTGCAGGCCAAATCACATATCGTGAGAAAACATGAAGAAGAATCGAAATATTGGTAAAAACGAATATTTTTACTTAAAATCAAAATACATAAAGAACGTGAAAAAAGTCACTATATTACCAAATTTTAAGGATTTTTACATCAAATCATAAAGCGAGGTTTCGTGTTATTTAGATTCTTGAATAGATATATGAAAATGTTGTTTCCAATACAAATGATAAAAATCAATGTGTTTTCATTAGAATTAACTAAAATGTTCCTGATATACCGTTTATATTACCGACGGAAGATGTACGCGTAAAACTGCTCAAATCCGGCTGAAACGTATGCAATAAAAACAGTACTTCTCTTCTATTCAATATCTTACTCAGTATTTTAAGGAGGTACAAATAGTTCATTGAAAATAAAGTATTTAATGGTAATTAGTAATCAATTATGTGTTGGCATCATTTTTATCGTATATATAACGAATTAATAACAATAAACTGAAAATTCTCAAAAACGTGGAACACGGCAAAATATTGCCTAAATCGTTGATATTTGGTTTAAATCACATAAAGGAAAAGGGGATGATAAAGTCACAATATTGCTAAATTCGATGATTTTTAGTACAAAACAAGATACAAGAAAACTTGCTTAAAAATACAATATTATGCGAAATTCTGAAATTTGCATGCCAAATCACATAAAGTGAGAAATCATGAAGTAGTATCGAATTATTGGTTAATACGAATATCATTACATAAAATCACACTACGATAAAAACGTGAAAAAAAGTCACTATATAACCAAATTTGAGGATTTTTTTCTTCAAATAATAAAGCGTGGTTCCGTGTTATTTAGATTCTTAAAAAGACATATGAAAATATTGTTTCCAATACAAATGATAAAAATCAATGTGTTTTCATTAGAATTAACTAAAATGTTCCTGATATACCGTTTATATTACCGACGGAAGATGTACGCGTAAAACTGCTCAAATCCGGCTGAAACGTCGACATATGCAAAAAAAACAGTACTTCTCTTCTATTCAATATCTTACTCAGTATTTTAACGAGGTACAAATAGTTGTTTGAAAGTAAAGTATTTAAGGTTAATTTTTAATCAATTATGAGTTTGGATCATTTTTATTGTATATATAATAAATTAACAACAATAAACTGAAAATTCACAAAAACGTGAAAAAACGACAAAATATTGCCTAAATCGTTGATATTTGGTTTAAATCACATATAGGAAAAGGGGATGATAAACATCAAAATGCTGCTATATTCGATGATTTTTAGTATAAAACAAAATGCAAGAAAACTTGCTTGATATTAGAATATTATGCGAAATTCTGAGATTTGCAGGCCAAATCACATATCGTGAGAAAACATGAAGTAGAATCGAAATATTGGTAAAAACGAATATTTTTTACTAAAATCAAACTTCATGAAAAACGTGAAAAAAGTCACTATATTACCAAATTTTAAGGATTTTTACATCAAATCATAAAGCGATGTTTCGTGTTATTTAGATTCTTGAAAAGACATATTAAAATGTTGTTTCCAATACAAATGATAAAAATCAATGTGTTTTTTATTAGAATTAAATAAAATGTTCCTGATTTTCAGTTTATATTACAGATGGAAGATGTTCGCATAAAACTGCTCTAATCCGGCTGAAACGTATGCAATAAAAACAGCACTTCTCTTCTATTTAATATCTAACTCAGTATTTTAACGAGATACAAATAGTTGATTGAAAATAAAGTATTTAATGTTAATTTGTAATCATTTATGTTTTGCATCATTTTTATCGTATATTTAATGAATTAATAACAATAAACTGAAAATTCTCAAAAACGTGGAAAAACGGCAAAATATTGCCTAAATCGTTGATTTAGGCAATTGATTCAGATATCGGAAATATGATCCATCGCCGAGTTCAGTTCATGGCATATTTTCGGTATAAAAATTCCTATTTGAAAACTGCAAATAGGTGCAGAGAGTCTAAATTTGGCTAAAAAAAGACGTCCAGGAGTCAAATTCGCTATATTTAAGATATTTTGAAATTTGCTGGGGCGGGGATGGGGGGTTGGGTAAATTATGACCCATCGCCGAGTTCAATAATTGGCATATTTTCGGTATAAAAAATCGCAATTGGAAACTGCAAATAGTTGCAGAGAGCCAGAATTCGGCTTAAAAATTACGCTCAAGAGTAAAATTTTCAGTTTTTCATATATTTTGACAATTGCTACGGTGTCTGGACAAAATATGACCTATCGACTGTCTCAGTAATTTGCATATTTTCGGTATAAAAATTCGTAAATGAAAACTACAAAAAGGTGCGGGGAGCCAAAATTCGGCTCAAAAATAACGCCCAGGAGTCAAATTTCCGATATTTCAGATATTTTGAAAACTGCATGGGGGTTTGGGCAAAATATGACCCTTTGCTGTTCTCAGTAATTGGCATATTATCGGTACAAAAAGTTCTAATTAGAACCTTCAAATAGGTGTAGAGAGCCAGAATTCAGCTCAAAAAACGACGCCCAGGAGTCAAATTTCCGATATTTCAGATATTTTTAAGACTGCAGGGGGGTTTTGGTATAATATAACCCATTGCCGTCGTCAGTAATAGGCATATATTCGGTGTAAAAAGACGTAATTGGAAACTGCAAATAGGTGCAGAGAGACAGAATTCGGCTGAAAAACGACGCCCCAGGAGTCAAATTTCCGATATTTCAAATATTTTGACATCTGAGGTGGGGGGGTGGTTGGGTAAAATATGACCCATCGCCAAGTTCCGTTATTGGCATATTTTCAATATATAAATCGTAATTGGAAACTGCAAATAGGTGCAGAGAGCCAGAATGCGTCTCAAAAATGAAGCTCAGGAGTAAAATTTCCGATATTTGAGATATTTTGAAAACTGCATGGGAGTTTGGGCAAAATATGACTCCATCGCTGTTCTCATAAAAATTCGCAATTGGAAACAGCAAATAGTTGCAGAGAGCCAGAATTCGGCTTAAAAATTACGCTCAAGAGTAAAATTTCCGGTTTTTTATATATTTTGAAAATTGCTACGGTGTCTGGGCAAAATATGACCTATCGACTGTCTCAGTAATTTGCATATTTTCGGTATAAAAATTCGTAAATGAAAACTGCAAAAAGGTGCAGGGAGCCAAAATTCGGCTCAAAAATAACGCCCAGGAGTCAAATTTCCGATATTTCAGATATTTTGAAAACTGCATGGGGATTTGAGCAAAATATGACCCTTTGCTGTTCTCAGTAATTGGCATTGTATCGGTAAAAAAAGTTCTAATTGGAAGCTGCAAATAGGTGTAGAGAGTCAGAATTCGGCTCAAAAAACGACGCCCAGGAGTAAAATTTCCGATATTTCAGATATTTTTAAAACTGCCGGGGGGGGGGGGGGTTTGGTGAAATACAACCCATTGCCGTCTTCAGAAATTGGCATATTTTCGGTATAAAAAGACGTAATTGGAAACTGCAAATAGGTGCAGAAAGACAGAATTCGGCTCTAAACCAAGCCCCAGAAGTCAAATTTCCGATATTTCAGATATTTTGACATCTGAGGTGGGGGTTTGGGTAAAATATGACCCATCGCGTTCTTCAATTATTGGCATCATTTCGGTATAAAAATTCGTATTTAGAAACTGCAAATAGGTGCAAAGAGCCAGAATGCGTCTCAAAAATGAAGCTCAGGAGTCAAATTTCCGATGTTTGAGATATTTTGAAAACTACATGGGAGATTGGGCAAAATATGACCCCATCGCTGTTCTCATTAATTGGCATATTGCCGGTATAAAAATTCGTAATTAGAAACTGCAAATAGGTGCAGAGAGCCAGAATTCGGCTCGAAAATTACTCTCAGGAGTCAAATTTCCGTTTTTTCATATCTTTTGAAAATTGCATGGGGGTATGGGCAAAATATGACCAATCGTCTTTATCAGTAAATTGCATTTTTTCGGTATAAAAAGTCTGAAAACTGCAAAAACAAGCAGGGAGCCAAAATTCGGCTCAAAATAACGCCCAGGAGTCAGATTTACGATTTTTCTTATTTCCGATTTTTATTTTGAAAGCTGTATGGGGGTTTGGCCAAAATATGACCCCCTTGCTGTTCTCAGTAATTGGCATATTTCCGGTATAAAAAGTTCTAATTGGAAACTGCAAATAGGTGCAGAGAGCCAGAAATCGGGTGAAAAACGACGCCCAGGAATCAAACTTCCGATATTTCAGATATTTTGACATCTGAGGTGGGGAGGTTGGGTAAAATATGACCCATCGGCGAGTTCAGTTATTGGCATATTTTCAGTATTAAAATTCGTATTTGAAAACTGCAAATAGGTGCAGAGAGTCTGAATTTGGCTAAAAAAAGACGTCCAGGAGTCAAATTCGCGATATTTAAGATATTTTGAAATTTGCTGGGACGGGATTGGGGTGTTGGGTAAATATGACCCATCGCCGAGTTCAATAATTGGCATATTTTCGGTATAAAAATTCGCAATTGGAAACTGCAAATAGTTGCAGAGAGCCAGAATTCGGCTTAAAAATTACGCTCAAGAGTAAAATTTTCGGTTTTTCATATATTTTTAAAATTGCTACGGTGTCTGGGCAAAATATGACCTATTGACTTACTCAGTAACTTGCATATTTTCGGTATAAAAATTTGTAAATGAAAACTGCAAAAAGGTGCAGGGAGCCAAAATTTGCCTCAAAAATAACGCCCAGGAGTCAAATTTCCGATATTTCAGATATTTTGAAAACTGCATGGGGATTTGAGCAAAATATGACCCTTTGCTGTTCTCAGTAATTGGCATTTTATCGGTATAAAAAGTTCTAATTGGAAGCTGCAAATAGGTGTAGAGAGCCAGAATTCGGCTCAAAAAACGACGCCCAGGAGTAAAATTTCCGATATTTCAGATATTTTTAAGACTGCAGTAGGGTTTTGGTATATAATATATAATATAATATAACCAATTGCCGTCGTCAGTAATTGGCATATTTTCGGTGTAAAAAGACGTAATTGGAAACTGCAAATAGGTGCAGAAAGACAGAATTCGGCTCAAAAACAAGCGCCCCAGGAGTCAAATTTCCGATATTTGAGATATTTTGAAAACTACATGGGAGTTTGGGCAAAATATGACTCCATCGCTGTTCTCATAAAAATTCGTAATTGGAAACTGCAAATAGTTGCAGAGAGCGAGAATCCGGTTCATAAATTACGCTCAGGAGTCAAATTTTCGATTTTTAATTTATTTTGAAAATTGCAAGGGGGGTCTGGCTAACATATGACCTATCGACTTTCTCAGTAATAAGCATATTTTCGGTATAAAAATTCGTAAATGAAAACTGCAAAAAGGTGCAAGGAGCCAAAATTCGGCTCAAAAATGACACTCAGCAGTCAAATTCCCGATAATTCAGATACTTTTACATCTGAGGTGGGGAAGTTGGGTAAAATATGACCCATCGTAGAGTTCAGTTATTGGCATATTTTCGGTATAAATGTTCGTAATTGGAAACTGCAAATAGGTGCAGAGAGCCTGAATTCGGCTCAAAAATGAAGCTCAGGTGTCAAATTTCCGATATTTGAGATATTTTGAAAACTGCAGGGGAGTTTGGGCAAAATATAACCCCATCGCTGTTTTTCAATTGGCATATTGCCGGTATGAAAATTCGTAATTGTAAACTGCAAATAGGTGCAGAGAGTCAGAATTCGGTTCAAAAATTACGCTCAGGAGTCAAATTTCCAATTTTTCATATCCTATGAAAATTGCAAGGGTTTTTGGGCAAAATACGACCTATCGACTTTCTCAGTAATTTGCATTTTTCCTGTATAAAAATTCGTAACTGAAAACTGCAAAAAGGAGCAGGGAGACAAAATTCGGTTAAAAAATGACGCCCAGGCGTCAGATTTCCGATATTCCAGATATTTTGAAAACTGCATTTGGGTTTGGGCAAAATATGACCCTTTGCTGTTCTCAGTAATTGGCATATTTCCGGTATAAAACGTTGTAATTGGAAACTGCAAATAGGTGCAGAGAACCAGAATGCGACTCAAAAAACGACGCCCAGGAGTCAAACTTCCGATATTTCAGATATTTTTAAAACTGCAGGGGGCTTTTGGTAAAATATAACCCTTTGCTGTTCTCAGTAATTGGCATATTTCCGGTATACAACGTTGTAATTGGAAACTGCAAATAGGTGCAGAGAACCAGAATGCGACTCAAAAAACGACGCCCAGGAAGTCAAACTTCCGATATTTCAGATATTTTTAAAACTGCAGGGGGGCTTTTGGTAAAATATAACCCATTGCCGTCTTCAGTAATTGGCATATTTTCGGTATAAAAAGACGTAATTGGAAACTGCAAATAAGTAGGGAGACAGAATGCGTCTCAAAAAAGAGGCTCAGGAGTCAAATTTCCGATATTTGAGATATCTTGAAAATTGCAGGGGAGTTTGGGCAAAATATGACCCCACCATTTTTCTCATCAATTGGCATATTGCCGGTATAAAAATTCGTAATTGTAAACTGCAAATAGATGCAGAGAGCCAGAATTCGGCTCAGAAATTACTCTCAGGAGTCAAATTTCCGATTTTTCATATCTTTTGAAAATTGCAAGGGGATCTGGGTAAAATATGACCTATCAACTTTCTCAGTAAATTGCATATTTTCGGTGTAAAGAGTCGTAACTGAAAACTGCAAAAAGAAGCAGGGAGCCAAAACTCTGCTCAATAATGACGTCCAGGAGTCAGATTTCCGATATTTCAGATATTTTGAGAACTGCATGGGGGTTTGGGGAAAATATGACCCCCTTTGCTGTTCTCAGTAATTGGCATATAATGGGCATAAAAATTCTAATTGGAAGCTGCAAATAGGTTCAGAGAGCCAAAATTCGGCTCAGAAAACTACGTCCAGGAGTCAAATTTCCGATATTTCCGATATTTTTAAAATTGCAGGGGGGGTTTTGGTAAAATATAACCCATTACCCTCTTCAGTAATTGGCATATTTTCGGTATAAAAAGACGTAATTGGAAAGTGCAAAAAGGTGCAGAGAGACAGAATTCGGCTCAAAAACGACGCCCCCAAGAGACAAATTTCCGGGATATTAGATATTTTAACATCTGAGGTTGGGGGGTTGGGAAAAATATGACCCATCGCCGAGTTCAGTTATTGGCATATTTTTGGTATAAAAATTCGTAATTGGAAACTGCAAACCGGTGCAGAGAGCCAGAATTCGTCTCAAAAATTACTCTCAGGGGTCAAATTTCCGATTTTTCATATCTTTTGAAAATTGCAAGTGGGTCTGGGCAAAATATGACCTATCGACTTTCTCAGTAAGTTGCATATTTTCGGTATTAAAAGTCGTAACTGAAAACTGCAAAAAGAAGCAGGGAGTCAAAATTCAGGAGTCAAAAATGACGCCCAGGAGTCTGATTTCCGATATTTCAAATATTTTGAAAACTGCATGAGGGTTAGGGTGAAATATGACCCCTTGCTGTTCTCAGTAATTGGCATATTTCCGGTATAAAAAGTTGTAAGTGGAAACTGCAAATAAGTGCAGAGAGCCAGAATTCGGCTCAAAAAACGACGCCCAGGAGTCAAATTTTTGATATTTCAGATATAAATAAAACTGCAGGGGCTTTTGGTAAAATATAACCAATTGCCGTCTTCAGTAATTGGCATATTTTCGGTATAAAAAGACGTAATTGGAAACTGCAAATATGTGCAGAGAGCCAGAATTCAGGTAAAACCACGCCCAGGAGTCAAATTTCCGATATTTCAGATATTTTGACATCTGAAGTTGGTGGGGGGTAAAATATGACCCATCGCCGATTTCAGTTATTGGCATATTTTCGGTATAAAAATTCGTATTTGGAAACTGAAAATAGGTGCGGAGAGCCTGAATTCGGCTCAAAAATGACGTCCAGGAGTCAAATTCGCGATATTTAAGATATTTTGAAAACTGCAGGGGGTGGGGGGTTTGGTAAATTATGACCCATCGCCGAGTTCAGTAATTGTCATATTTTCATTATAAAAAATCGTAATTGGAAACTGCAAATAGTTGCAGAGAGTCAGAATTCGGCTCAAAAATTACGTTCACGAGTCAAATTTTCGATTTTTCATATATTTTGATAATTGCAAGGGGGTCTGGGCAAAATATAACCTATCAACTTTCTCAGTAATTTGCATATTTTCGGTATAAAAATTCGTAAATGAAAACTGCAAAAAGGTGCAGGGAGCCAAAATTTGGCTCAAAAATGACGCCCAGGATTCAAATCTTCGATATATCATATATTTTGAAAACTGCATGGGGGATGGGGTAAAATATGACCCTTTGCTGTTCTCAATAATTGGCATAATATCGGTATAAAAATATCTAATTTGAAGCTGCATATAGATGCAAAGAGCAAGAATGCGGTTCAAAACCGACGCCCAAGAGTCAAATTTCAGATATTTCCGATATTTTTAAAACTGCAGGGGGGTTTTGGTAAAATATAACCTATTGCTCTCTTCAGTAATTGACATATTTTCGGTATAAAAAGACTTAATTGTAAACTGCAAATAGGTGCAGAGAGACAGAATTCGACTCAAAAACGACGCCCCAGGAGTCAAATTTCCGATATTTTAATATTTTTACATCTGAGGTGGGGAGAGTTCGTATATTTAATGAATTAATGACAATAAACTGAAAATTCACAAAAACGTGGAAAAAGTTAAAAATATTGCATAAATCGTCATAATTTGGTTTAAATCACAAAAAGGAAAAGGGGAACATTAACGTCAAAATATTGCTAAATTCGTCGATTTTTAATACAAAAGAAAATTGCAAGAAAACTTGCATAAAAATGCAATATTTTGCAAAATTCTGAGATTTGAAGGCCAAATCACATATCGTGAGAAAACATGAAGTAGTATCGAAATACTGGTAAAATCAAATATTTTTACTTGAAATGACACTACATGAAAAACGTGAAAAAAGTCACTATATTACCATATATGAGGATTTTTACTACAAATCATAGAGCGAGGTTTCGTGTTATTTAGATTCATGAAAAGACATATAAAATGTTGTTTCCAATACAAATGATATAAATCACGTTGTTTTCATTAGAATTAACTAAAATGTTCCTGATTTTCCATTTATATTACAGATGGAAGATGTACGCGTAAAACAGCTCTAATCCGGCTGGAACGTCGATATATGCAATAAAAACAGAACTTCTCTTCTATTCAATATCTTACACAGTATTTCAACAAGGAACAATTAGTTGACTGAAAATATAGTTTTTAAGGTTAATTTGTAATCAATTATGGGTTTGCATCATTTTTATCGTATATATATATATAATGAATTAATAACAGTAAACTGAAAATTCACAAAAACGTGGAAAAACGGCAATATTGCCTAAATCGTTGATATTTGGTTTAAATCACATAAAGGAAAGGGGATGATAAACGTCAGAATATTGCTTAATTCGATGGTTTTCGTACAAAACAAAATGCAAGAAAACTTGCATATAAATGAAATATTTTGCGAAATTCTGAGATTTGTAGACAAAATCACATACCGTGAGAAAACATGAACTAGTATCGAAATATTGGTAAAACGAATATCTTTACTTAAAATCCCACTACATGAAAAACGTGAAAAAAGTCACCATTTTACCAAATTTGAGGATTCTTACTTTACATAATAAAGTGAGGTTTAGGTATTTAGATTAGGGTATTTAGATTAGTATTTAGATTAGAGGTATTTAGATTATTTAGATTAGTATATAGTATATACTAATAGTATTTAGATTAGAGGTATTTAGAGGTATTTATTTACTTTACATAATAAAGTGAGGTTTAGGTATTTAGATTAGGGTATTTAGATTAGTATTTAGATTAGAGGTATTTAGATTATTTAGATTAGTATATAGTATATACTAATAGTATTTAGATTAGAGGTATTTAGATTCTTGAAAAAACATATGAAAATGTTGTTTCCAATACAAATGATATAAATCACGTTGTTTTCATTAGAATTAACTAAAATGTTCCTGGTTTTCCGCTTATATTACCGATGGAAGATGTACACGTAAAACCGCTCTAATCTGGCTGAAACATCGACATATGCAATAAAAACAGAATTTCTCTCCTTTTCAATACCATACCCAGTATTTTAACAAGGAACAAATAGTTTATTGAAAATAAAGTATTTAAGGTTAATTTTTAATCAATTACGTGTTTGGATCATTTTTATCGTATATATAATGAATTAATGACAATAAACTGAAAATTCACAAAAACGTGGAAAAACGGCAAAATATTGCATAAATCATTAATATTTGGTTTAAATCACATAAAGGAAAAGGGGAACATTAACGTCAAAATATTGCTAAATTCGTCGATGTTTAATACAAAAAAAAATTGCAAGAAAACTTGCATAAAAATGCATCATTTTGCAAAATTCTGAGATTTAAAGGCCAAATCAAATATCGTGAGAAAATATGAAGTAGTTTCGAAATATTGGTAAAATCAAATATTTTTAGTTAAAATCACACTACATGAAAAACGTGAAAAAGTCACTATATTGCCAAATATGAGGATTTTAACTTCAAATCATAGAGCGAGGTTTCGTGTTATTTAGATTCATGAAAAGACATATAAAAATATTGTTTCCGATACAAATGACATAAATCACGTTGTTTTCATTAGAATTAACTAAAATGTTCCTGACTTTCCGTTTATATTACCGATGGAAGATGTACGCGTAAAACGACTCTAATCCGGCTGAAACGTCGATATTTGCAATACAAACAGAATTTCTTTCCTATTCAATATCTAACTCAGTATTTTACCGAGGTACAAATGGTTAATGTAAAATAAAGTATTAAAGGTTAATTTGTAATCAATTATGTGTTTGGATCATTTTTATCGTATATTTAATGAATTAATGACATTAAACTGAAAATTCACAAAACGTGGAAAAATGGCAAAATATTACCTAAATCATTGATATTTGGAATAAATCACATGAAGGAAAAGGGAAAGATAAATGTCAAAATATTGCTTAATTCGATGATTTTTAGAACAAAACAAAATGCAAGAAAACTTACATATAAATGCAATATTTTGCGAAATTCGGAGATTTGTAGACAAAATCACATATAGTGAGAAAACATGAACTAGTATCGAAATATTGGTAAAAACGAATATCTTTTCTTAAAATCACTTTACATGAAAAACGTGAAAAACGTCACTATATTACTAAATTTTAGCATTTTCACTTTAAATAATAAAGCGAGGTTTCGTGTCATTTAGATTCTTTAAAAGACATATGAAAATGTTGTTTCCAATACAAATAATACAAATCACGTTGTTTTCATTAGAATTAACTAAAATGATTTTGATTTTTCGTTTATAATACCGATGGAAGATATAAGCGTAAAACAGCTCTAATCCGGCTGAAACGTCGATATATGCAATAAAAATAGAGCAAATGCAATATTAATGCAAATGCAAATGCATAGTGAGAAAACATGAAGTAGTATCGAAATATTGGTAAAACCGAATATTTTTACTCCTATTCTCCTGTTATCTCCTGTTCTCTCCTATTCAATATCTTACTCAGTATTTTAACGAGTTACAAGTAGTTGATTGAAAATAAAGTATTTAAGGTTAGTTTGTAATGAATTATGTGTTTGCATCATTTTTATGGTACATATATAATGAATTAATAACAATAAACTGAAAATTCACAAAAACGTGGAAAAACGTATAATATTGCGTAAATCGTTGATATTTATTTTAAATCACATAAAGGAAAAGGGGGATGATATACGTCAAAATATTATTAAATTTGATGACTTTGTGTACAAAACAAAATGCAAGAAAACTTGCTTGAAAATGCAAAATTATGCGAAAATCTGAGATTTTTCGGCCAAATGACATATCGTAAGAAAACCTGAAGTAGTATACAAATATTTGCTAAATACGAAAATCTTCACCTAAAATCACATTACATGAAAAACGTTAAAAATTTGTGTATATTACTAAATTTGAGGATTTTTACTTAGAATGTTAAAGCGAGGTTTCGTGTTATATAGATTTTTGAAAATACATATGAAAACGTTGTTCCCATTATAAATGATAAAAATCAATGTGTTTTCATTTGAATCAACTAAAATGTTCCTGATTTTTCGTTTATATTAGCGATGGAAGATGAACGCATAAAACGGCTCTATTCCGGGTGAAACGTCGATATATGCAATAAAATTAGAACTATTTAATAACTATTTAATAAAATACTCAGTATTTTAACGAGGTACAAATAGTTGATTGAAAATAAAGTATTTAAGTTTAATTTGTAATCAATTATGTGTTTGGATCATTTATTTCGTATATATAATGAATTAATAACAATTAACTGAAAATTCACAAAAACGTTGAAAAACGGCAAAATATTGCCTAAATAAATAAAATATTTGGTT
Source organism: Procambarus clarkii (assembly GCF_040958095.1). Taxonomy (NCBI): domain Eukaryota; kingdom Metazoa; phylum Arthropoda; class Malacostraca; order Decapoda; family Cambaridae; genus Procambarus; species Procambarus clarkii. Next base: position 20,413,139 of record NC_091182.1, read on the forward strand.
CAAATCGCATAAAGGAAAAGGGAATAATCCTGGCACTCTTCCAGTGACAATTGGGTGTATGCCTCCCTGGCTGCACAAGTCAGTCTTAACTGGACCAGCTGGGTCCATTCCTCCTGTGGCCATTCCTTGATGCTGGCTACCTTTTCAAAGTGCTCAAAAAAACTCTCCGCCTCTTCGGGAACAAACAAGGGAATGTCCTTCTCCCTAACCCTAACATCTGGTGAATGTGATACCTGGGTGGTGCTCTCTGGCAATCCATGTTCAATCCTTCGCTCAGCCAGAGTCCTATTTGCTTCTATCTGCATTTGTTTTGTTTTCTCTTTTCCTTTCTCCACCTCTAGCCTGGCTTTCTCTTTTTCTACCTCCAGTCTGGTCTTCTCTTTTTCCCTCTCGGCTTCATTTTTCATCTGGAGTTCCAATTTCATCTTTTCCAGCTGGAACTGTCTCTCCTTGTCCTCACGCTGCATCTGGAGCTCTAACTGGAACCTTTCCAGACTCTTGTTCCTGCTACTCCTGCTACTGCGGCTACTCTTGCTGCTCCTACTCGATCCCCTGGGATATCACTTCGTCCTGCCCATCATCCTATTTTCCACTTTAAGCTCCTTTTTGGGCTCCTTGTTCTGCCGCTTCACTCTTGGCTGTTAACTGCCTCAGGATCTCATCCTTCATCCCAGCTACTTTAGATGCTTTCAACCTAATGCCACATTTTCCTGCTATTTGTTTCAATTGATCTCTGGTGCAACCTTCCAAGTCCTCAGGCTTGCCTGACTCCACATATGCTTGCACCTTATTCATCTTGTCCTGTGAGTCTTCCCAAGAGAGAGAATATACACCTTCGGTCACACAGTGTATCTATTTCAGCAAGGGGTGTACAAATCCACTCTTGGACAGGTTGTGGGTGTGTCAGTTCACTCTCCCGGACAGGCCTCCAATTTATTATATTGAGGGTTGGTTGAGTGTGTCGTCGTTGATCCTTCTTTACGGACAACCCAACCCAAAACTCGGTAGAGTGCTTATACTTTACCAAGAGATACTTTATTCACCCTGGGCGTTTCTGGCTTTTGAAGAGGGGCTCGACGTCACACGTTTAGGGGATGCGGCTCCAATACTTAGCCTCGTTATCACGTGCACACACCCACTCGAGCTGCTGTGACTCCCCACTCTCTCCTTATGTGATATGATCTCCTCAATCCCCTTTGACTTATTAGTTTTCCGTTCTACCCTGTCCACAGCTGTGGTTCTTGTTTTTTTTTCTCTCTCTCCTTCTTTCCTACTTCCTAGGAAGCCTCAATAGGACAAGGGCAAACACCAACAAATTTGAATACATTTACTGGACAAAGCACATACACAATACATACACACATATAATAATAATAATAATGAATCCTACACTCTATACTATTTCAGTCAGGTTGCAATCCAACACCATCAGAACTCTATCATCTGCTTATCAAATGGTATCCTATCTCCTGACTCACCACCTAATACTACCAACCCTCTTCAAGTAGATCAGTCTTATAACACAATGTTGCACTAACAGCAAGAGAATATATATATCTATAAACACATACAAGGGAAACCAGCGTATGGCTGCAATAACATAAATATTAGTATAAATGTTCCTTGATATACAACAATGATCAATCGATCATCCTATATAGTCCTAGAACACATATGTATGTCTCTGCAGGTAATCCAACCTACGACTGTAACTCTATACTTCAGTATACGTTCTCCTTGGCACAAAAGTGACAAACAATCACTCACCTTTCACTGCGTCTTGCAAGTTAATGACAGCCAAACAATCTACCAACTCCCTACAAGTAATCAAACAGAACTTCCCTTCCACACCTGGAAGTTCACTACCCTGACATCTTCAGGTTCTTCCGGGTTTAACTACCAGGATCCTCCGCAGCTCTTCCAGGCTGCTACACCATGAAGTCGTCCTTGAGCAACTAAGGTGCTTCACCACTTCTACCAGGGTCCTCCACAGCTCTCCTGGCTGCTACACCATGAAGTCTTCCTTGAAAGAGAGCCGGTCGGCCGAGCGGACAGTACGCTGGACTTGTGATCCTGTTGTCCTCGGTTCGATCCCAACCGAGGACCACAGAGCAGTGGTCCTGGGCAGAGTTTCTATTACCCTATGCCCCTGTTACCTAGCAGTAAAATAGGTACCTGGGTGTTAGTCAGCTGTCACGGGCTTCGACCAGGGCTCCACCCCTCCTGGGGTGGAGGCCTGGTAGAAGACCGGGCCGCGGGGACACTAAAGCCCCGAAATCATCTCAAGATAACCTCAAGATAACCTTGATCAACAATGGTGCTTCACCACTGGTATCACAAAAAATTGTGAAACTTCATTCTATTACTCCTCTTCTCACAGCTTGAGATTCTCTTCCTCAGTGTATGGCTGCTCTCCCACAGAGCTCAGTACTTTCCACTACCTTGGAGTCTCATCAGCTACTCCCTCTGTGCTGGCTTCAAAGTTCTCAGCAACTTCTTCCAAAGACAAACCTGCAACCCATTGGCACGCCAATAAAAATGTTTCCCTATAAACACATGTACGAAATAATCCACACAATATGTTTGCATCCAACCTCTATCTGCTCTCTACATACTGTGAGAGTGGACTCCCCCGTTTGGGCTGGTTCATGCTCCGCCCGGCGAGGCGGGCGGCCCCTCACTCCGGGAGGGTCCTCCGCCGCCAGTCAGTTGGCTTCAGGCGGTCGACGGGAGAGGACGTGCTGATCATCCCTCCATCTGCCTCTCTCATCTCCGACCTCTTATTTAGGCTTCCTGCCTTAACAAAACATGTCTAACTTATCAATAAACATTCGCTACTGTCGCTAGTCATACGACCAACTACAAGAAATCACAATAAACTGGCTTAAAATCGTGCTTACCACAGATTATCTACTCGAGGGCGCTCTTCCTCTGACTGAGTCTGATCAGGGCGCTCCCACGGCCCACGATAATGTCTCTGGGCGACTTAACAAACGCTCTTTGCCGTTCAGGACTTGAGACCACAACGTTCCCAGCTCGAACGTCTGTATACTTCCTTTCTCTAGAAGGAATATCACACAGGGGTTCCTCTCTAACGGGAGCTCAAACAGAGCGCAGCTTCCCCTCGCGATGTCTGGTACTCAAGGGCGGTCAAAGCCCTTCAGAAGCGAGCCTCACGCCTCCAGCAAATTATCCACATCTCATAACCAGTCATTTATCTAATTTCTTATTCAGTGCCCATATTCTTAAACTCTCTGTAAAGTTTACCCAATTATTTTTACACATGAATCTTCACCTCTATATTCACTAGACCTTCTAGTCAGGTCAGGCCTGATAGAGTAATTTTCAAAGGGGAGACTCGTTTTCCGTTACCTGGGATCATAACACTATAACCAAACTTGAAGATTTTTACTTCAAAATATAAAGCGAGGTTTCGTGTTATTTAGATTCTTGAAAAGACATATGAAAATGTTGTTTCCAATACAAATGATAAAAATAACGTTGTTTTCATTAAAATTAACTAAAATGTTCCTGATTTTCCGTTTATATTACCGATGGAAGATGTGCACGTAAAACAGCTCTAAACCGGCCGAAACGTCGATATATGCAATAAAACAGAACTTTTCTCCCATTCAATACCTTACTCAGTATTTTTAACGAGGTACAAATAGTTGATTGAAAATAAAGTATTTAAAGTTAATTTGCAATCAATTAAGTGTTTGGATCATTTTTATCGTATACTTAATGAATTATTAACAATAAACTGAAAATTCACATAACGTGGGAAAACGGCAAAATATTGCCTGAATTGTTAATATTTGGTTTAAATCACATAAAGGAAAAGGGGATGATAAACGTCAAAATATTGCTAAATTCGATCATTTTAGTATAAAAGGAAATGCAAGAAAACTTGCTTAAAAAATGCAATATTATGCGAAATTCTGAGATTTGCAGGCCAAATCACATATCGTGAGAAAACATGAAGCAGTATCGAAATATTGGTAAAACGAATATTTTTACCTAAAATCACACTACATGAAAAATGTGAAAAAAGTCACTATAATATCAAATTTGGGGATTTTTACTTCAAATAATAAAGCAAGGTTTCGTGTTACTTAGATTCTTGAAAAGACATGAAAATTTTGTTTCCAATACAAATGATAAAAATCAGTGTGTCTTCATTAGAAATAACTAAAATGTTCCATATTTTCCGTTTATATTACCGATGGAAGATGTACACATAAAACCGCTCAAATCCGGCTGAAACGTCGATATATGCAATAAAAACAGAATTTCTCTCCTATTCAATATCTTACTCAGTAATTTAACGAGGTACAAATAGTTGTTTGAAAATAAAGTATTTAAGGTTAATTTGTAATCAATTATGTGTTGGGATCATTTTTATCGTATATATAATGAATTAAAAACAATAATCTGAAAATTCACAGATACGTGGAAAACGGCAAAATATTGCCTAAAGCGTTGATATTTGGTTTAAATCTCATAAAAGAAAAGAGGATGATAAACGTCAAAATATTGCTAATTCGTATTTGGAAACTGCAAATAGGTGCAGAGAGCCTGAATTCGGCTCACAAATGACATCCTGGAGTCAAATTCGCGATATTTAAGATATTTTGAAAACTGCTTGGGAGGGGGGGGGGGGTGGTTGGGTAAATTATGACCCATCGCTGAGTTCAGTAATTGGCATATTTTCGGTATAAAAATTTGCAATTGGAAACTGCAAATAGTTGCAGAGAGCCAGAATTCGGCTAAAAAACTACGCTCAAGATTCAATTTTTCGATTTTTCATATTTTTTTGAAAATTGCATGGGGGTCTGGGCAAAATATGACCTATCGACTTTCTCAGTAATTTGCATATTTTCGGTATAAAAATTCGTAAATGAAAGCTGCAAAAAGGTGCAAGGAGCCAAAGTTCGGCTCAAAAATGACGCCCAGGAGTCAAATTCCCGATAATTCAGATATTTTTACATTTGAGGTGGGGAAGTTGGGTAAAATATGACCCATCGTAGAGTTCAGTTATTGGCATATTTTCGATATAAATGTTCGTAATTGGAAACTTCAAATAGGTGAAGAGAGCCTGAATTCGGCTCAAAAATGAAGCTCAGGAGTCAAATTTCCGATATTTGAGATATTTTGAAAACTGCAGGGGAGTTAGGGCAAAATATTATCCCATCGCTGTTCTTCAATTGGCATATTGCCGGTATGAAAACTCGTAATTGTAAACTGCAAATAGGTGCAGAGAGTCAGAATTCGGCTCAAAAATTACGCTCAGGAGTCAAATTTCCGATTTTTCATATGTTTTGAAAATTGCAAGGGTGTCTGGGCAAAATACGACCTATCGACTTTTTCAGTAATTTGCATATTTTCGGTATAAAAATTCGTAACTGAAAACTGCAAAAAGGAGCAGGGAGCCAAAATTCGGCTCAAAAAAGACGCCCAGGAGTCAAATTTCCGATATTTCAGATATTTTTAAAACTGCAGGGGGGTTTTGGTAAAATATAACCCAATGCCGTCTTCAGTAATTGGCATATTTTCGGTATAAAAAGACGTAATTGGAAACTGCAAATAAGTAGAGAGACAGAATTCGGCTGAAAAACGACGCCCCAGGAGTCAAATTTCCGATATTGCAGATATTTTGACGTCTGAGGTGGGGGGGTTGGGTAAAATATGCAACCCGTTCTCGCAAATTTAATAAGTCAATATTGTCTTATTAGTTGCGTGCATAGGTGACATACTAAACATAATAGTTTCCCTTGAAAAGCTTCATAGAAAACACCGACCTTACCTAACCTACTTAGTATGTTAAAATAAGCATCTTATAGCTTCGTAATTACAATTGTTACTTAACCTATTATAGGTATAGGTTAGGTAATAATTGTAATTACGAAGCAATAAGATGCTTATCTTAACATACTAAGTAGGTTAGGTAAGGTCGGTGTTTTCTATGAAGCTTTTCAAGGGAAACTATTATGTTAAGTATGTCACCTATGCACATATTAATAAGTCAATATTGACTTATTAAATTTGCGAGAACGGGTTGAAATATGACCCATCGCCGTGTTCAGTTTGTTTATTTTCGGTATAAAAATTCGTAATTGGAAACTGCAAATAGGTGCAGAGAGCCAGAATGCGGCTCAAAAAAAGTGGCTCAGGAGCAAAATTTCCGATATTTGAGATATTTTGAAAATTGCAGGGGAGTTTGGGCAAAATATGACCCCATCACTTTTCTCATCAATTGGCATATTGCCGGTGTAAAAATTCGTAATTGTAAACTGCAAATAGATGCAGAAAGTCAGAATTCGGCTCAGAAATTACTCTCAGGAGTCAAATTTCCAATTTTTCATATCTTTTGAAAATTGCAAGGGGATCTGTGCAAAATATGACCTATCAACTTTCTCAGTAAATTGCATATTTTCGGTATAAAGAGTCGTAACTGATAACTGCGAAAAGGTGCAGGGAGCCAAAATTCGGCTCAATAATGACGCCCAGGAGTCAGATTTCCGATATTTCAGATATTTTGAAAACTGCATTGGGGTTTGGGCAAAATATGACCCCTTTGCTGTTCTCAGTAATTGGCATATTATCGGTATAAAAATTTCTAATTGGAAGCTGCAAATAGGTGCAGAAAGCCAAAATTCATCTCAAAAACGACGCCCAGGAGTAAAATTTCCGATATTTCAGATATTTTTAAAATTGCAGGGGGGTTTTGGTAAAATATAACCCATTGCCCTCTTCAGTAATTGGCATATTTTCGGTATAAAAAGACGTAATTCAAAACTGCAAATAGGTGCAGAGAGACAGAATTCGGCTCAAAAACGATGCCTCAGGAGTAAAATTTCCGATATTTGAGATATTTTGACATCTGAGGTGGGGGGGTTGGGTAAAATATGATCCATCGCCGAGTTCAGTTATTGGCATATTTTCTGTATAAAAATTCGTAATTGGAATCTGCAAATAGGTGCAGAGAGCAGAATGCGTCTCAAAAATGAAGCTCATGAGTCAAATTTCCGATTTTTGAGACTGCACGTGTTTCCGATATCTGAACCAGCCCCCGTTTGGGCTGCTTCATGCTCCGCCTAGCCCGGCGGTCCTCACTCACTCTGGGAGGGTCCTCCGCCGTCAGGAGCTGGGCTCCCTCAGTCACCTGCCAGCGCTCTGAGGAGAAGGACGTCGCTCCGCCCTCCAGGACGTTCCTCCCTCTCCACTCTCTTATTTTGGCCTTCTGCCTTATCAAAACATGTCTAACTTATCAATAAACATTGCGTCTCTCACTGGGCACACGACCAACTACAAGTAATTGCTATAGACTGGTTAAAATCGTGCTTACCACAGATTGTCTGGTCGAGGGCGCTCCTCCCTCTGACGTAGTCTGGTCAGGGCACTCCCACGGCCCATGATAATGTCTCTGGGCGACTTACTAAACACTCCTCGCCGTCCTGGACTTGAGACCACAACGTTCCCAGCTCGATTCCACAGCTGGAACGTCTGCACACTTCTCTTCTCTTGGTGATATATCACTAGGGGTTCCTTTCTGACGGGAGCTCAAACGGAGCACGGTTTCCCCCTGCGATGTTTGGCACTTAAGTAATGTCAAAGCCCTCCAGAAGCGAGCCTCACGCCTCCAGCAATTTATCCACATCTCCTAACCAGTCATTTATCTATTTTCTTACTCACTGCCCATAATCTCAAATTGTTTATTAAATCCAACCAACTATTTTACATCTGTGTTATCACCACAATTTTTCCTAGACCTTCTAGTCAGGTGAGGCTTGATAGAATAATTTTCAAAGGGGATACTCGTTTTTCGGCTGCCTGGGATCATAACAGTATGTATGCATGCATGTATGTACGTGTGCGTGTGTGTGTGTGTGTGTGTGTGTGTGTGTGTGTGTGTGTGTGTGTGTGTGTGTGTGTGTGTGTGTGTGTGTGTGTGTGTGTGTGTGTGTGTGTGTGTATGTATATGTGTGCAAGAATGTCGCACATTGAAATGTGTACATGTGATTATAATAGATTTTACCATCCGCGAAGAAAATGTCTATAACTATTTGTCATTCCATTCTCGTTCTGCCTGCCTGCTTAAACTTGTCCCCTCAATATGCTGTTGAATATCAATCTCCAGTGTTCACTTACCGTTAATTCATACAGTATTAAACAAATGAAGTCATAAACAAACCTTTACACATTTCAAGCTCCTACATTCTTTCTAACATGAATCACAATAACTAATATACTCAACTCAGTCCCAAACACTTTTCTTATTCCGCTTAAATTAAAAAAACATGAAAAACGTGAAAAAATCACTATATTACCATATTCGGGGATTTTTACTTTAAATCATACTGCGAGGTTTCGAGTTATAAATATATAGACCATTAAAAGGGCATATGAAAATGTTGTTCTCAGTACAAATTATAAAAATCAATGTGTTTTCATTAGAATTAACTAAAATGTTCGTGATTTTCCATTAATATTACCAGGAGAAGATATACACGTAAAACTGCTCTTATCCGGCTGAAACGTCGAAATATGCAATAAAAACAGGATTGCTCTTCTAATCAATATTTTACTCACTATTATAACGAGGTACAAATGGTTGATTGAAAATCAAGTATTTAAAGTGAATTTGCAATCAATTACGGGTTTGCATCATATTAATCGTGTATTCAAGGAATTAATAACAATACACTAAAATTTTTAAAAAGGTGGAAAAATGGCAAAATATTGCCTAAATCGTTGATATTCGTTTAAATCACATATAAGAAAAGAGAATGATAAACGTCAAAATATTGCTAAATTCGATGATTTTTAGTACATATCAAAATGCAAGAACACTTGCTTAAAACGCAATATTATGCGGAATTCTGAGATTTGTAGGCAAAATCACAAATCGCGAGAAAATATGAAATAGTATCAAAATATTAGTAAATTTCAATATTTTTTCCTAAAATCAAACTTCATTAAAAACGTGAAAAAAGTCACTGTATTACCAAATTCGCGGATTTTGCTAGGTTTTGTGTTTTTTTATAATTAAAATGGCATATGAAAATGTTGTTTCCAATACATATGATATAAATCAATGTGCTTTCATTAGAATTAACTAAAATATTCCGGTTATATTACCGAAATAAGATGGACAAGTAAAACCGCTCTAATCCGGCTGAAACGTCGAAATATACAACAAAAACATAAATTTTCTCCTAATCAATATCTTACTCACTATTTTAACGAGGTTTTTAGTCAAGATTTCTTGAATTTTGTTGTGTGCATAAAATCATCGTATTTAGCAATATTTTGACGTTTATCATCGTTTTTCCTCTGTGATTTAAACCAAATATCAACGATTTAGGCTTTATTTTCCCGTTTTCCACGTTTTTATGAATTTTCATTTTATTGTTAATAATTCATTATATATATACAATATACATGCTGCAAATACGTATTGATTGCAAATTAACTTTAAATACTTTTATAATCAACTATTTGTACCTCGTTAAAATAGTGAGTAAGATATTAATTAGGAGAGAAATTCAGTTTGTATTGCATATATCGACGTTTCAGCCAGATTAGAGCGGTTTTCCGTGTACACCTTCTTTTCGATAATTTAAAGAAAATTCAGGAATATTGTAATGAATTCTAATGAAAACACAATGATTTTTATCCTTTGTATTGGAAATAACACTTTCATATGCCATTTTATTGATCTAAATAACACCAAACCTCGCTCTATGATTTGAAGTAAAAATCCTCGAATTTCGTAATATAGTGAAATTTTTTTCACGTTTTTCATGTAGCGTGATTTTAGGTAAAAAATATTCGAATTTACCAATATTTTGATACCACTTCATGTTTTCTCGCGATTTTTTATTTTGCTTACAAATCTGAATTTCGCATAATATTGCGTTTCTAAGCAAGTTTTCTTGCATTTTGTAATGTACAAAAAGGTCATGGAATTTAGCAATATTTGAAGTTCATCATCCTTTTATCCTTTAATCATAAGACAAGCCAAATATCAACGATTTAGGCAATAATTTGCCGTTTTTCCACGTTTTGAAGCATTTTTGTTTTTTATATAAATTCATTAAAAATACGATATATATGATACCAAACACGTAAATGAATGCAAATTAACCTTAAATACCTTATTTTCTATCAACTATTTGTATCTCGCTAAAATAGTAAGATATTGATTATGAGAGAATTTCCCTTTTTTATTGTATATTTCGACGTTTCAGCCGGATTAGAGCGATCTTACCTGTACATCTTCTTTTGGTAATATAAAAGGAAAATCAGGATCATATTAGTTAATTCTAATGAAAAGACATTGATGTATATCATTTGTATTGAAAACAACATTTTCATATGACTTTTTAGTTTTCAAAATAACACGAAACCTCGCTTTATGATTTGAAGTATAAATCCTCGAATTAGGTAATATAGTTATTTTTTTAACGTTTTTCATATAGTGTGAATTTAGGTAAAAGTTTTCGAATCTACTAATATTTTGACACTACTTCATGTTTTCGCACGATTTATGATTTTTTCTAGAAATCTCAGAATTTCGCATAATATTGCGTTTTCAAGCAAGTTTCTTGCATTTTATTATGTACTTAAAATCATCGAATTTAGCAATATTTTGAAGTTTATCATCTTATATCCTTTATGAGATATAAACCAAATATTAACGATTTAGGTAATATTTAGCCATTTTTCCAAGTTTTAAAGCATTTTCAATTTATTGTCATTAATTCATTAAAAATACGACAAATATTTCGCAAACACGTAATTGATTACAAATTAACCTTAAATAACCCAAACTAACCTAAAACTGCATAATGTAGTTTACTCACACATACCAGCCAACTCTCCATTAATGATAGTGCTTATAGCAACTATTTAGTCAAACCAACAACAAATGGAGTGTTTCTCCAAAATGGAAATGTTGGGATGCTATTGATCTCGCACAAATTGCATGCAAATGCTACCAACCTACCGGTAATTAAAGAACCTAAGCAAATCTCTTCAAAGCATAAATGGCCTTGGCATAAATTCAAATAATTTAAAAGTAAAAATAATCTAAAATGGCCAAATTTTAGGTCTTAGATATGCTCTCTTAGGCTTCATTTAGTCAACACATGTAAAATCACTGAGTCGTGGAACAAGCAGTTTATATATACATATGTTAGGCTTATACCACCTACCACACAAGGTCCAACTAGTGACTAACCCTCACTCACTTACCAGGATGAAAGTAACTCACTATATACTTCTAGGTGAATAGCGGCATTGGGTGAAAGGAAACGCTACCAACAATTACAACTCTGTCCGACCGGCATTCGAACCCTTGAATCCCCGATTGTGAGACGAGAAGGAACAAGTCATTCATTTATGTGTACTCACCTATGTGTGAGTAAACACATAGACCCAATTTAATGCTTAGCTTTAATGTTAATAATTTAAAAATTTAATTTAATTTAATAATTTAATGCACATTAATGCTCGATCCAGCAGGATAGAATATCAATCTTGGAGTCTGTCTTTTTAGCCGTCGGTTGTTTAAAGCATTGATTTATTTCCCAACCTTACCTAAACCTAAACCTAACTTAACCTGTAACCTAAACTAACCTAAAACTGCCCAATGGAATTAATGACCTTATTATTTTTAACCTACAGATATCAAAATTTGGTTCCAAAATATGGCTCAAGTGTCGAATTTGGGATGTTTAGGATATTTTGAAAACTGCAGGGAGGGTTTGTGCAAAATAGTGACCCATTGCCGCTTTCAGTATTTGGCATATTTTCAGTATAAAAAGTCGTAACTTTAAACTGCGAATACGTGCAGAGAGCCAGAATTTGGCTCCACATTTTGGCTCAAGCGTCGAATTTGGGATGTTTGGGATGTTTTGAAAACTGCAGGGAAGGTTTTTGCAAAATGTGATCCATCGCCGTTTTCAGTAACTGGAATGTTTTCGGTATAAAAAGTCGTAATTTCATACTGCGAATACGTGCAGAGAGCTAGAATTTGGCTCCAAAATATGGCTGAAGCGTTGAATTTGGGATGTTTGGAATATTTTGACAACTGCAGGGGGGATCTTGGGCAACATGTGACCCATCGCTGCTCTCAGAAATTTGCATATTTTCGGTATAAAAAGTCGTAATTTCAAACTGCGAATACGTGGAGAGAGCCAGAATATGGCTCCAAAATATGGCTCAAGCGTCGAATTTGGGATGTTTGGGATATTTTGAAAAGTGCAGGGAGGGTTTGGGCAAAATGTCATCCTTCGCCGCTTCAGTAATTGGCATATTTTCGGTATAAAAATTCGTAATTTCAAACTGCGAATACGTGCAGAAAGCCAGAATTTGGCTCCAAAATATTTCTCAAGTGTCGAATTTGAGGTGTTTGGGATATTTTGAAAACTGCAGGGGGGGTTTGGGCAAAATGTGACCCATCGCCGCTTTCAGTATTTGGCATATTTTCGGTATTAAAAGTCGTAATTTCAAACAGCGAATGCGTGCTGAGAGCCAGAATTTGGCTTCAAAATATAGCTCAAGCGTCTAATTTGGGATGTTTCGGATATTTTTAAAACTGCAGGGTGGAATTGGGCAAAATGTGATCCATCGCCGCTCTCAGTAATTGGCATATTTTCGGTATAAAGTTCGTAATTTCAAACTGCGAATACGTGCACAGAGCTAGAATTTGGCTCCAAAATATGGATCAAGCGTCGAATTTGGAGTGTTTTAAATATTTTGAAAACTGCAGGGTGGGTTTAGGCAAAATGTGACTCATCGCCGCTCTAAGTAATTGGCATGTTTTCGGTATAAAAATTCGTAATTTCAAAGGGCGAATACGTGCAGAGAGCCAGAATTTACCTCCAAAATATGGCTCAAGGGTCAAATTTGGGATGTTTGGAATATTTTAAACACTCCAGGGAGGGTTTGGGCAAAATGTGATCCATCGCCGCTTTCAGTAATTGGCATATTTTCTGTATAAAAAGTCGTAATTTCAAACTCCGAATACGTGCAGAGAGCCAGAATTTGGCTCCAAAATATTGCTCAAGCCTCGAATTTGGGATGGTTGGGATATTTTGAAAACTGCAGGGAGGGGTTGGGCAAAATGTGACTCATCGCTGCGTTCAGTAATTGGCATATTTTCGGAAAAAAAATTAGTAATTTCAAACAGCGAATAAGTTCTGAGAGCCAGAATTTGGCTCCAAAATGTGGCTCAACCGTCGAATTTGGGATCTTTGGGATATTTTCAAAACTGCCGGGTGGGTTTGCGGAAACTGTGACCCATCGCCGCTCTCAGTAATTGGCATATTTTCGGTAAAAAAATTAGTAATTTCAAACTGCTAATACGTGCAGAGAGCCAGAATTTGGCTCCAAATTTTGGCTCAAGCGTCGAATTTGGGATGTTTGCGATGTTTTGTAAACTGCAGGGAGGGTTTGGGCAAAATGCGTTCCATCGCCGCTTTCAGTAACTGGTATATTTACGGCCTAAAAAGTCGTAATTTCATACTGCGAATACGTGCAGAGAGCGAGAATTTGGCTCCAAAATATGGCTCAAGGGTCGAATTTGGGATGTTTGGGATTTTTTGAAAACTGCAGGGGGATGGTTTGGCCAAAATGTGACCCATCGCCACTCTCAGAATTTTGCATATTTTCGGTATAAAATTCGTAATTTCATACTGCGAGTACGTGAAGAGAGCCAGAATTTGGCTCCAAAATATGACTCAGGCGTCGAATTTGGGATGTTTGGGATATTTTGAAAACTGCAGGGGGTTTTTGCAAAATGTGACCCATCGCCACTCACAGTAATTGGCATATTTTCGCTATAAATGTCGAAAGTTCAAACTGCGAATACGTGCAGAGAGCGAGAATTTGGCTCCAAAATATGGCTCAAGCGTTGAATTTGTGTAGTTTGGGATATTTTGAAAACTGCTGGGGGGTTTGGGCAAAATGTGACCCATCGCTGCTCTCAGTAATTGGCATATTTTCGGTATAAAAATTCGTAATTTCCAACTGCGAATACGTGGAGAAAGCCAGAATTTGGCTCCAAAATATTTCTCAAGTGTCGAATTTGAGGTGTTTGGGATATTTTGAAAACTGCAGGGGGGGTTTGGGCAAAATGTGACCCATCGCCGCTTTCAGTATTTGGCATATTTTCGGTATTAAAAGTCGTAATTTCAAACTGCGAATGCGTGCTGAGAGCCAGAATTTGGCTTCAAAATATAGCTCAAGCGTCTAATTTGGGATGTTTCGGATATTTTTAAAACTGCAGGGTGGGATTGGGCAAAATGTGATCCATCGCCGCTCTCAGTAATTGGCATATTTTCGGTATAAAGTTCGTAATTTTAAACTGCGAATACGTGCACAGAGCTAGAATTTGGCTCCAAAATATGGCTCAAGCGTCGAATTTGGAGTGTTTTAAATATTTTGAAAACTGCAGGGTGGGTTTAGGCAAAATGTGACTCATCGCCGCTCTAAGTAATTGGCATGTTTTCGGTATAAAAATTCGTAGTTTCAAACGGCGAATACGTGCAGAGAGCCAGAATTTACCTCCAAAATATGGCTCAAGGGTCAAATTTGGGATGTTTGGAATATTTTAAACACTCCAGGGAGGGTTTGGGCAAAATATGATCCATCGCCGCTTTCAGTAATTGGCATATTTTCTGTATAAAAAGTCGTAATTTCAAACTCCGAATACGTGCAGAGAGCCAGAATTTGGCTCCAAAATATTGCTCAAGCCTCGATTTTGGGATGGTTGGGATATTTTGAAAACTGCAGGGAGGGGTTGGGCAAAATGTGACTCATCGCTGCGTTCAGTAATTGGCATATTTTCGGAAAAAAAATTAGTAATTTCAAACTGCGAATACGTGCAGAGAGCCAGAATTTGGCTCCAAATTTTGGCTCAAGCGTCGAATTTGGGATGTTTGCGATGTTTTGAAAACTGCAGGGAGGGTTTGGGCAAAATGCGTTCCATCGCCGC
Organism: Procambarus clarkii; assembly: GCF_040958095.1. Lineage (NCBI taxonomy): Eukaryota > Metazoa > Arthropoda > Malacostraca > Decapoda > Cambaridae > Procambarus > Procambarus clarkii. Next base: position 20,428,143 of record NC_091182.1, read on the forward strand.
TTTCAGTAACTGGTATATTTACGGCCTAAAAAGTCGTAATTTCATACTGCGAATACGTGCAGAGAGCGAGAATTTGGCTCCAAAATATGGCTCAAGGGTCGAATTTGGGATGTTTGGGATTTTTTGAAAACTGCAGGGGGATGGTTTGGCCAAAATGTGACCCATCGCCACTCTCAGAATTTTGCATATTTTCGGTATAAAATTCGTAATTTCAAACGGCGAATACGTGCAGAGAGCCAACATTTGGCTCCAAAATATGGATCAAGGGTCGAATTGGGGATGTTTGGGATATTTTGAAAACTGCAGGGGGTTTGGGTAAAATGTGACCCATCGATGTTCTCAGTAATTGGCATATTTTCGGTATAAAAGTCGCAATTTCAAACTGCGAATGCGTGCAGAGAGCCAGTATTTGGTCCCAAAATATAGCTCAGGCGTCGAATTTGGAATGTTTGGGATATTTTGAAAACTGCAGGGACGGTTTTGGCAAAATGTGATCCATCGCCTCTTTCAGTAATATCATATTTTCGGTATAAAAAGTCGTAATTTCAAACGGCGTATACGTGCAGAGAGCGAGAATATGGCTCCAAAATATGGCTCAAGCGTCGAACTTGGGATGTTTGGAATATTTTGAAAACTGCAGGGGGGTGGGGTTTGGGCAAAATGTAATCCATCGTCGTTTTCAGTAAATGGAATATTTTCGGTATAAAAAGTCGTAATTTCAAACTGCGAATACGTGCAGAGAGCCAGAATTTGGCTCTAAATTATGGCTCAAGGGTCGAATTTGGGATGTCTGGGATTTTTTGAAAACTACAGTGCGGTTTGGGTAAAATGTGACCCATCGCCGCTCTCAGTAATTGGCATATTTTCGGTATTAAAATTCGTAATTTCAAACTGCGAATATGTGCAGAGAGCCAGAATTTGGCTCCTAAATATGGCTCAAGCGTCGAATTTGGGTTGTTTGGGATATTTTGAAACTGCAGGGTCTGTTTGGGCAAAATGTGACCCATCGCTGTTCTCAGAAATTTGGATTTTTTTTTGGTATAAAAAGTCGTAATTTCAAACGGCGAATACGTGCAGAGAGCCAGAATTTGGCTCCAAAATATGGCTCAAGCGTCGAATTTGGGATGTTTGGGATGTTTGGGATATTTTGAAAACTTCAGAGGGGTTTGGGAAAAATGTGACCCATCGTTGCTCTCAGTAATTGGCATATTTTCGGTGTAAACAGACGTAATTTCAAACTGCGAATACGTGCAGAGAACCAGAATTTGGCTCCAAAATATGGCTGAAGCGTCGAATTTGGGATGTTTGGGATATTTTAAAAAATGCAGGGAAGGGTTGGGTCAAAATGTGATCCATCGCTGCTCACTGTAATTGGCATATTTTTGGTATAAAAAGTCGTAATTTCAAACTGCGAATACGTGCAGAAAGCCAGAACTTGGCTCCAAAATATGGCTCAAGGGTCGAATTTGGGATGTTTGGGGTATTTTGAAAACTTCAGTAAGGTTTTGGGCAAAATGTGATGCATCGCGGCTTTCATTAATTGGCATATTTTCAGTATAAAATGTCGTAATTTCAAACTGCGAATATAAACAGAAAGCCAGATTTTGGCTACAAAATTTGGCTCAAGGTTCGAATTTGGGATGTTTGGGATATTTTAAAAACTGCAGGGAGGTTTTGGGCAAAATGTGACCCATTTTTGATCTCAGTAATTGGTATATTTTCGGTATAATAAATCGTAATTTCAAACGGCGAATACGTGCAGAGAGCTAAAATATGGCTCCAAAATATGGCTCAAGCGTCGAACTTGGGATGTTTGGAATATTTTGAAAACTGCTGGGGGGGGGGGGGGGTTTGGGCAAAATGTGATCCATCGCCGTTTTCAGTAATTGGCATATTTTCGGTATAAAAACCGTAATTTCAAACTGAGAATACATGCAGAGAGCCAGAATTTGGCTCTAAAATATGGCTCAAAGGTCGAATTTGGGATGTCTGGGATTTTTTGAAAACTACAGTGCGGTTTTGGTAAAATGTGACCCATCGCTGCTCTCAGTAATTGGCATATTTTCGGTATAAAAAGTCGTAATTTCAAACTGCGATTATGTGCAGAGATCCAGAATTTGGCTCTTAAATATGGCTCAAGCGTAGAATTTGGGATGTTTGGGATATTTTGAAAACTGCAGAGAAGGGTTGGGTCAAAATGTGATCTATCGTCGCTCACAGTAATTGGCATATTTTCGGTATAAAAAGTCACAATTTCAAACTGCGAATACAAGCAGAGAGCCAGAATTTGGCTCCAAAATATAGCTCAAATGTCGAATTTGGGATGTTTGGGATATTTTAAAAACTGCACTGCGGTTTGGGCAAAATGTGACCCATCGCTGCTCTCAGTAATTGGCATATTTTCGGTATAAAAAGTCGTAATTTCAAACTGCGAATACGTGCAGAGTGCCAGAATTTAGCTTAAATATTGTTCAAGTGTCGAATTTGAGATGTTTGGGATATTTTGAAAACTACAGGGGGTGATTTTGGCAAAATGTGAACCATCGCCGCTCTCAGTAATTGACATATTTTCGGTATAAAAACTCGCAATTTCAAATGGCGAATACGTGCAAAGAGCGAGAATTTGGCTCCAAAATATTGCTCAAGCGTCTAATTTGGGATGTTTGGGATATTTTGAAAACTGCAGGGAGGGTTTGGGCAAAATGTGACCCATCGCTGCTCTCAGTATTTTGCATATTTTCGGTATAAAATTCGTAATTTCAAACTGCGAGTACGTGAAGAGAGCCAGAATTTGGCTTCAAAATATGACTCAGGCGTCGAATTTGGGATGTTTGGGATATTGTGTAAACTGCAGGAACGGTTTGGGCAAAATGTGATTCATCGCCGCTTTCAGTAATTGCATATTTTCGGTATAAAAATTCGTAATTTAATACTGCGAATACGTGCAGAGAGCCAGAATTTGGCTCCAAAATATTGCTCAAGGGTCAAATTTGGGATGTTTGGGATATTTTGAAAACTGCAGGGGGTTTTTGCAAAATGTGACCCATCGCCACTCACAGTAATTGGCATATTTTCGCTATAAAAGTCGAAAGTTCAAACTGCGAATACGTGCAGAGAGCGAGAATTTGGCTCCAAAATATGGCTCAAGCGTTGAATTTGTGTAGTTTGGGATATTTTGAAAACTGCAGGGAGGGTTTGGGCAAAATGTGATCCATCGCCGCTTTCAGTAATTGGCATATTTTCGGTATAAAAGTCGTAAATTCAAACTGCGAATACGTGCAGAGAGCCAGAATTTGGCTCCAAAATATTGCTCAAGGGTCGAATTTTGGATGTTTAGGATATTTTGAAAACTGCAGGGGCTGTTTGGGCAAAATTTGACCCATCGCTGCTCTCAGAAATTTGCATTTTCTCGTTATAAAAAGTCGTAATTTCAAACGGCGAATACGTGCAGAGAGCCAAAATTTGGCTCCAAAATATGGATCAAGGGTCGAATTGGGGATGTTTGGGATATTTTGAAAACTGCAGGGGGTTTGGGCAAAATGTGACCCATCGCCGTTCACAGTAATTGGCATATTTTCGGTATAAAAGTCGCAATTTCAAACTGCGAATGCATGCAGAGAGCCAGAATTTGGTTCCAAAATATAGCTCAGGCGTCGAATTTGGAATGTTTGGGATATTTTGAAAACTGCAGGGACGGTTTTGGCAAAATGTGATCCATCGCCTCTTTCAGTAATATCATATTTTCGGTATAAAAAGTCGTAATTTCAAACGGCGTATACGTGCAGAGAGCGAGAATATGGCTCAAAAATATGGCTCAAGCGTCGATCTTGGGATGTTTGGAATATTTTGAAAACTGCAGGGGGGGGGGGGGTTTGGGCAAAATGTAATCCATCGTCGTTTTCAGTAAATGGAATATTTTCGGTATAAAAAGTCGTAATTTCAAACTGCGAATACGTGCAGAGAGCCAGAATTTGGCTCTAAATTATGGCTCAAGGGTCGAATTTGGGATGTCTGGGATTTTTTGAAAACTACAGTGCGGTTTGGGTAAAATGTGACCCATCGCTGCTCTCAGTAATTGGCATATTTTCGGTATTAAAATTCGTAATTTCAAACTGCGAATATGTGCAGAGAGCCAGAATTTGGCTCCTAAATATGGCTCAGGCGTCGAATTTGGGTTGTTTGGGATATTTTGAAAACTGCAGGGTCTGTTTGGGCAAAATGTGACCCATCGCTGTTCTCAGAAATTTTGATTTTTTTTTTGGTATAAAAAGTCGTAATTTCAAACGGCGAATACGTGCAGAGAGCCAGAATTTGGCTCCAAAATATGGTTCAAGCGTCGAATTTGGGATGTTTGGGATGTTTGGGATATTTTGAAAACTTCAGAGGGGTTTGGAAAAATGTGACCCATCGTTGCTCTCAGTAATTGGCATATTTTCGGTGTAAACAGACGTAATTTCAAACTGCGAATACGTGCAGAGAACCAGAATTTGGCTCCAAAATATGGCTGAAGCGTCGAATTTGGGATGTTTGGGATATTTTTAAAAATGCAGGGAAGGGTTGGGTCAAAATGTGATCCATCGCTGCTCACTGTAATTGGCATATTTTTGGTATAAAAAGTCGTAATTTCAAACTGCGAATACGTGCAGAAAGCCAGAACTTGGCTCCAAAATATGGCTCAAGGGTCGAATTTGGGATGTTTGGGGTATTTTGAAAACTTCAGTAAGGTTTTGGGCAAAATGTGATGCATCGCGGCTTTCATTAATTGGCATATTTTCGGTATAAAATGTCGTAATTTCAAACTGCGAATATAAACAGAAAGCCAGATTTTGGCTACAAAATTTGGCTCAAGGTTCGAATTTGGGATGTTTGGGATATTTTAAAAACTGCAGGGAGGTTTTGGGCAAAATGTGACCCATTTTTGATCTCAGTAATTGGTATATTTTCGGTATAATAAATCGTAATTTCAAACGGCGAATACGTGCAGAGAGCTAAAATATGGCTCCAAAATATGGCTCAAGCGTCGAACTTGGGATGTTTGGAATATTTTGAAAACTGCTGGGGGGGGGGGGTTTGGCAAAATGTGATCCATCGCCGTTTTCAGTAATTGGCATATTTTCGGTATAAAAACCGTAATTTCAAACTGAGAATACATGCAGAGAGCCAGAATTTGGCTCTAAAATATGGCTCAAAGGTCGAATTTGGGATGTCTGGGATTTTTTGAAAACTACAGTGCGGTTTTGGTAAAATGTGACCCATCCCTGCTCTCAGTAATTGGCATATTTTCGGTATAAAAAGTCGTAATTTCATACTGCGATTATGTGCTGAGATCCAGAATTTGGCTCTTAAATATGGCTCTAGCGTAGAATTTGGGATGTTTGGGATATTTTGAAAACTGCAGAGAAGGGTTGGGTCAAAATGTGATCTATCGTCGCTCACAGTAATTGGCATATTTTCGGTATAAAAAGTCACAATTTCAAACTGCGAATACAAGCAGAGAGCCAGAATTTGGCTCCAAAATATAGCTCAAATGTCGAATTTGGGATGTTTGGGATATTTTAAAAACTGCACTGCGGTTTGGGCAAAATGTGACCCATCGCTGCTCTCAGTAATTGGCATATTTTCGGTATAAAAAGTCGTAATTTCAAACTGCGAATACGTGCAGAGTGCCAGAATTTAGCTTAAATATTGTTCAAGTGTCGAATTTGAGATGTTTGGGATATTTTGAAAACTACAGGGGGTGATTTTGGCAAAATGTGAACCATCGCCGCTCTCAGTAATTGACATATTTTCGGTATAAAAACTCGCAATTTCAAATGGCGAATACGTGCAAAGAGCGAGAATTTGGCTCCAAAATATTGCTCAAGCGTCTAATTTGGGATGTTTGGGATATTTTGAAAACTGGAGGGAGGGTTTGGGCAAAATGTGACCCATCGCTGCTCTCAGTATTTTGCATATTTTCGGTATAAAATTCGTAATTTCAAACTGCGAGTACGTGAAGAGAGCCAGAATTTGGCTTCAAAATATGACTCAGGCGTCGAATTTGGGATGTTTGGGATATTGTGTAAACTGCAGGAACGGTTTGGGCAAAATGTGATTCATCGCCGCTTTCAGTAATTGCATATTTTCGGTATAAAAATTCGTAATTTAATACTGCGAATACGTGCAGAGAGCCAGAATTTGGCTCCAAAATATTGCTCAAGGGTCAAATTTGGGATGTTTGGGATATTTTGAAAACTGCAGGGGGTTTTTGCAAAATGTGACCCATCGCCACTCACAGTAATTGGCATATTTTCGCTATAAAAGTCGAAAGTTCAAACTGCGAATACGTGCAGAGAGCGAGAATTTGGCTCCAAAATATGGCTCAAGCGTTGAATTTGTGTAGTTTGGGATATTTTGAAAACTGCAGGGAGGGTTTGGGCAAAATGTGATCCATCGCCGCTTTCAGTAATTGGCATATTTTCGGTATAAAAGTCGTAAATTCAAACTGCGAATACGTGCAGAGAGCCAGAATTTGGCTCCAAAATATTGCTCAAGGGTCGAATTTTGGATGTTTAGGATATTTTGAAAACTGCAGGGGCTGTTTGGGCAAAATTTGACCCATCGCTGCTCTCAGAAATTTGCATTTTCTCGTTATAAAAAGTCGTAATTTCAAACGGCGAATACGTGCAGAGAGCCAAAATTTGGCTCCGAAATATGGATCAAGGGTCGAATTGGGGATGTTTGGGATATTTTGAAAACTGCAGGGGGTTTGGGCAAAATGTGACCCATCGCCGTTCACAGTAATTGGCATATTTTCGGTATAAAAGTCGCAATTTCAAACTGCGAATGCATGCAGAGAGCCAGAATTTGGTTCCAAAATATAGCTCAGGCGTCGAATTTGGAATGTTTGGGATATTTTGAAAACTGCAGGGACGGTTTTGGCAAAATGTGATCCATCGCCTCTTTCAGTAATATCATATTTTCGGTATAAAAAGTCGTAATTTCAAACGGCGTATACGTGCAGAGAGCGAGAATATGGCTCAAAAATATGGCTCAAGCGTCGATCTTGGGATGTTTGGAATATTTTGAAAACTGCAGGGGGGGGGGGGGGGTTTGGGCAAAATGTAATCCATCGTCGTTTTCAGTAAATGGAATATTTTCGGTATAAAAAGTCGTAATTTCAAACTGCGAATACGTGCAGAGAGCCAGAATTTGGCTCTAAATTATGGCTCAAGGGTCGAATTTGGGATGTCTGGGATTTTTTGAAAACTACAGTGCGGTTTGGGTAAAATGTGACCCATCGCTGCTCTCAGTAATTGGCATATTTTCGGTATTAAAATTCGTAATTTCAAACTGCGAATATGTGCAGAGAGCCAGAATTTGGCTCCTAAATATGGCTCAGGCGTCGAATTTGGGTTGTTTGGGATATTTTGAAAACTGCAGGGTCTGTTTGGGCAAAATGTGACCCATCGCTGTTCTCAGAAATTTGGATTTTTTTTGGTATAAAAAGTCGTAATTTCAAACGGCGAATACGAGCAGAGAGCCAGAATTTGGCTCCAAAATATGGTTCAAGCGTCGAATTTGGGATGTTTGGGATGTTTGGGATATTTTGAAAACTTCAGAGGGGTTTGGAAAAATGTGACCCATCGTTGCTCTCAGTAATTGGCATATTTTCGGTGTAAACAGACGTAATTTCAAACTGCGAATACGTGCAGAGAACCAGAATTTGGCTCCAAAATATGGCTGAAGCGTCGAATTTGGGATGTTTGGGATATTTTTAAAAATGCAGGGAAGGGTTGGGTCAAAATGTGATCCATCGCTGCTCACTGTAATTGGCATATTTTTGGTATAAAAAGTCGTAATTTCAAACTGCGAATACGTGCAGAAAGCCAGAACTTGGCTCCAAAATATGGCTCAAGGGTCGAATTTGGGATGTTTGGGGTATTTTGAAAACTTCAGTAAGGTTTTGGGCAAAATGTGATGCATCGCGGCTTTCATTAATTGGCATATTTTCGGTATAAAATGTCGTAATTTCAAACTGCGAATATAAACAGAAAGCCAGATTTTGGCTACAAAATTTGGCTCAAGGTTCGAATTTGGGACGTTTGGGATATTTTAAAAACTGCAGGGAGGTTTTGGGCAAAATGTGACCCATTTTTGATCTCAGTAATTGGTATATTTTCGGTATAATAAATCGTAATTTCAAACGGCGAATACGTGCAGAGAGCTAAAATATGGCTCCAAAATATGGCTCAAGGGTCGAATTTGGGATGTTTGGGATATTTTGAAAACTGCAGGGAGGGTTTGGGCAAAATGTGATCCATCGCCGCTTTCAGAGATTGGCATATTTTCGGTATAAAAAGTAGTAATTTCAAACTGCGAATACGTGCAGAAAGCCAGAATATGGCTCCCAAATATAGCTCAAGGGTCTAATTTAGGATGTTTGGGATATTTTGAAAACTTCAGAGGGGTTTGGGAAAAATATGACCCATCGCCGCTCTCAGTAATTGGCATATTTTCGGTGTAAAAAGTCGTAATTTGAAACTGCGAATACGTGCAGAAAGCCAGAATTTTGCTCCAAAATATGGCTCAAGGGATGAATTTGGAATGTTTGGGATATTTTGAAAACTGCAGGGGGGGTTTTGGGCCAATGTGACCCAACGCTTGTCTCAGTAATTAGTATATTTTCGGTGTAAAAAGTCGAAATTTCAAACTGCGAATACATGCAAAGAACCAGAATTTGGCTAAAAATATGTCTCAAGCGTTGAATTTGGGAGGTTTGGGATATTTTGAAAACTGCAGGGGGGGATTGGCTAAAATGTGACCCATCGCCCTTCTCAGTAATTGGCATATTTTCGGTTTAGAATATCGAAATTTCAAACTGCGAATAAATGCAGAGAGCCAGAATTTGGCTCCAAAAGATGGCTCAAGCGTTGAGTTTGGGATGTTTGGAATAATTAGAAAACTTCAGTAAGGGTTTGGGCAAAATGTGATGCATCGCCGCTTTCATTAATTGGCATATGTTCGGTGTAAACAGTCGTAATTTCAAACTGCGAATATGTGCAGAGAGCCAGAACTTGGCTCCAAAATATGGCTGAAGCGTCGAATATGGGATATTTTGGATATTTTGAAAACTGCGGGGAAGGGTTTGGTCAAAATGTGATCCATCGCCGCTCACAGTAATTGGCATATTTTCGGTATAATAAGTCGTAATTTCAAACTGCGAATACAAGCAGAAAGCCAGAATTTGGCTCCAAAATTTGGCTCAAGGATCGAATTTGGGATGTTTGGGATATTTTGAAAACTGCAGGGAGGGTTTAGGCAAAATGTGACCCCATCTCTGATCTCAGTAATTGGTATATTTTCGGGATAAAAATCGTAATTTCAAACTGCGAATACGAGCAGAGAGCCAGAACTTGGCTCCAAAATATAGCTCAAGTGTCGAATTTGGGATGTTGAGGATATTTTAAAAACTGCAGGGGGGTTTGGGCAAAATGTGACCCATCGCTGCTCTCAGTAATTGACATATTTTCGGTATAAAAAGTCGTAATTTCAAACTGCGAATACGTGCAAAGAGCCAGAATTTGGCTCTAAAATACGGCTCAAGGGTCGAATTTGGGATGTTTGGGACATTTTAAAAACTATAGTGCGGTATTGGTAAAATGTGACTTATCGCCGCTCTCAGTAATTGGCATATTTTCAGTATTAAAATTCGTAATATCAAACTGCAAATATATGCAGAGAGCCAGAATTTGGCTCCCAAATATGGCCGAAGCGTCGAATTTGGGATGTTTTGGATATTTTGAAAACTGCAGGGAAGGGTTGGGTCAAAATGTGATCCATCGCCGCTCACAGTAATTGGCATATTTTCGGTATAAATTCGTAATTTCAAACAGCGAATACAAGCAGAAAGCCAGAAATTGACTCCAAAATTTGGCTCAAGGGTCGAATTTGGGATGTTTGGGGTATTTTGAAAACTGCAGGGAGGGTTAGGGCAAAATGTGACCCATCTTTGATCTCAGTAATTGGTATATTTTCGGGATAAAAAGTAATAATTTCAAAAAGTGAATACGAGCAGAGAGCCAGAATTTGGCTCCAAAATATAGCTCAAATGTAGAATTTGGGATGATTGGGATATTTTAAAAACTGCAGGGGGGTTTGGGCAAAATGTGACCCATCGCTGCACTCAGTAATTGGCATATTTTCGGTATAAAATGTCGTAATTTCAAACTGCGAATACGTGCAAAGAGCGAGAATTTGGCTCTAAAATACGGCTCAAGGGTCAAATTTGGGATGTTTAGGATATTTTGAAAACTGCAGGTGCTGTTTGGACAAAATGTGACCCATCGCTGTTCTCAGAAATTTGGATTTTTTTGGTATAAAAAGTCGTAATTTTAAACAGCGAATACGTGCAGAGAGCCAGAATTTGGCTTCAAAATATGGCTCAAGCGTCGAATTTGGGATGTTTGGGATAATTTGAAAACTGCAGGGAAGGTTTGGGCAAAATGTGATCCATCGACGCACTCAGTAATTGGCATATTTTCGGTATAAAAAGTGGTAATTTCAAACTGCGAATATGTGCAGAGAGCCAGAATTTGGCTCCAAAATATGGCTCAAGCGTCGAATTTGGGATGTTTGGAATATTTTGAAAACTGCAGGGAAGGTTTGGGCAAAATGTGATCCATCGACGGTCTAAGTAATTGGCATATTTTCGATATAAAATGTCGTAATTTCAATTTGCGAATATGTGCAGAGAGCCAGAATTTGGCTCCAAAATTTGGATCAAGGGTCGAATTTGTGATGTTTGGGATATTTTGAAAACTACAGGGGGAAATTTGGGCAAAATGTGACCCATCGCCGCTCTCAGTAATTGCCATATTTTCGGTATAAAAAGTCGTAATATCAAACTGCGAATACGTGCAAAGAGCGAGAATTTGGCTCCAAAATATTGCTCAAGGGTCTAATTTAGGATGTTTGGGATATTTTGAAAACTGCAAGGAGGGTTTGGGCAAAATGTGACCCATCGCTGTTCCTAGAAATTTGGATTTTTTTTTTTTTGTATAAAAAGTCGTAATTTAAAACTGCGAATACGTGCAGAAAGTCAGAATTTGGCTCCAAAATATAGCCCAAGGGTCTAATTTTTGGATGTTTGGCATATTTTTGAAACTTCAGAAGGGTTTGGGAAAAATATGACTCATCACTGGTCTCAGTAATATGCATATTTTCGGTGTAAAAAGTCGAAATTTCAAACTGTGAATACGTGCAGAGAACCAGAGTTTGGATCCAAAATATGGCTCAAGCGTTGAATATGGGATGTTTGGGATATTTTGAAAACTGCAGGGGGGGTTTGGCTAAAATGTGACCCATTGCTGCTCTCAGTAATTGGCATATTTTCGGTAAAGAATGTCGTAATTTCAAACTGCGAATACATGCAAAGAGCCAGAATTTGGCTCCAAAATATGGCTCAAGGGTCGAATTTGGGATGTTTGGGATATTTTGAAAACTTCAGTAAGGGTTTGGGCAAAATGTGATGCATCGCCGCTTTCATTAATTGGCATATTTTCGGTGTAAACATTCGTAATTTAAAACTGCGAATAAGTGCAGAGAGCCAGAATTTGGCTCCAAAATAGGGCTGAAGCGTCGAATTTGGGATGTTGGGGATGTTTTGAAAACTGCAGGGAGGGGTTAGGTCAAAATGTGATCCATCGCCGTTCACAGTAATTGGCATATTTTCGGTATAAAAATTAGTAATATCAAACTGCGAATACGAGCAGAGAGACAGAATTTGACTCCAAAATATGGCTCAAGGGTTGAATTTGGGATGTTTGGGATATTTTGAAAACTACAGGGCGGTTTGGGTAAAATGTGACCCATCGCCGCTCTCAGTAATTGGCATATTTTCGGAATAAAAATTAGTAATATTAAACTGCGAATATGTGCAGAGAGCCAGAATTTGGATCCCAAATATGGCTCAAGCGTCGAATTTGGGATGTTTTGGATATTTTGAAAACTGCAGGGGCTGTTTGGGCAAAATGTGCCACATCGCTGCTCTCAGAAATTTGCATTTTTCCGTATAAAAAGCCGAAATTTCAAACGGCGAATACGTGCAGAGGCAAAATTTGCCTTCAAAATATGGCTCAAGCGTCGAATTTGGTATGTTTGGGTTATTTTGAAAATTGCAGGAAAGGTTTGGGCGAAATGTGGTCCATCGCCGCTCTCAGTAATTGGCATATTTTCGGTATAAAAAGTCGTAATTTCAAACTGCGAATACGTGCAGAGAGCCAGAATTTGACTCCAAAAAATGGCTCAAGCGTCGAATTTGAGATGTTTTGGATATTTTGAAAACTGCAGTGAGGGTTTGGGCAAAATGTGACCCATCGCTGCTCTAAGTAATTGGCATATTTTCGGTATAAAAAGTCGAAATTTTAAACTGCGAATACGTGCAAAGAGCGAGAATTTGGAATCCAAAATATTGCTCAAGCGTCGAATTTGGGATGTTTGGGATATTTTGAAAACTGCAGGGAGGGTTTGGGAAAAATATCATCCATCGCCGCATTCAGTTATTGGCATATTTTCGGTATAAAAAGTCGTAATTTGAAACTGCGAATAGCTGCAGAGAGCCAAAGTTTGGCTCCAAAATATGGCTCAATGGGTCGAATTTGGGATGTTTGAGATATTTTAAAAACTACAGGGCGGTTTGGGTAAAATATGACCCATCACCGCTCTCAGTAATTGGCATATTTTCGGAATAAAAAGTCGAAATTTCAAACTGTGAATATATGCAGAGAGCCAGAATTTGGCTCCAAAATATTGCTCAAGCATCAAATTTGGGATGTTTGGGATATTTTGAAAACTACAGGGGGCTGTTTGGCCAAAATGTGACCCATCGCTGCTCTCAGAAAATTGCATTTTTTAATTATAAATAGTCGAAATTTCAATCGGGGAATGCGTGCAGAGAGCCAAAATTTGGCTCCAAAATATGGCTCAAGGGTCGAATTTGGGATGTTTGGGATATTTTGAAAACTGCAGGGGGGGGGGGTTTGGGCAAAATGTGACCCATCGCTGCTCTCAGTAATTGGCATAGTTTCGGTATAAAAAGTCGTAATTTCAAACTGCGAATACGTGCAGAGAGCGAGAATTTGGCTCCAAAATATTGCTCAAGCGTCGAATTTGGGATGTTTAGGATATTTTGAAAACTGCAGAGAGGGTTTGGGCAAAATGTGACCCATTGCCGATCTCAGTAATTGGCATATTTTCGGTATAAAAATTCGTAATTTCAAACTGCAAATACGTGCAGAGGCAGAATATGGCTCCAAAATATGGCTCAAGCGTCAAATTTGGGATGTTTGGAATATTTTGAAAACTGCAGGGGGGGGGGGGGGTGGGCAATATGTGATCCATCGTTGCTTTCAGTAATTGGCATTTTTTCGCTATAAAAAGTCGTAATTTCAAACTGCGAATACGTGCAGAGAGCCAGAATTTGGCTCCAAAATACGGCTCAGGGGTCAAATTATGGATGTTTGAGATATTTTGAAAACTACAGGTCGGTATGGGCAAAGTGTGACCCATCGCTGCTCTCAGTAATTGGCATATTTTCGGTATAAAACGTCGCAATTTCAAACTGCGAATTAGTGCACAGAGCCAGAATTTGGCTCCCAAAATATGGCTCAAGCGTCGAATTTGGGATGTTTGGGATATTTAGAAAACTGTAGGGGCTGTTTGGGCAAAATGTGACCCATCGCTGATCTCAGAAAATTGCATTTTTTAAATATAAAAAGTCGAAATTTCAATCGGGGAATACGTGCAGAGAGCCAGAATTCGGCTCCAAAATATGGCTCAAGCGTCGAATTTGGGATGTTTGGGATATTTTGAAAACTGCAGTGAAGGGTTCGGTCAAAATGTAATTTATCGTCGCTCACAGTAATTGGCATATTTTCGGTATAAAAATTCGTAATTTCAAAATGCGAATACGAGCAGAAAGCCAGAATTTGGCTCCAAAATATGGCTCAAGGGTTGAATTAGGGATGTTTGGGATTTTTTGAAAACTGCAGGGGGGGGTGGGGGTTGGGCAAAATGTGACCCATCGCTGCTCTCAGTAATTGACATATTTTTGGTATAAAAATTCGAAATTTCAAACTGCGAATAAGTGCAAAGAGCGAGGATTTGGCTCCAAAATATTGTTCAAGCATCGATTTTGGGATGTTTGGGATATTTTGAAAACTGCAGGGAGGGTTTGGGCAAAATGTGATCCATCGCCGCTTTCAGTAATTGGCATATTTTCGGTATAAAAAGTCGTAATTTCAAACTGCGCATATGTGCAGAGAGCCAGAATTTGGCTCCCAAATATGGCTATAGCGTCGAATTTGGGATCTTTGGGATATTTTGAAAACTGCAGGGAGGGTTTGGGCAATATGTGATCCATCGCCGCTTTCAGTAATTAGCATTTTTTCGGTATTAAAAGTCGTAATTTGAAACTGGGAATACGTGCAGAGAGCCAGAATTTCGCTCCAAAATATGGCTCAAGGGTCGAATTTTGGATGTTTGGGATATTTTGAAAACTACAGGGCGGTTTGGGTAAAATATGACCCATCACCCCTCTCAGTAATTGGCATATTTTCGGTATAAATAGTTAAAATTTCAAACGGCGAATACGTGCAGAGAGCTATAATTTGGCTCCAAAATATGGCTCAAGCGTCGAATTTGGGATGTTTGGGATATTTTGAAAAGTGCAGGGCATTTTGGGTAAAATACGACCCATCACCGCTCTCAGTAATTGGCATATTTTCGGTATAAAAATCGTAATTTGAAACTGCGAATACGTGCTGAGAGCCAGAATTTGGCTCCAAAATATGGCTCAAGGTTCGAATTTGGGATGTTTGGGATATTTAGAAAACTGCAGGGGCTGTTTGGGCAAAATGTGACCCATCGCTGCTCTCAGAAATTTGCATTTTTCGGTATAAAATGTCGAAAATTCAAACTGCGAATATGTGCAGAGAGCGATAATTTGGCTCTAAACTATTGCTCAAGCGTCGAATTTGGGATGTTTAGGATATTTTGAAAACTGCAGAGAGGGTTTGGGCAAAATGTTTTCCATTGCCGATCTTAGTAATTGGCATATTTTCGGTATAAAAAGTCGTAATTTCGAACTGCAAATACGTGCAGAGAGGCAAAATATGGCTCCAAAATATGGCTCAAGGGTCGAATGTGGGATGTTTGGAATATTTTGAAAAGTTCGGGGGGGGGGGGGGTTTGGCCAATATGTGATCCATCGCCGTTTTCAGTAATTGGCATATTTTCGGTATAAAATTCGTAATTTCAAACTGCGAATACGTGCAGAGAGCCAGAATTAGGCTCCTAAATATGGCTCAGGCGTCGAATTTTGGATGTTTGGGATATTTTGAAAACTGCAGGGGGGGTTTGGGCAAAATGTGACCCATCGCCGCTCACAGTAATTGGCATATTTTCGGTATAAAATTCGTAATTTCAAACTGTGAATACGTGCAGAAACCGAGAATTTAGCTTCAAAATATTGCTCAAGCGTCGAATTTGGGATGTTTGGGATATTTTGAAAACTGCAGAGAGGGCTAGGGCAAAATGTGACCCATCGCTGCTCTCAGTAATTGGCATATTTTCGATATAAAAAGTCGTAATTTGAAACTGCAAATACGTGCAGAGAGCCAGAATTTGGCTCCAAAATATGACTCAAGCGTCGAATTTGGGATGTTTGGAATATTTTGAAAACTGCAGAGAAGGTTTGGGCAAAATGTGACCCGTTGCCGCTTTCAATAATTGGCATATTTTCGGTATAAAAAGTCGTAATTTAAAACTGAGAATCCGTGCACAGAGCAAGAATTTGACTCCAAAATATGGCTCAAGCGTCGAATTTGGGATGTTTGGGATATTTTGAAAAGTGCAGGGCATTTTGGGTAAAATACGACCCATCACCGCTCTCAGTAATTGGCATATTTTCGGTATAAAAATCGTAATTTGAAACTGCGAATACGTGCTGAGAGCCAGAATTTGGCTCCAAAATATGGCTCAAGGTTCGAATTTGGGATGTTTGGGATATTTTGAAAACTACAGGCCGGTTTGGGTAAAATATGACCCATGACCGCTCTCAGTAATTGGCATATTTTCGGTATAAATAGTTAAAATTTCAAACGGCGAATACGTGCAGAGAGCCATAATTTGGCTCCAAAATATGGCTCAAGCGTCGAATTTGGGATGTTTGGGATATTTTGAAAAGTGCAGGGCATTTTGGGTAAAATACGACCCATCACCGCTCTCAGTAATTGGCATATTTTCGGTATAAAAATCGTAATTTGAAACTGCGAATACGTGCAGAGAGCCAGAATTTGGCTCCAAAATATGGCTCAAGGTTCGAATTTGGGATGTTTGGGATATTTAGAAAACTGCAGGGGCTGTTTGGGCAAAATGTGACCCATCGCTGCTCTCAGAAATTTGCATTTTTCGGTATAAAATGTCGAAAATTCAAACTGCGAATATGTGCAGAGAGCGATAATTTGGCTCTAAACTATTGCTCAAGCGTCGAATTTGGGATGTTTAGGATATTTTGAAAACTGCAGAGAGGGTTTGGGCAAAATGTTTTCCATTGCCGATCTTAGTAATTGGCATATTTTCGGTATAAAAAGTCGTAATTTCGAACTGCAAATACGTGCAGAGAGGCAAAATATGGCTCCAAAATATGGCTCAAGGGTCGAATGTGGGATGTTTGGAATATTTTGAAAAGTTCGGGGGGGGGGGGGGGTTTGGCCAATATGTGATCCATCGCCGTTTTCAGTAATTGGCGTATTTTCGGTATAAAATTCGTAATTTCAAACTGCGAATACGTGCAGAGAGCCAGAATTAGGCTCCTAAATATGGCTCAGGCGTCGAATTTTGGATGTTTGGGATATTTTGAAAACTGCAGGGGGGGTTTGGGCAAAATGTGACCCATCGCCGCTCACAGTAATTGGCATATTTTCGGTATAAAATTCGTAATTTCAAACTGTGAATACGTGCAGAAACCGAGAATTTAGCTTCAAAATATTGCTCAAGCGTCGAATTTGGGATGTTTGGGATATTTTGAAAACTGCAGAGAGGGCTAGGGCAAAATGTGACCCATCGCTGCTCTCAGTAATTGGCATATTTTCGATATAAAAAGTCGTAATTTGAAACTGCAAATACGTGCAGAGAGCCAGAATTTGGCTCCAAAATATGACTCAAGCGTCGAATTTGGGATGTTTGGAATATTTTGAAAACTGCAGAGAAGGTTTGGGCAAAATGTGACCCGTTGCCGCTTTCAATAATTGGCATATTTTCGGTATAAAAAGTCGTAATTTAAAACTGAGAATCCGTGCACAGAGCAAGAATTTGACTCCAAAATATGGCTCAAGCGTCGAATTTGGGATGTTTGGGATATTTTGAAAAGTGCAGGGCATTTTGGGTAAAATACGACCCATCACCGCTCTCAGTAATTGGCATATTTTCGGTATAAAAATCGTAATTTGAAACTGCGAATACGTGCTGAGAGCCAGAATTTGGCTCCAAAATATGGCTCAAGGTTCGAATTTGGGATGTTTGGGATATTTAGAAAACTGCAGAGAAGGTTTGGGCAAAATGTGACCCGTTGCCGCTTTCAATAATTGGCATATTTTCGGTATAAAAAGTCGTAATTTAAAACTGAGAATCCGTGCACAGAGCAAGAATTTGACTCCAAAATATGGCTCAAGCGTCGAATTTGGGATGTTTGGGATATTTTGAAAAGTGCAGGGCATTTTGGGTAAAATACGACCCATCACCGCTCTCAGTAATTGGCATATTTTCGGTATAAAAATCGTAATTTGAAACTGCGAATACGTGCAGAGAGCCAGAATTTGGCTCCAAAATATGGCTCAAGGTTCGAATTTGGGATGTTTGGGATATTTAGAAAACTGCAGGGGCTGTTTGGGCAAAATGTGACCCATCGCTGCTCTCAGAAATTTGCATTTTTCGGTATAAAATGTCGAAAATTCAAACTGCGAATATGTGCAGAGAGCGATAATTTGGCTCTAAACTATTGCTCAAGCGTCGAATTTGGGATGTTTAGGATATTTTGAAAACTGCAGAGAGGGTTTGGGCAAAATGTTTTCCATTGCCGATCTTAGTAATTGGCATATTTTCGGTATAAAAAGTCGTAATTTCGAACTGCAAATACGTGCAGAGAGGCAAAATATGGCTCCAAAATATGGCTCAAGGGTCGAATGTGGGATGTTTGGAATATTTTGAAAAGTTCGGGGGGGGGGGGGGTTTGGCCAATATGTGATCCATCGCCGTTTTCAGTAATTGGCGTATTTTCGGTATAAAATTCGTAATTTCAAACTGCGAATACGTGCAGAGAGCCAGAATTAGGCTCCTAAATATGGCTCAGGCGTCGAATTTTGGATGTTTGGGATATTTTGAAAACTGCAGGGGGGGTTTGGGCAAAATGTGACCCATCGCCGCTCACAGTAATTGGCATATTTTCGGTATAAAATTCGTAATTTCAAACTGTGAATACGTGCAGAAACCGAGAATTTAGCTTCAAAATATTGCTCAAGCGTCGAATTTGGGATGTTTGGGATATTTTGAAAACTGCAGAGAGGGCTAGGGCAAAATGTGACCCATCGCTGCTCTCAGTAATTGGCATATTTTCGATATAAAAAGTCGTAATTTGAAACTGCAAATACGTGCAGAGAGCCAGAATTTGGCTCCAAAATATGACTCAAGCGTCGAATTTGGGATGTTTGGAATATTTTGAAAACTGCAGAGAAGGTTTGGGCAAAATGTGACCCGTTGCCGCTTTCAATAATTGGCATATTTTCGGTATAAAAAGTCGTAATTTAAACTGAGAATCCGTGCACAGAGCAAGAATTTGACTCCAAAATATGGCTCAAGCGTCGAATTTGGGATGTTTGGGATATTTTGAAAAGTGCAGGGCATTTTGGGTAAAATACGACCCATCACCGCTCTCAGTAATTGGCATATTTTCGGTATAAAAATCGTAATTTGAAACTGCGAATACGTGCTGAGAGCCAGAATTTGGCTCCAAAATATGGCTCAAGGTTCGAATTTGGGATGTTTGGGATATTTAGAAAACTGCAGGGGCTGTTTGGGCAAAATGTGACCCATCGCTGCTCTCAGAAATTTGCATTTTTCGGTATAAAATGTCGAAAATTCAAACTGCGAATATGTGCAGAGAGCGATAATTTGGCTCTAAACTATTGCTCAAGCGTCGAATTTGGGATGTTTAGGATATTTTGAAAACTGCAGAGAGGGTTTGGGCAAAATGTTTTCCATTGCCGATCTTAGTAATTGGCATATTTTCGGTATAAAAAGTCGTAATTTCGAACTGCAAATACGTGCAGAGAGGCAAAATATGGCTCCAAAATATGGCTCAAGGGTCGAATGTGGGATGTTTGGAATATTTTGAAAAGTTCGGGGGGGGGGGGGTTGGCCAATATGTGATCCATCGCCGTTTTCAGTAATTGGCATATTTTCGGTATAAAATTCGTAATTTCAAACTGCGAATACGTGCAGAGAGCCAGAATTAGGCTCCTAAATATGGCTCAGGCGTCGAATTTTGGATGTTTGGGATATTTTGAAAACTGCAGGGGGGGTTTGGGCAAAATGTGACCCATCGCCGCTCACAGTAATTGGCATATTTTCGGTATAAAATTCGTAATTTCAAACTGTGAATACGTGCAGAAACCGAGAATTTAGCTTCAAAATATTGCTCAAGCGTCGAATTTGGGATGTTTGGGATATTTTGAAAACTGCAGAGAGGGCTAGGGCAAAATGTGACCCATCGCTGCTCTCAGTAATTGGCATATTTTCGATATAAAAAGTCGTAATTTGAAACTGCAAATACGTGCAGAGAGCCAGAATTTGGCTCCAAAATATGACTCAAGCGTCGAATTTGGGATGTTTGGAATATTTTGAAAACTGCAGAGAAGGTTTGGGCAAAATGTGACCCGTTGCCGCTTTCAATAATTGGCATATTTTCGGTATAAAAAGTCGTAATTTAAAACTGAGAATCCGTGCACAGAGCAAGAATTTGACTCCAAAATATGGCTCAAGCGTCGAATTTGGGATGTTTGGGATATTTTGAAAAGTGCAGGGCATTTTGGGTAAAATACGACCCATCACCGCTCTCAGTAATTGGCATATTTTCGGTATAAAAATCGTAATTTGAAACTGCGAATACGTGCTGAGAGCCAGAATTTGGCTCCAAAATATGGCTCAAGGTTCGAATTTGGGATGTTTGGGATATTTTGAAAACTACAGGGCGGTTTGGGTAAAATATGACCCATCACCGCTCTCAGTAATTGGCATATTTTCGGTATAAATAGTTAAAATTTCAAACGGCGAATACGTGCAGAGAGCCATAATTTGGCTCCAAAATATGGCTCAAGCGTCGAATTTGGGATGTTTGGGATATTTTGAAAAGTGCAGGGCATTTTGGGTAAAATACGACCCATCACCGCTCTCAGTAATTGGCATATTTTCGGTATAAAAATCGTAATTTGAAACTGCGAATACGTGCTGAGAGCCAGAATTTGGCTCCAAAATATGGCTCAAGGTTCGAATTTGGGATGTTTGGGATATTTAGAAAACTGCAGGGGCTGTTTGGGCAAAATGTGACCCATCGCTGCTCTCAGAAATTTGCATTTTTCGGTATAAAATGTCGAAAATTCAAACTGCGAATATGTGCAGAGAGCGATAATTTGGCTCTAAACTATTGCTCAAGCGTCGAATTTGGGATGTTTAGGATATTTTGAAAACTGCAGAGAGGGTTTGGGCAAAATGTTTTCCATTGCCGATCTTAGTAATTGGCATATTTTCGGTATAAAAAGTCGTAATTTCGAACTGCAAATACGTGCAGAGAGGCAAAATATGGCTCCAAAATATGGCTCAAGGGTCGAATGTGGGATGTTTGGAATATTTTGAAAAGTTCGAGGGGGGGGGGGGGGTTTGGCCAATATGTGATCCATCGCCGTTTTCAGTAATTGGCATATTTTCGGTATAAAATTCGTAATTTCAAACTGCGAATACGTGCAGAGAGCCAGAATTAGGCTCCTAAATATGGCTCAGGCGTCGAATTTTGGATGTTTGGGATATTTTGAAAACTGCAGGGGGGGTTTGGGCAAAATGTGACCCATCGCCGCTCACAGTAATTGGCATATTTTCGGTATAAAATTCGTAATTTCAAACTGTGAATACGTGCAGAAACCGAGAATTTAGCTTCAAAATATTGCTCAAGCGTCGAATTTGGGATGTTTGGGATATTTTGAAAACTGCAGAGAGGGCTAGGGCAAAATGTGACCCATCGCTGCTCTCAGTAATTGGCATATTTTCGATATAAAAAGTCGTAATTTGAAACTGCAAATACGTGCAGAGAGCCAGAATTTGGCTCCAAAATATGACTCAAGCGTCGAATTTGGGATGTTTGGAATATTTTGAAAACTGCAGAGAAGGTTTGGGCAAAATGTGACCCGTTGCCGCTTTCAATAATTGGCATATTTTCGGTATAAAAAGTCGTAATTTAAAACTGAGAATCCGTGCACAGAGCAAGAATTTGACTCCAAAATATGGCTCAAGCGTCGAATTTGGGATGTTTGGGATATTTTGAAAAGTGCAGGGCATTTTGGGTAAAATATGACCCATCACCGCTCTCAGTAATTGGCATATTTTCGGTATAAAAATCGTAATTTGAAACTGCGAATACGTGCTGAGAGCCAGAATTTGGCTCCAAAATATGGCTCAAGGTTCGAATTTGGGATGTTTGGGATATTTAGAAAACTGCAGGGGCTGTTTGGGCAAAATGTGACCCATCGCTGCTCTCAGAAATTTGCATTTTTCGGTATAAAATGTCGAAAATTCAAACTGCGAATATGTGCAGAGAGCGATAATTTGGCTCTAAACTATTGCTCAAGCGTCGAATTTGGGATGTTTAGGATATTTTGAAAACTGCAGAGAGGGTTTGGGCAAAATGTTTTCCATTGCCGATCTTAGTAATTGGCATATTTTCGGTATAAAAAGTCGTAATTTCGAACTGCAAATACGTGCAGAGAGGCAAAATATGGCTCCAAAATATGGCTCAAGGGTCGAATGTGGGATGTTTGGAATATTTTGAAAAGTTCGGGGGGGGGGGGGGTTTGGCCAATATGTGATCCATCGCCGTTTTCAGTAATTGGCATATTTTCGGTATAAAATTCGTAATTTCAAATTGCGAATACGTGCAGAGAGCCAGAATTAGGCTCCTAAATATGGCTCAGGCGTCGAATTTTGGATGTTTGGGATATTTTGAAAACTGCAGGGGGGGTTTGGGCAAAATGTGACCCATCGCCGCTCACAGTAATTGGCATATTTTCGGTATAAAATTCGTAATTTCAAACTGTGAATACGTGCAGAAACCGAGAATTTAGCTTCAAAATATTGCTCAAGCGTCGAATTTGGGATGTTTGGGATATTTTGAAAACTGCAGAGAGGGCTAGGGCAAAATGTGACCCATCGCTGCTCTCAGTAATTGGCATATTTTCGATATAAAAAGTCGTAATTTGAAACTGCAAATACGTGCAGAGAGCCAGAATTTGGCTCCAAAATATGACTCAAGCGTCGAATTTGGGATGTTTGGAATATTTTGAAAACTGCAGAGAAGGTTTGGGCAAAATGTGACCCGTTGCCGCTTTCAATAATTGGCATATTTTCGGTATAAAAAGTCGTAATTTAAAACTGAGAATCCGTGCACAGAGCAAGAATTTGACTCCAAAATATGGCTCAAGCGTCGAATTTGAGATGTTTGGGATATTTTGAAAACTGCATGGGAGGCTTTGGGTAAAACGTGATCCATCGCCGATTTCAGTATTTGGCATATTTCAGGTATAAAATTCGTAATTTCAAACGGCGAATACGTGCAGAGAGCCAGAATATTGCTCCAAAATATGGCTCAAGGGTCGAATTTGGGATGTTTGGGATATTTTGAAAACTACAGGTGCTGTTTGGGCAAAATGTGACCCATCGCTGCTCTCAGAAATTTGCATATTTTCGGTATAAAAAGTCGTAATTTCAAACTGCAAATACGTACAGAGTGCCAGAATTTGGCTCTAAAATATGGTTGAAGCGTCGAATTTATGATGTTTTGGATATTTTGAAAACTGCAGAGAAGGGTTCGGTCAAAATGTGATTTATCGCCGCTCACAGTAATTGGCATATTTTCTGTATAAAAATTCGTAATTTCCAACTGCGAATACAAGCAGAAAGCCAGAATTTGGCTCCAAAATATGGCTCAAGGGTCGAATTAGGGATGTTTGGGATATTTTGAAAACTGCAGAGGGGGGGGGGGGGTTTGGGCAAAATGTGACCCATTGCTGCTCTCAGTAATTGACATATTTTCGAGATAAATATTCGAAATTTCAAACTGCGAATAAGTGCAAAGAGCGAGAATTTGGCTCCAAAATATTGCTCAAGCATCGAATTTGGGATGTTTGGGATATTTTGAAAACTGCAGGGAGGGTTTGGGCAAAATGTGACCATCGCTGCTCTCTGAAGTTTGCATTTTATTCGGCATAAAATGTCGATATTTCAAACGGCGAATACGTGAAGAGAGCCAGAATTTGGCTCCAAAATATGGCTCAAGCGTCGAATTTGGGATGTTTAGGATATTATGAAAACTGCAGAGAGAGTTTGTGCAAAATGTTAGTCCATTGCCGATCTCAGTAATTGGCATATTTTCGGTATAAAAAGTCGTAATTTCAAACTGCAAATACGTGCAGAGAGGCAGAATATGGCTCCAAAACATGGCTCAAGCGTCAAATTTGGGATGTTTGGAATATTTTGAAAACTTCAGGGGGGTTATGGGCAATATGTGATCCATCGCCGCGTTTAGTAATTGGCATTTTTCCGGTATAAAATTCGTAATTTCAAACTGCGAATACGTGCAGAGAGCCAGAATTTGGCTCCAAAATATGGCTCAAGGTTCGAATTTGGGATGTTTGGGATATTTTGAAAACTACAGGGCAGTTTGGGTAAAATACGACCCATCACCGCTCTCAGTAATTGACATATTTTCGTTATAAAAAGTCGTAATTTCAAACTGCGAATATGTGCAGAGAGCCAGAATTTGGCTCCCAAATATGGCTCAAGCTTCGAATTTGGGATGTTTGGGTTATTTAGAAAACTGCATGGGGGGTTTTCGGCAAAATGTGACCCATCGCTGCTTTCAGAAATTTGCATTTTTTCGGTATAAAATGTCGAAATTTCAAAAGGCGAATACGTGCAGAGAGCCAGAATTTGGCTCCAAAATATGCCTCAAGCGTCGAATTTGGGATGTTTGCAGTGGGGGTTTTGGGCAAAATGTGACCCATCGCCGCTCACAATAATTGGCATATTTTCGGTATAAAATTCATAATTTCAAACTGTGAATACGTGCAGAAACCGAGAATTTGGCTCTAAAATATTGCTCAAGCGTTGAATTTGGGATTGTTAAGGATATTTTAAGAACTGCACAGAGGGTTTGGGCAAAATGTGATCCATTGCCTTTCTCAGTAATTGGCATATTTTCGGTATAAAAAGTCGTAATTTCAAACTGCAAATACGTGCAGAGAGCCAGAATTTGGCTACAAAATATGGCTCAAGGGTCAAATTTGGGATGTTTGGGATATTTTGAAAACTGCAGGGGGATTTGGGCAAAATGTGACCCATCGCTGCTCTCAGTAATTGGCATATTTTCGGTATAAAAAGTCGTAATTTCAAACTGCATATACGAGCAGAGAGCCAGAATTTGGTTAAAAAATATGGCTCAATCGTCGAATTATGGATCTTTGGGATATTTTGAAAACTGCACGGTGGGTTTGGGCAAAATGTGACCATCGCTGCTCTCAGTAACTGGCATATTTTCGGTATAAAATTCGTAATTTCAAACTGCGAATACGTGCAGAGAGCCAGAATTTGACTCCAAAATATGGCTCAGGCGTCGAATTTGGGATGCTTGGGATATTTTGAGAACTGCAGTGACGGTTTGGGCAAAATGTGATCCATCGCCGCTTTCAGTAATTGGCATATTTTCGGTATAAAAATTCGTAATTTAATACTGCGAAAACGTGCAGAGAGCCAGAATTTGGCTCTAAAATATTGCTCAAGCGTCGAATTTGGGATGTTTGGAATATTTTGAAAACTGCAGAGAGGGTTTGTGCAAAATGTTATCCATTGCCGATCTCAGTAATTGGCATATTTTCGGTATAAAAAGTCGTAATTTCAAACTGCAAATACGTGCAGGGAGGCAGAATATGGCTCCAAAATATTGCTGAAGCGTCGAATTTGGAATGTTTACGATATTTTGAAAACTGCAGGGAAGGGTTGGGTCAAAATGTGATTCATCGCTGCTCACAATTATTTGGCATATTTTCGGTATAAAAAGTCGTAATTTCAAACTGCGAATACAAGCAGAAAGCCAGAATTTGGCTCCAAAATATGGCTCAAGGGTTGAATTTGGGATGTTTGGGATATTTTGAAAACTGCAGGGGGGGTTGGGGCAAAATGTGACCCATCGCTGTTCTCAGTAATTGGCATATTTTCGGTATAAAATTTCGAAATTTCAAACTGCGAATACGTGCAGAGGGCCAGAATTTGACTCCAAATATGGCTCAAGCGTCGAATATGAGATATTTGGGGTATTTAGATAACTGCAGGGGGAGTTCGGGCAAAATGTGACCCATCGCCGCCCTCAGTAATTGGCATATTTTAGGTATAAAAAGTCGTAATTTCAAACTGCAAATACGTGCAGAGAGCCAGAATTTGGCTCAAAAATATGGCTCAATCGTCGAATTTGGGATCTTTGGTATATTTTAAAAAACTGCAGGGTGGGTTGGGTCAAAATGTGATTCATCGCCGCTTACAGTAATTGGCATATTTTCGGTATAAAAAGTCCTAATTTCAAACTGCGAATAAAAGCAAAAAGCCAGAATATGGCTAAAAAATATGGCTCAAGGGTCGAATTTGAGATGTTTGGGATATTTTGAAAACTTCAGGGAGGGTTTGAGCAAAATGTGATCCATCGCTGCTTACAGTAATTGGCATATTTTCGGTATAAAAAGTCGTAATTTCGAACTGCAAATACGTGCAGAGAGGCAAAATATGGCTCCAAAATATGGCTCAAGGGTCGAATGTGGGATGTTTGGAATATTTTGAAAAGTTCGGGGGGGGGGGGGGGGGTTTGGCCAATATGTGATCCATCGCCGTTTTCAGTAATTGGCATATTTTCGGTATAAAATTCGTAATTTCAAACTGCGAATACGTGCAGAGAGCCAGAATTAGGCTCCTAAATATGGCTCAGGCGTCGAATTTTGGATGTTTGGGATATTTTGAAAACTGCAGGGGGGGTTTGGGCAAAATGTGACCCATCGCCGCTCACAGTAATTGGCATATTTTCGGTATAAAATTCGTAATTTCAAACTGTGAATACGTGCAGAAACCGAGAATTTAGCTTCAAAATATTGCTCAAGCGTCGAATTTGGGATGTTTGGGATATTTTGAAAACTGCAGAGAGGGCTAGGGCAAAATGTGACCCATCGCTGCTCTCAGTAATTGGCATATTTTCGATATAAAAAGTCGTAATTTGAAACTGCAAATACGTGCAGAGAGCCAGAATTTGGCTCCAAAATATGACTCAAGCGTCGAATTTGGGATGTTTGGAATATTTTGAAAACTGCAGAGAAGGTTTGGGCAAAATGTGACCCGTTGCCGCTTTCAATAATTGGCATATTTTCGGTATAAAAAGTCGTAATTTAAAACTGAGAATCCGTGCACAGAGCAAGAATTTGACTCCAAAATATGGCTCAAGCGTCGAATTTGGGATGTTTGGGATATTTTGAAAAGTGCAGGGCATTTTGGGTAAAATACGACCCATCACCGCTCTCAGTAATTGGCATATTTTCGGTATAAAAATCGTAATTTGAAACTGCGAATACGTGCTGAGAGCCAGAATTTGGCTCCAAAATATGGCTCAATGTTCGAATTTGGGATGTTTGGGATATTTAGAAAACTGCAGGGGCTGTTTGGGCAAAATGTGACCCATCGCTGCTCTCAGAAATTTGCATTTTTCGGTATAAAATGTCGAAAATTCAAACTGCGAATATGTGCAGAGAGCGATAATTTGGCTCTAAACTATTGCTCAAGCGTCGAATTTGGGATGTTTAGGATATTTTGAAAACTGCAGAGAGGGTTTGGGCAAAATATTTTCCATTGCCGATCTTAGTAATTGGCATATTTTCGGTATAAAAAGTCGTAATTTCGAACTGCAAATACGTGCAGAGAGGCAAAATATGGCTCAAAAATATGGCTCAAGGGTCGAATGTGGGATGTTTGGAATATTTTGAAAAGTTCGGGGGGGGGGGGGGGGTTTGGCCAATATGTGATCCATCGCCGTTTTCAGTAATTGGCATATTTTCGGTATAAAATTCGTAATTTCAAACTGCGATTACGTGCAGAGAGCCAGAATTAGGCTCCTAAATATGGCTCAGGCGTCGAATTTTGGATGTTTGGGATATTTTGAAAACTGCAGGGGGGGTTTGGGCAAAATGTGACCCATCGCCGCTCACAGTAATTGGCATATTTTCGGTATAAAATTCGTAATTTCAAACTGTGAATACGTGCAGAAACCAAGAATTTAGCTTCAAAATATTGCTCAAGCGTCGAATTTGGGATGTTTGGGATATTTTGAAAACTGCAGAGAGGGCTAGGGCAAAATGTGACCCATCGCTGCTCTCAGTAATTGGCATATTTTCGATATAAAAAGTCGTAATTTGAAACTGCAAATACGTGCAGAGAGCCAGAATTTGGCTCCAAAATATGACTCAAGCGTCGAATTTGGGATGTTTGGAATATTTTGAAAACTGCAGAGAAGGTTTGGGCAAAATGTGACCCGTTGCCGCTTTCAATAATTGGCATATTTTCGGTATAAAAAGTCGTAATTTAAAACTGAGAATCCGTGCACAGAGCAAGAATTTGACTCCAAAATATGGCTCAAGCGTCGAATTTGGGATGTTTGGGATATTTTGAAAAGTGCAGGGCATTTTGGGTAAAATACGACCCATCACCGCTCTCAGTAATTGGCATATTTTCGGTATAAAAATCGTAATTTTAAACTGCGAATACGTGCTGAGAGCCAGAATTTGGCTCCAAAATATGGCTCAAGGTTCGAATTTGGGATGTTTGGGATATTTAGAAAACTGCAGGGGCTGTTTGGGCAAAATGTGACCCATCGCTGCTCTCAGAAATTTGCATTTATCGGTATAAAATGTCGAAAATTCAAACTGCGAATATGTGCAGAGAGCGATAATTTGGCTCTAAACTATTGCTCAAGCGTCGAATTTGGGATGTTTAGGATATTTTGAAAACTGCAGAGAGGGTTTGGGCAAAATATTTTCCATTGCCGATCTTAGTAATTGGCATATTTTCGGTATAAAAAGTCGTAATTTCGAACTGCAAATACGTACAGAGAGGCAAAATATGGCTCCAAAATATGGCTCAAGGGTCGAATGTGGGATGTTTGGAATATTTTGAAAAGTTCGGGGGGGGGGGGGGGGTTTGGCCAATATGTGATCCATCGCCGTTTTCAGTAATTGGCATATTTTCGGTATAAAATTCGTAATTTCAAACTGCGAATACGTGCAGAGAGCCAGAATTAGGCTCCTAAATATGGCTCAGGCGTCGAATTTTGGATGTTTGGGATATTTTGAAAACTGCAGGGGGGGTTTGGGCAAAATATGACCCATCGCCGCTCACAGTAATTGGCATATTTTCGGTATAAAATTCGTAATTTCAAACTGTGAATACGTGCAGAAACCGAGAATTTAGCTTCAAAATATTGCTCAAGCGTCGAATTTGGGATGTTTGGGATATTTTGAAAACTGCAGAGAGGGCTAGGGCAAAATGTGACCCATCGCTGCTCTCAGTAATTGGCATATTTTCGATATAAAAAGTCGTAATTTGAAACTGCAAATACGTGCAGAGAGCCAGAATTTGGCTCCAAAATATGACTCAAGCGTCGAATTTGGGATGTTTGGAATATTTTGAAAACTGCAGAGAAGGTTTGGGCAAAATGTGACCCGTTGCCGCTTTCAAAAATTGGCATATTTTCGGTATAAAAAGTCGTAATTTAAAACTGAGAATCCGTGCACAGAGCAAGAATTTGACTCCAAAATATGGCTCAAGCGTCGAATTTGAGATGTTTGGGATATTTTGAAAACTGCAGGGAGGCTTTGGGTAAAACGTGATCCATCGCCGATTTCAGTATTTGGCATATTTCAGGTATAAAATTCGTAATTTCAAACGGCGAATACGTGCAGAGAGCCAGAATATTGCTCCAAAATATGGCTCAAGGGTCGAATTTGGGATGTTTGGGATATTTTGAAAACTACAGGTGCTGTTTGGGCAAAATGTGACCCATCGCTGCTCTCAGAAATTTGCATATTTTCGGTATAAAAAGTCGTAATTTCAAACTGCAAATACGTACAGAGTGCCAGAATTTGGCTCTAAAATATGGTTGAAGCGTCGAATTTATGATGTTTTGGATATTTTGAAAACTGCAGAGAAGGGTTCGGTCAAAATGTGATTTATCGCCGCACACAGTAATTGGCATATTTTCTGTATAAAAATTCGTAATTTCCAACTGCGAATACAAGCAGAAAGCCAGAATTTGGCTCCAAAATATGGCTCAAGGGTCGAATTAGGGATGTTTGGGATATTTTGAAAACTGCAGAGGGGGGGGGAGGGGTTTGGGCAAAATGTGACCCATTGCTGCTCTCAGTAATTGACATATTTTCGAGATAAATATTCGAAATTTCAAACTGCGAATAAGTGCAAAGAGCGAGAATTTGGCTCCAAAATATTGCTCAAGCATCGAATTTGGGATGTTTGGGATATTTTGAAAACTGCAGGGAGGGTTTGGGCAAAATGTGACCATCGCTGCTCTCTGAAGTTTGCATTTTATTCGGCATAAAATGTCGATATTTCAAACGGCGAATACGTGAAGAGAGCCAGAATTTGGCTCCAAAATATGGCTCAAGCGTCGAATTTGGGATGTTTAGGATATTTTGAAAACTGCAGAGAGAGTTTGTGCAAAATGTTATCCATTGCCGATCTCAGTAATTGGCATATTTTCGGTATAAAAAGTCGTAATTTCAAACTGCGAATACGTGCAGAGAGCGAGAATTTGGCTCCAAAATATTGCTCAAGCGTCGAATTTGGGATGTTTGGGATATTTTGAAAACTGCACGGTGGGTTTGGGCAAAATGTGACCATCGCTGCTCTCAGTAACTGGCATATTTTCGGTATAAAATTCGTAATTTCAAACTGCGAATACGTGCAGAGAGCCAGAATTTGACTCCAAAATATGGCTCAGGCGTCGAATTTGGGATGCTTGGGATATTTTGAGAACTGCAGTGACGGTTTGGGCAAAATGTGATCCATCGCCGCTTTCAGTAATTGGCATATTTTCGGTATAAAAATTCGTAATTTAATACTGCGAAAACGTGCAGAGAGCCAGAATTTGGCTCTAAAATATTGCTCAAGCGTCGAATTTGGGATGTTTGGAATATTTTGAAAACTGCAGAGAGGGTTTGTGCAAAATGTTATCCATTGCCGATCTCAGTAATTGGCATATTTTCGGTATAAAAAGTCGTAATTTCAAACTGCAAATACGTGCAGGGAGGCAGAATATGGCTCCAAAATATTGCTGAAGCGTCGAATTTGGAATGTTTACGATATTTTGAAAACTGCAGGGAAGGGTTGGGTCAAAATGTGATTCATCGCTGCTCACATTATTTGGCATATTTTCGGTATAAAAAGTCGTAATTTCAAACTGCGAATACAAGCAGAAAGCCAGAATTTGGCTCCAAAATATGGCTCAAGGGTTGAATTTGGGATGTTTGGGATATTTTGAAAACTGCAGGGGGGGTTGGGGCAAAATGTGACCCATCGCTGTTCTCAGTAATTGGCATATTTTCGGTATAAAATTTCGAAATTTCAAACTGCGAATACGTGCAGAGGGCCAGAATTTGACTCCAAATATGGCTCAAGCGTCGAATATGAGATACTTGGGGTATTTAGATAACTGCAGGGGGAGTTCGGGCAAAATGTGACCCATCGCCGCCCTCAGTAATTGGCATATTTTAGGTATAAAAAGTCGTAATTTCAAACTGCAAATACGTGCAGAGAGCCAGAATTTGGCTCAAAAATATGGCTCAATCGTCGAATTTGGGATCTTTGGTATATTTTAAAAAACTGCAGGGTGGGTTGGGTCAAAATGTGATTCATCGCCGCTTACAGTAATTGGCATATTTTCGGTATAAAAAGTCCTAATTTCAAACTGCGAATAAAAGCAAAAAGCCAGAATATGGCTAAAAAATATGGCTCAAGGGTCGAATTTGAGATGTTTCGGATATTTTGAAAACTTCAGGGAGGGTTTGAGCAAAATGTGATCCATCGCTGCTTACAGTAATTGGCATATTTTCGGTATAAAAAGTCGTAATTTCGAACTGCAAATACGTGCAGAGAGGCAAAATATGGCTCCAAAATATGGCTCAAGGGTCGAATGTGGGATGTTTGGAATATTTTGAAAAGTTCGGGGGGGGGGGGGGTTTGGCCAATATGTGATCCATCGCCGTTTTCAGTAATTGGCATATTTTCGGTATAAAATTCGTAATTTCAAACTGCGAATACGTGCAGAGAGCCAGAATTAGGCTCCTAAATATGGCTCAGGCGTCGAATTTTGGATGTTTGGGATATTTTGAAAACTGCAGGGGGGGTTTGGGCAAAATGTGACCCATCGCCGCTCACAGTAATTGGCATATTTTCGGCATAAAATTCGTAATTTCAAACTGTGAATACGTGCAGAAACCGAGAATTTAGCTTCAAAATATTGCTCAAGCGTCGAATTTGGGATGTTTGGGATATTTTGAAAACTGCAGAGAGGGCTAGGGCAAAATGTGACCCATCGCTGCTCTCAGTAATTGGCATATTTTCGATATAAAAAGTCGTAATTTGAAACTGCAAATACGTGCAGAGAGCCAGAATTTGGCTCCAAAATATGACTCAAGCGTCGAATTTGGGATGTTTGGAATATTTTGAAAACTGCAGAGAAGGTTTGGGCAAAATGTGACCCGTTGCCGCTTTCAATAATTGGCATATTTTCGGTATAAAAAGTCGTAATTTAAAACTGAGAATCCGTGCACAGAGCAAGAATTTGACTCCAAAATATGGCTCAAGCGTCGAATTTGGGATGTTTGGGATATTTTGAAAAGTGCAGGGCATTTTGGGTAAAATACGACCCATCACCGCTCTCAGTAATTGGCATATTTTCGGTATAAAAATCGTAATTTGAAACTGCGAATACGTGCTGAGAGCCAGAATTTGGCTCCAAAATATGGCTCAATGTTCGAATTTGGGATGTTTGGGATATTTAGAAAACTGCAGGGGCTGTTTGGGCAAAATGTGACCCATCGCTGCTCTCAGAAATTTGCATTTTTCGGTATAAAATGTCGAAAATTCAAACTGCGAATATGTGCAGAGAGCGATAATTTGGCTCTAAACTATTGCTCAAGCGTCGAATTTGGGATGTTTAGGATATTTTGAAAACTGCAGAGAGGGTTTGGGCAAAATATTTTCCATTGCCGATCTTAGTAATTGGCATATTTTCGGTATAAAAAGTCGTAATTTCGAACTGCAAATACGTGCAGAGAGGCAAAATATGGCTCAAAAATATGGCTCAAGGGTCGAATGTGGGATGTTTGGAATATTTTGAAAAGTTCGGGGGGGGGGGGGGGTTTGGCCAATATGTGATCCATCGCCGTTTTCAGTAATTGGCATATTTTCGGTATAAAATTCGTAATTTCAAACTGCGATTACGTGCAGAGAGCCAGAATTAGGCTCCTAAATATGGCTCAGGCGTCGAATTTTGGATGTTTGGGATATTTTGAAAACTGCAGGGGGGGTTTGGGCAAAATGTGACCCATCGCCGCTCACAGTAATTGGCATATTTTCGGTATAAAATTCGTAATTTCAAACTGTGAATACGTGCAGAAACCAAGAATTTAGCTTCAAAATATTGCTCAAGCGTCGAATTTGGGATGTTTGGGATATTTTGAAAACTGCAGAGAGGGCTAGGGCAAAATGTGACCCATCGCTGCTCTCAGTAATTGGCATATTTTCGATATAAAAAGTCGTAATTTGAAACTGCAAATACGTGCAGAGAGCCAGAATTTGGCTCCAAAATATGACTCAAGCGTCGAATTTGGGATGTTTGGAATATTTTGAAAACTGCAGAGAAGGTTTGGGCAAAATGTGACCCGTTGCCGCTTTCAATAATTGGCATATTTTCGGTATAAAAAGTCGTAATTTAAAACTGAGAATCCGTGCACAGAGCAAGAATTTGACTCCAAAATATGGCTCAAGCGTCGAATTTGGGATGTTTGGGATATTTTGAAAAGTGCAGGGCATTTTGGGTAAAATACGACCCATCACCGCTCTCAGTAATTGGCATATTTTCGGTATAAAAATCGTAATTTGAAACTGCGAATACGTGCTGAGAGCCAGAATTTGGCTCCAAAATATGGCTCAAGGTTCGAATTTGGGATGTTTGGGATATTTAGAAAACTGCAGGGGCTGTTTGGGCAAAATGTGACCCATCGCTGCTCTCAGAAATTTGCATTTATCGGTATAAAATGTCGAAAATTCAAACTGCGAATATGTGCAGAGAGCGATAATTTGGCTCTAAACTATTGCTCAAGCGTCGAATTTGGGATGTTTAGGATATTTTGAAAACTGCAGAGAGGGTTTGGGCAAAATATTTTCCATTGCCGATCTTAGTAATTGGCATATTTTCGGTATAAAAAGTCGTAATTTCGAACTGCAAATACGTACAGAGAGGCAAAATATGGCTCCAAAATATGGCTCAAGGGTCGAATGTGGGATGTTTGGAATATTTTGAAAAGTTCGGGGGGGGGGGGTTTGGCCAATATGTGATCCATCGCCGTTTTCAGTAATTGGCATATTTTCGGTATAAAATTCGTAATTTCAAACTGCGAATACGTGCAGAGAGCCAGAATTAGGCTCCTAAATATGGCTCAGGCGTCGAATTTTGGATGTTTGGGATATTTTGAAAACTGCAGGGGGGGTTTGGGCAAAATATGACCCATCGCCGCTCACAGTAATTGGCATATTTTCGGTATAAAATTCGTAATTTCAAACTGTGAATACGTGCAGAAACCGAGAATTTAGCTTCAAAATATTGCTCAAGCGTCGAATTTGGGATGTTTGGGATATTTTGAAAACTGCAGAGAGGGCTAGGGCAAAATGTGACCCATCGCTGCTCTCAGTAATTGGCATATTTTCGATATAAAAAGTCGTAATTTGAAACTGCAAATACGTGCAGAGAGCCAGAATTTGGCTCCAAAATATGACTCAAGCGTCGAATTTGGGATGTTTGGAATATTTTGAAAACTGCAGAGAAGGTTTGGGCAAAATGTGACCCGTTGCCGCTTTCAAAAATTGGCATATTTTCGGTATAAAAAGTCGTAATTTAAAACTGAGAATCCGTGCACAGAGCAAGAATTTGACTCCAAAATATGGCTCAAGCGTCGAATTTGAGATGTTTGGGATATTTTGAAAACTGCAGGGAGGCTTTGGGTAAAACGTGATCCATCGCCGATTTCAGTATTTGGCATATTTCAGGTATAAAATTCGTAATTTCAAACGGCGAATACGTGCAGAGAGCCAGAATATTGCTCCAAAATATGGCTCAAGGGTCGAATTTGGGATGTTTGGGATATTTTGAAAACTACAGGTGCTGTTTGGGCAAAATGTGACCCATCGCTGCTCTCAGAAATTTGCATATTTTCGGTATAAAAAGTCGTAATTTCAAACTGCAAATACGTACAGAGTGCCAGAATTTGGCTCTAAAATATGGTTGAAGCGTCGAATTTATGATGTTTTGGATATTTTGAAAACTGCAGAGAAGGGTTCGGTCAAAATGTGATTTATCGCCGCACACAGTAATTGGCATATTTTCTGTATAAAAATTCGTAATTTCCAACTGCGAATACAAGCAGAAAGCCAGAATTTGGCTCCAAAATATGGCTCAAGGCGTCGAATTAGGGATGTTTGGGATATTTTGAAAACTGCAGAGGGGGGGGAGGGGTTTGGGCAAAATGTGAGCCATTCGCTGCTCTCAGTAATTGACATATTTTCGAGTATAAATAGTCGTAATTTCAAACTGCGAATACGTGCAGAGAGCCAGAATTTGGCTCCAAAATATGGCTCAAGCAGTCGAATTTGGGATGTTTGGGATATTTTGAAAACTGCAGGGAGGGTTTGGGCAAAATGTGATCCATCGCCTGCTCTCAGTAAGTTGGCATATTTTCGGTATAAAATGTCGTAATTTCAAACGGCGAATACGTGCAGAGAGCCGAGAATTTGGCTCCAAAATATGGCTCAAGCGTCGAATTTGGGATGTTTAGGGATATTTTGAAAACTGCAGAGAGAGTTTGTGCAAAATGTTATCCATTGCCGATCTCAGTAATTGGCATATTTTCGGTATAAAAAGTCGTAATTTCAAACTGCGAATACGTGCAGAGAGCGAGAATTTGGCTCCAAAATATTGCTCAAGCGTCGAATTTGGGATGTTTGGGATATTTTGAAAACTGCAGGGAGGGTTTGGGCAAAATGTGATCCATCGCCGCTTTCAGTAATTGGCATTTTTTCGGTATAAAAAGTCGTAATTTGAAACTGCGAATTCGTGCAGAGAGCCACAATTTGGCTCCAAAATATGGCTCAAGGGTCGAATTTGGGATGTTTGGGATATTTTGAAAACTACAGGGCGGTTTGGGTAAAATATGACCCATCACCGCTCTCAGTAATTGGTATATTTTCGGTATAAAAAGTCGTAATTTAAAACTGCGCATATGAGCAGAGAGCCAGAATTTGGCTCCCAAATTTGGCTCAAGCATCGAATTTGGGATGTTTGGGATATTTAGAAAACTACAGGAGCTGTTTGGGCAAAATGTGACCTATCGCTGCTCTCAGAAATTTGCATTTTTTTGGTATAAAAAGTCGAATTTCAAACGGCGAATACGTGCAGAGAACCAGAATTTGACTCCAAAATATGGCTCAAGTGTCGAATTTGGGATGTTTGGGATATTTTGAAAACTGAAGGGCGGGGGTTTGGGCAAAATGTGACCCATCGCAGCTCTCGGTAATTGGCATATTTTCGGTAAAAAAAGTCGTAATTTCAAACTGCGAATACGTGCAGAGAGCGAGAATTTGGCTCTAAAATATTGCTCAAGCGTCGAATTTAAGATGTTTGAAATATTTTGAAAACTGCAGGTGGGTTTGGGCAATATGTGATCCATCGCAGCTTTCAGTAATTGGCATTTTCTCGGTATAAAAAGTCGTAATTTTAAACGGCGAATACGTGCAGAGAGCCAGAATTTGGCTCCCAAATATGCCTCAAGCGTCGAATTTGGGATATTTAGAAATCTGCATGGGCTGTTTGGTCAAAATGTGACCCATCGCTACTCTCAAAAATTTGCATTTTTTCGGTATAAAAATTCGAAATTTCAAACGGCGAATACGTGCAGAGAGCCATAATTTGGCTCCAAAATATGGCTCAAGCGTCGAATTTGGGATGTTTGGGATATTTTTAAAACTGCAGAAAGGGTTTGGGCAAAATGTGATCCATCGCTGCTTTCAGTAATTGGCATTTTTTCGGTATAAAAAGTAGTAACTTGAAACTGCGAATTCGTGCAGAGAGCCACAATTTGGCTCCAAAATATGGCTCAAGGGTCGAATTTGGGATGTTTGAGATATTTTGAAAACTACAGGGCAGTTTGGGTAAAATATGACCCATCACTCCTCTCAGTAACTGGCATATTTTCGGTATAAAAAGTTGTAATTTCTAACTGCGAATACGTGCAGAGAGCCAGAATTTGGCTACAAAATATGGCTCAAGGGTCGAATTTGGGATGTTTGGGATATTTTTGAAACTGCAGGGGGGTTTGTGCAAAATGCGACCCATCGCTGCTCTCAGTAATTGGCATATTTTCGGTATAAAATTCGTAATTTCAAACTGCGAATACGTGCAGAGTGCGAGAATTTGGCTCCAAAATATGGCTCAAGCGTCGAATTTGGGATGTTTGGAATATTTTGAAAACTGCAGGGACGGTTTGGGTTACATGAAATCCATCGCCGCTTTCAGTAATTGGCATATTTTCGGTATAAAAAGTCGTAATTTAATACTGCGAATATGTGCAGAGAGCCAGAATTTGGCTCTAAAATATGGCTGAAGCTTCGAATTTGGGATGTTTGGAATATTTTGAAAACTTCAAGGGGGGGTTTGGGCAAAGTGTGATCCATCGCTGCTCTTAGAAATTTGCTTATTTTCGGTAAAAAAAAGTCGATATTTCAAACGGCGAATACGTGCAGAGAGCCTGAATTTGGCTCCAAAATATGGCTCAAGAGTCGAATTTAAGATGTTTGGGATATTTTGAAAACTGCAGGGAGGGTTTGGGCAAAATGTGATCCATCGCCGCTCTCAGTAATTGGCATATTTTCGGTATAAAAGTCGTAATTTCAAACTGCAAGTAAGTGCAGAGAGCCAGAATTTGGCTCCAAAATATTGCTCAAGGGTCGAATTTTGGATGTTTAGGATATTTTGAAAACTGCAGGGGATGTTTGGGCAAAATTTGACCCATCGCTGCTCTCAAAAATTTGCATTTTCTCGGTATAAAAAGTCGTAATTTCAAACGGCGAATACGTGCCTAGAGCCAGAATTTGGCTCCAAAGTATGGCTCAAGGGTCGAATTTTGGACGTTTGGGATTTTTTGAAAACTGCAGCGGGTTTGGGCAAAATGTGATCCATCGCCACTCACAGTAATTGGCATATTTTCGCTATAAAAGTCGAAAGTTCAAACTGCTAATACCTTCAGAGAGCGAGAATTTGGCTCCAAAATATGGCTCAAGGGTCGAATTTGGGATGTTTGGGATATTTTGAAAACTGCAGGGGGATGGTTTGGCTAAAATGTGACCCATCGCCGCTCTCAGTAATTGGCATATTTTCGGTATAAAAAGTCGTAATTCCAAACTGCGAATACGTTCAAAGAGCCAGAATTTGGCTCCAATATATTGCTCAAGCTTCGAATTTGGGAAGTTTGGGATATTTTGAAAACTGCAGAGAGGGTTTGGGCAAAATTGATCAATTGCCTATCTCAGTAATTGGCATATTTTCGGTATAAAAAGACGTAATTTCAAACTGCAAATACGTGCAGAGAGCCAGAATTTGGCTCAAAAATATGACTCAATCATCGAATTTGGGATCTTTGGGATATTTTCAAAACTGCAGGGTGGGTTTGTGCAAAATGTGACCCATCGCCGCTCTCAGTAATTCTCATATTTTCGGTATAAAATGTCGTAATTTATTACTGCGAATACGTGCAGAGAGCCAGAATTTGGCTCCAAAATATGGCTCAAGCTTCGAATTAGGGATGTTTGGAATATTTTGAAAACTGCAGGGGGGGTTTGGGCAAAGTGTGGTCCATCGCTGCTCTCAGAAATTTGCATATTTGCTGTATAAAAAGTCGATATTTCAAACAGCGAATACGTGCAGAGCCAGAATTCGGCTCCAAAATATGGCTCAAGCATTGAATTTAAGATGTTTACGATATTTTGAAAACTTCAGTGAGGGTTTGGGCAAAATGTGATCCATCGTTGCTTTCAGTAATTGGCATATTTTCGGTATAAAAGTCGTAATTTCAAACGGCGAATACGTGCAGAGAGCCAAAATTTGGCTCCAAAATATTGCTCAATGGTCGATTTTCGTATGTTTAGGATATTTTGAAAACTTCAGGGGCTGTTTCGGAAAAATATGACCCATCGCTGCTCTCAGAAATTTGAATTTTCTCGGTATAAAAAGTCGTAATTTCAAACGGCGAATACGTGCAGAGAGCCTGAATTTGGCTCCAAAATAAGGCTCAAGGGTCGAATTTGGGATGTTTGGGATATTTTGAAAACTGCAGGGGGATGGTTTGGGCAAAATGTGACCCATCGCCGCTTTCAGTAATTGCATATTTTCGGTATAAAAATTCGTAATTTAATACTGCGAATACGTGCAGAGAGCCAGAATTTGGCTGCAAAATATGGCTCAAGCGTCGAATTTGGGATGTTTGGGATATTTTGAAATTTGCAGGGGGCGGGGGGTTTAAGAAAAATGTGACCCATCGCCACTCTCAGTAATTGGCATATTTTCGGTATAAAAAGTCGTAATTTCAAACTGCGAATACGTGCAGAGAGCGAGAATTTGGCTCTAAAATATTGCTCGAGTGTCGAATTTGGGATGTTTAGGATATTTTGAAAACAGCAGAGAGGGTTTTGGAAAAATGTTATCCAATGCCGATCTTAGTAATTGGCATATTTTCGGGTATAAAAATTCGTAATTTCAAACTGCAAATACGTGCAGAGAGGCAGAATATGGCTCCAAAATATGGCTCAAGCGTCGAATTTGGGATGTTTGAAATATTTTGAAAACTGCAGGGGGTGTTGTGGCAATATGTGATCCATCGCCGTTTCAGTAATTGGCATTTTTTCCGTATAAAAAGTCGAAATTTCAAACAGCGAATACGTGCAGAGAGCCATAATTTGGCTCCAAAATATGGCTCAAGCGTCGAATTTGGGATGTTTGGGATATTTTGAAAACTGCAGAGAAGGTTTGGGCAAAATGTGAGCCATCGCCGCTTTCAGTAATTGACATATTTTCGGTATAAAAGTCGTAATTTCAAACTGCGAATACGTGAAGAGAGCCAGAATTTGGCTCCAAAATATGGCTCAAACGTCGAATTTGGGATGTTTGGGATATTTTGAAAACTGCAGAGAAGGTTTGGGCAAAATGTGAGCCATCGCCGCTGTCAGTAATTAGCATATTTTCGGTATTAAAAGTAGTAATTTAAAACTGCGAATACGTGCAGAGAGCCAGAATTTGACTCCAAAATATGGCTCGAGCGTGGAATTTGAGATGTTTGGGATATTTTTAAAACTGCAGGGAGGGTTTGGGCAAAATGTGATATATCGCCGATTTTAGTAATTGGCATATTTTCGGTATAAAATTCGTAATTTCAAACAGTGAATACGTGCAGAAACCGAGAATTTGGCTCCAAAATATTGCTCAAGGGTCGAATTTGGGATGTTTGGGATATTTGAAAACTGCAGATAGGGCTTGGGCAAAATGTGATTCATTGCCTGTCTCAGTAATTGGCATATTTTCGGTATAAAAAGTCGTAATTTCAAACTGCGAATACGTGCAGAGAGCCACAATTTGGCTCCAAAATATGGCTCAAGCGTTGAATTTAAGATGTTTACGATATTTTGAAAACTTCAGTGAGGGTTTGGGCAAAATGTGATCCATCGTTGCTTTCAGTAATTGGCATATTTTCGGTATAAAAGTCGTAATTTCAAACTGCGAATACGTACAGAGAGCCAAAATTTGGCTCCAAAATATTGCTCAATGGTCGATTTTCGTATGTTTAGGATATTTTGAAAACTGCAGGGGCTGTTTCGGAAAAATATGACCCATCGTTGCTCTCATAAATTTGAATTTTCTCGGTATAAAAAGTCGTAATTCCAAACGGCGAATACGTGCAGAGAGCCTGAATTTGGCTCCAAAATATGGCTCAAGGGTCGAATTTGGGATGTTTGGGATATTTTGAAAACTGCAGAGAAGGTTTGGGCAAAATGTCAGCCATCGCCGCTGTCACTAATTGGCCTATTTACGGTATAAAAAGTAGTAATTTAAAACTGCGAATACGTGCAGAGAGCCAGAATTTGACTCCAAAATATGGCTCAAGCGTGGAATTTGAGATGTTTGGGATATTTTTAAAACTGCAGGGAGGGTTTGGGCAAAATGTGATCCATCGCCGATTTCAGTAATTGGCATGTTTTCGGTATAAAATTCGTAATTTCAAACAGTGAATACGTGCAGAAACCGAGAATTTGGCTCCTAAATATTGCTCAAGAGTCGAATTTGGGATGTTTGGGATATTTGAAAACTGCAGA
Source organism: Procambarus clarkii (assembly GCF_040958095.1). Classification (NCBI taxonomy): domain Eukaryota; kingdom Metazoa; phylum Arthropoda; class Malacostraca; order Decapoda; family Cambaridae; genus Procambarus; species Procambarus clarkii. The sequence continues at coordinate 20,469,234 of NC_091182.1, forward strand.
AAGGGCTTGGGCAAAATGTGATTCATTGCCGGTCTCAGTAATTGGCATTATTTCGGTATAAAAAGTCGTAATTTCAAACTGCGAATACGTGCAGAGAGGCACAATTTGGCTCCAAAATAAGGCTCAAGGGTCGAATTTGGGATGTTTAAGATATTTTGAAAACTACAGGGCGGTTTGGGTAAAATATGACTCATCACCGCTCTCAGTAATTGGCATATTTTCTGTATAAAAATTCGTAATTTCAAACTGCGCATATGTGCAGAGAGCCAGAATTTGGCTCCCAAATATGGCTCAAGCATCGAATTTGGGATGTTTGGGATATTTAGAAAACTACAGGGGCTGTTTGGGCAAAATGAGACTTATCGCTGCTCTCAGAAATTTGCATTTTTTCAGTATAAAAAGTCGAATTTCAAACGGCGAATACGTGCAGAGAGCCAGAATTTGGCTCCAAAATATGGCTCAAGGGTCGAATTTTGGATGTTTGAGATATTTTGAAAACTACAGGGCGGTTTGGGTAAAATATGACCCATCACCGCTCTCAGTAATTGGCATATTTTCGGTATAAAAAGTCGTAATTTCAAACTGCGCATATGTGCAGAGAGCCAGAATTTAACTCCCAAATATGGCTCAAGCATCGAATTTGGGATGTTTTGGAAATTTTTAAAACTGCAGGGGGGGGGTTGGGCAAAATGTGACCCATCGCTGCTCTCAGTAATTGGCATACTTTCGGTATAAAAAGTAGTAATTTCAAACTGCAAATACGTGCAGAGAGCCAGAATTTGGCTAAAAAATATGGCTCAATCTTCGAATTTGGGATCTTTGGGATATTTTGAAAACTGCAGGGTGGGTTTGGGCAAAATGTGACCATCACCGCTCTCAGTAATTGGCATATTTTCGGTATAAAATTCGTAATTTCAAACTGCGAATACGTGCAGAGTGCCAGAATTTGGCTCCAAAATATGGCTCAAGCGTCGAATTTGGGTGTTTGGAATATTTTGAAAACTGCAGGGACGGTTTGGGTTAAATGTAATCCATCGCCGCTTTCAGTAATTGGCATATTTTCGGTATAAAAAGTCGTAATATTCAAACTGCGAATACGTGCAGAGAGCGAGAATTTGGCTCCAAAATATGGCTCAAGCGTCGAATTTGGGATGTTTGGGATATTTTGAAACTGCAGGGGAGGGTTTGGGCAAAATGTGATCCATCGCCGCTCTCAGTAATTGGCATATTTTCGGTATAAAAAGTCGTAATTTCAAACTGCGAATACGTAAAGAGAGCCAGAATTTGGCTCCAAAATATGGCTCAAGCGTCGAATTTGGGATGTTTGGGATATTTTGAAAACTGCAGGGAGGTTTGGGCAAAATGTGACCCATCGCCGCTCACAGTATTTGGCATATTTTCGGTATAAAAAGTCGTAATTTAAACTGCGAATATCGTGCAGAGAGCCAGAATTTGGCTCCAAAATATGGCTCAAGGTCGAATTTAGGATGTTTGGATATTTTAGAAAACTACAGGGCGGTTTGGGCAAAATATGACCCTATCGCTGCTCTCAGTAATTTGCATATTTTCGGTTTAAAAAGTCGTAATTTCAAACTGCGAATACGTGCAGAAAGCCAGAATTTGGCTCCAAAATATGGCTCAGGCGTCGAATTTGGGATGTTTGGGATAATATGAAAACTGCAGGGACGGTTTGAGCAAAGTGTGATCCATCGCTGCTCTCAGAAATTTGCATATTTTCGGTAAAAAAAGTCGATATTTCAAACGGCGAATTCGTGCAGAGAGCCTGAATTTGGCTCCAAAATATGGCTCAGGCGTCGAATTTAAGATGTTTGGGATATTTTGAAAACTGCAGGGACGGTTTGAGCAAAATGTGATCCATCGCCGCTTTCAGTAATTGCATATTTTCGGTATAAAAGTCGTAATTTAATACTGCGAATACGTGTAGAGAGCCAGAATTTGGCTCCAAAATATGGCTCAAGCGTCGAATTTGGGATGTTTGGAATATTTTGAAAACTGCAAGGGGAGGGTTTGGGCAAAGTGTGATCCATCGCTTCTCTCAGAAATTTGCATATTTTCGGTAAAAAAAGGTCGATATTTCAAACGGCGAATACGTGCAGAGAGCCTGAATTTGGCTCCAAAATATGGCTCAAGCGTCGAATTTAAGATGTTTGGGATATTTTGAAAACTGCAGGGAGGGTTTGGGCAAAATGTGATCCATCGCCGCTTTCAGTAATTGGCATATTTTCGGTATAAAAGTCGTAATTTCAAACTGCAAATACGTGCAGAGAGCCAGAATTTGGCTCCAAAATTTTGCTCAAGGGTCGAATTTTGGATGTTTAGGATATTTTGAAAACTGCAGGGGATGTTTGGGCAAAATTTGACCCATCGCTCCTATCAGAAATTTGCATTTTCTCGGTATAAAAAGTCGTAATTTCAAACGGCGAATACGTGCAGAGAGACAGAATTTGGCTCCAAAATATGGCTCAAGCGTCGAATTTGGGATGTTTAGAATATTTTGAAAACTGCAGGGGGATGGTTTGGCTAAAATGTGACCCATCGCCGCTCTCAGAAATTGGCATATTTTCGGTATAAAAAGTCGTAATTCCAAACTGCGAATACGTGCAAAGAGCCAGAATTTGGCTCCAATATATTGCTCAAGCTTCAAATTTGGGAATTTTGGGATATTTTGAAAACTGCAGAGAGGGTTTGGGGAAAATTGATCCATTGCCTATCTCAGTTATTGGCATATTTTCGGTATAAAAAGACGTAATTTCAAACTGCATATATGTGCAGAGAGCCAGAATTTGGCTCCAAAATATTGCTCAAGGGTCGAATTTTGGATGTTTAGGATATTTTGAAAACTGCATGGGCTGTTTCGTCAAAATTTGACCCATCGCTGCTCTCAGAAATTTGAATTTTCTCGGTATAAAAATTCGTAATTTCAAACTGCGAATACGTGCAGAGAGCCAGAATTTGTCTCCAAAATATGGCTCAAGGGTCGAATTTGGGATGTTTGGGATATTTTGAAAACTGCAGGGGGATGGTTTGGGCAAAATTGGACCTATCGCAGCTCTCAGTAATTGGCATATTTTCGGTAAAAAATTTGTAATTTCAAACTGCGAATACGTGCAGAGAGCCAGAATTTGGATCCAAAATATGGCTCAGGCGTCGAATTTGGGATGTTTTGGATATTTTGAAAACTGCAGGGGGGTTTGGGCAAAATGTGATCCATCGCCGCTCTCAGTAATTGCATATTTTCGGTATAAAAATTCGTAATTTAATACTGCGAATACGTGCAGAGAGCCAGAATTTGGCTCCAAAACATGGCTCAAGGGTCGAATTTGGGATGTTTGGAATATTTTGAAAACTGCAGAGGGGTTTGGGCAAAGTGTGATCCATCGCCGCTCTCAGAAATTTGCATATTTTCGGTATAAAAAGTCGATATTTCAAACGGCGAATACGTGCAGAAAGCCAGAATTTGGCTCCAAAACATGGCTCAAGGGTCGAATTTGGAATGTTTGGAATGTTTTATAAACTGTAGGGGGGTTTTGGGCAAATGTGACCCAACGCTGGTCTCAGTAATTGGCATATTGTCGGTGTAAAAATTCGAAATTTCAAACTGCTAATACGTGCAGAGAACCAGAACCTGTCTCCAAAATATGGCTCAAGCGTTGAATTTGGTATTCTTGAGATATATTGTGTGACGGGAAAGTGTTGGAGTGTTGAAGTTCGGCAGTCCTCCAATGGCAGGTGTCAAAGCCTGGTCACACTTAAAACAAAAATATAGACTGCTTGCCTGCTTATAGTCTGTGGTAAGATAGAGGGTGGAACACGTAAAACACAAAGTATGAACAATGAAACTTTAATATATTTACTATAAACATAAATGAAAAAAAAGACAAATCTCGGGGAGTAAAAAATTCAATGAAATAATAAAGAACTGCAAAGACAATGTAAGACACAATAATACAAAAGAGAAAAATTTGAAAATGGTGCTGAGAATATCGGCTATGGTTGAAACCTCCCTTCGTATACGAGCTAATGAGTTAGTATGCCAGAGAGAGAGATGTCAACGCTAAGAGCACAAGGAATATTCTGAAGTTGATAGCTGGTCAGGCTCAGACGTCGACTCGGGTAGAGGGCGCTGAGGTGCGGTGTGCAAGTGCGCGGCTGGCGAGTCACCAATCAAGAGCAGGCAGGCTGGTGAAGGGTAGTTACTTGGTTTGATGACGAGCCGGCGTGTTGAGGGTGTGTTTAGTGGGGGGGAATTGGGTACGTTTTGCCTCCTGGTCAAAACGTTTTGTGCTACCGGTGACGTATCTTGAATGTAGCATCTTATACTTGTATTTTGGGACGTAACTTGAAGTAGGGAAGAGCAGGCTCAATCTCTCTTGAAAGAGATTATCGTCACAATTGAAAACTGCAGGGGGGATTTGGCTAAAATGTGACCCATCGCCACTCACAGTAATTGGCATATTTTCGGTGTAGAATGTCGTAATTTCAAACTGCGAATACATGCAGAGAGCCAGAATTTGGCTAAAAAATATGGCTCAATCGTCGAATTTGGGATCTTTGGGATATTTTGAAAACTGCAGGGTGCGTTTGGGCAAAATGTGACCCATCGCCACTCTCAGTAATTGGCATATTTTCGGTATAAAATTCGTAATTTTAAACTGCGAATACTTGCAGAGAGCCAGAATTTGGCTACAAAATATGGCTCAGGCGTCGAATTTGGGATGTTTGGAATATTTTGAAAACTGCAGGGACGGTTTGAGCAAAATGTGATCCACCGCCGCTTTCAGTAAATGCATATTTACGGTATAAAAAGTCGTAATTTATTACGCGAATACGTGTAGAGAGCCAGAATTTGGCTCCAAAATATGGCTCAAGCGTTGAATTTGGGATGTTTGGAATATTTTGAAAACTTCAAGGGGGGGTTTGGGCAAAGTGTGATCCATCGCTGCTCTTAGAAATTTGCATATTTTCGGTAAAAAAAAAATCAATATTTCAAACGGCGAATACGTGCAGAGAGCCTGAATTTGGCTCCAAAATATGGCTCAAGCGTCGAATTTAAGATGTTTGGGATATTTTGAAAACTGCAGGGAGGGTTTGGGCAAAATGTGATCCATCGCCGCTTTCAGTAATTGGCATATTTTCGGTATAAAAGTAGTAATTTCAAACTGCAAGTACGTGCAGAGAGCCAGAATTTGGCACCAAAATATTGCTCAAGGGTCGAATTTTGGATGTTTAGGATATTTTGAAAACTGCAGGGGATGTTTGGGCAAAATTTGACCCATCGCTGCTCTCAGAAATTTGCATTTTCTCGGTATAAAAAGTCGTAATTTCAAACGGCGAATACGTGCCGAGAGCCAGAATTTGGCTCCAAAATATGGCTCAAGCGTCGAATTTGGGATGTTTGGAATATTTTGAAAACTTCAGGGGGGGTTTGGGCAAAGTGTGGACAATCGCTGGTCTAAGAAATTTGCATATTTTCGGTATAAGAACTCGATATTTCAAACAGCGAATACGTGCAGAGAGCCAGAATTTGGCTCCAAAGTATGGCTCAAGGGTCGAATTTTGGACGTTTGGGATTTTTTGAAAACTGCAGGGGGTTTGGGCAAAATGTGATCCATCGCCACTCACAGTAATTGGCATATTTTCGCTATAAAAGTCGAAAGTTCAAACTGCTAATACGTTCAGAGAGCGAGAATTCGGCTCCAAAATATGGCTCAAGGGTCGAATTTGGGATGTTTGGGATATTTTGAAAACTGCAGGGGGATGGTTTGGCTAAAATGTGACCCATCGCCGCTCTCAGTAATTGGCATATTTTCGGTATAAAAAGTCGTAATTCCAAACTGCGAATACGTGCAGAGAGCCAGAATTTGGATCCAAAATATGGCTCAGGCGATGAATTTGGGATGTTTGGGATATTTTGAAAACTTCAGGGACGGTTTGGGCAAAATGTGATCCATCGCCGCTTTCAGTAATTGGCATATTTTCGGTATAAAAGTAGTAATTTCGAACTGCAAGTACGTGCAGAGAGCCAGAATTTGGCACCAAAATATTGCTCAAGGGTCGAATTTTGGATGTTTAGGATATTTTGAAAACTGCAGGGGATGTTTGGGCAAAATTTGACCCATCGCTGCTCTCAGAAATTTGCATTTTCTCGGTATAAAAATCGTAATTTCAAACGGCGAATACGTGCAGAGAGACAGAATTTGGCTCCAAAATATGGCTCAAGCGTCGAATTTGGGATGTTTGGAATATTTTGAAAACTTCAGGGGGGGTTTGGGCAAAGTGTGGACAATCGCTGGTCTAAGAAATTTGCATATTTTCGGTATAAGAACTCGATATTTCAAACAGCGAATACGTGCAGAGAGCCAGAATTTGGCTCCAAAGTATGGCTCAAGGGTCGAATTTTGGACGTTTGGGATTTTTTGAAAACTGCAGGGGGTTTGGGCAAAATGTGATCCATCGCCACTCACAGTAATTGGCATATTTTCGCTATAAAAGTCGAAAGTTCAAACTGCTAATACGTTCAGAGAGCGAGAATTCGGCTCCAAAATATGGCTCAAGGGTCGAATTTGGGATGTTTGGGATATTTTGAAAACTGCAGGGGGATGGTTTGGCTAAAATATGACCCATCGCCGCTCTCAGTAATTGGCATATTTTCGGTATAAAAAGTCGTAATTCCAAACTGCGAATACGTGCAGAGAGCCAGAATTTGGATCCAAAATATGGCTCAGGCGATGAATTTGGGATGTTTGGGATATTTTGAAAACTTCAGGGACGGTTTGGGCAAAATGTGATCCATCGCCGCTTTCAGTAATTGGCATATTTTCGGTATAAAAGTAGTAATTTCAAACTGCAAGTACGTGCAGAGAGCCAGAATTTGGCACCAAAATATTGCTCAAGGGTCGAATTTTGGATGTTTAGGAATTTTTGAAAACTGCAGGGGATGTTTGGGCAAAATTTGACCCATCGCTGCTCTCAGAAATTTGCATTTTCTCGGTATAAAAAGTCGTAATTTCAAACGGCGAATACGTGCAGAGAGACAGAATTTGGCTCCAAAATATGGCTCAAGCGTCGAATTTGGGATGTTTGGAATATTTTGAAAACTTCAGGGGGGGTTTGGGCAAAGTGTGGACAATCGCTGGTCTAAGAAATTTGCATATTTTCGGTATAAGAACTCGATATTTCAAACAGCGAATACGTGCAGAGAGCCAGAATTTGGCTCCAAAGTATGGCTCAAGGGTCGAATTTTGGACGTTTGGGATTTTTTGAAAACTGCAGGGGGTTTGGGCAAAATGTGATCCATCGCCACTCACAGTAATTGGCATATTTTCGCTATAAAAGTCGAAAGTTCAAACTGCTAATACGTTCAGAGAGCGAGAATTCGGCTCCAAAATATGGCTCAAGGGTCGAATTTGGGATGTTTGGGATATTTTGAAAACTGCAGGGGGATGGTTTGGCTAAAATGTGACCCATCGCCGCTCTCTGTAATTGGCATATTTTCGGTATAAAAAGTCGTAATTCCAAACTGCGAATACGTGCAGAGAGCCAGAATTTGGATCCAAAATATGGCTCAGGCGATGAATTTGGGATGTTTGGGATATTTTGAAAACTTCAGGGACGGTTTGGGCAAAATGTGATCCATCGCCGCTTTCAGTAATTGCATATTTTCGGTATAAAAATTCGTAATTTAATACTGCGAATACGTGCAGAGAGCCAGAATTTGGCTGCAAAATATGGCTCAAGCGTCGAATTTGGGATGTTTGGGATATTTTGAAATTTGCAGGGGGGGGGGGTTGTGAAAAATGTGACCCATCGACCACTCTCAGTAATTGGCATATTTTCGGTATAAAAAGTCGTAATTTCAAACTGCGAATACGTGCAGAGAGCGAGAATTTGGCTCTAAAATATTGCTCAAGTGTCGAATTTGGGATGTTTAGGATATTTTGAAAACTGCAGAGAGGGTTTTGGAAAAATGTTATCCATTGCCGATCTTAGTAATTGGCATATTTACGGTATAAAAATTCGTAATTTCAAACTGCAAATACGTGCAGAGAGGTAGAATATGGCTCCAAAATATGGCTCAAGCGTCGAATTTGGGATGTTTGGAATATTTTGAAAACTGCAGAGGGTGTTGTGGCAATATGTGATCCAACGCCGTTTTCAGTAATTGGCATTTTTTCGGTATAAAAAGTCGAAATTTCAAACGGCGAATACGTGCAGAGAGCCATAATTTGGCTCCAAAATATGGCTGAAGCGTCGAATTTGGGATGTTTGGGATATTTTGAAAACTGCAGAGAAGGTTTGGGCAAAATGTGAGCCATCGCCGCTGTCAGTAATTGGCATATTTTCGGTATATAAAGTAGTAATTTAAAACTGCGAATACGTGCAGAGAGCCAGAATTTGACTCCAAAATATGGCTCAAGCGTGGAATTTGAGATGTTTGGGATATTTTTAAAACTGCAGGGAGGGTTTGGGCAAAATGTGATCCATCGCCGATTTCAGTAATTGGCATATTTTCGGTATAAAATTCGTAATTTCAAACAGTGAATACGTGCAGAAACCGAGAATTTGGCTCCAAAATATTGCTCTAGCGTCGAATTTGAGATGTTTGGGATATTTTGAAAACTGCAGGGAGGGTTTGGGCAAAATGTGATCCATCGTCGCTCTCAGTAATTGGCATTTTTTCGGTATAAAAAGTCGAAATTTCAAACGGCGAATACGTGCAGAGAGCCATAATTTGGCTCCAAAATATGGCTGAAGCGTCGAATTTGGGATGTTTGGGATATTTTGAAAACTGCAGAGAAGGTTTGGGCAAAATGTGAGCCATCGCCGCTGTCAGTAATTGGCATATTTTCGGTATATAAAGTAGTAATTTAAAACTGCGAATACGTGCAGAGAGCCAGAATTTGACTCCAAAATATGGCTCAAGCGTGGAATTTGAGATGTTTGGGATATTTTTAAAACTGCAGGGAGGGTTTGGGCAAAATGTGATCCATCGCCGATTTCAGTAATTGGCATATTTTCGGTATAAAATTCGTAATTTCAAACAGTGAATACGTGCAGAAACCGAGAATTTGGCTCCAAAATATTGCTCTAGCGTCGAATTTGAGATGTTTGGGATATTTTGAAAACTGCAGGGAGGGTTTGGGCAAAATGTGATCCATCGTCGCTCTCAGTAATTGGCATTTTTTCGGTATAAAAAGTCGTAATTTCAAACTGCGAATACGTGCAGAGAGCGAGAATTTGGCTCCAAAATATTGCTCAAGCGTCAAATTTGGGATGTTTGGAATATTTTGAAAACTGCAGGGAGGGTTTGGGCAAAATGTGATCCATCGTCGCTCTCAGTAATTGGCATTTTTTCGGTATAAAAAGTCGTAACTTGAAACTGCGAATTTGTGCAGAGTGCCACAATTTGGCTCCAAAATATGGCTCAAGGGTCGAATTTGGGATGTTTGAGATATTTTGAAAACTACAGGGCGGTTTGGGTAAAATATGACCCATCACTACTCTCAGTAACTGGCATATTTTCGGTATAAAAAGTAGTAATTTAAAACTGCGAATATGTGCAGAGAGCCAGAATTTTGCTCCTAAATATGGCTCAAGCGTCGAATTTGGGTTTTTTGGGATATTTAGAAAACTGCAGGGGCTGTTTGGGCAAAATGTGACCCATCGCTGCTCTCAGAAATTTGCATTTTTTCGGTATAAATGTCATATTTACAACAGCGAATACGTGGAGAGAGCCAGAATTTGGCTGCAAAATATGGCTCAAGGGTCGAATTTGGGATGTTTGGGATATTTTGAAAACTACAGGGCGGTTTGGGTAAAATATGACCCATCACTACTCTCAGTAACTGGCATATTTTCGGTATAAAAAGTAGTAATTTAAAACTGCGAATATGTGCAGAGAGCCAGAATTTTGCTCCTAAATATGGCTCAAGCGTCGAATTTGGGTTTTTTGGGATATTTAGAAAACTGCAGGGGCTGTTTGGGCAAAATGTGACCCATCGCTGCTCTCAGAAATTTGCATTTTTTCGGTATAAATGTCATATTTACAACAGCGAATACGTGGAGAGAGCCAGAATTTGGCTGCAAAATATGGCTCAAGGGTCGAATTTGGGATGTTTGGGATATTTTGAAAACTACAGGGCGGTTTGGGTAAAATATGACCCATCACCGCTCTCAGTAATTGGCATATTTTCGGTATAAAAAGTCGTAATTTCAAACTGCGCATATTTGCAGAGAGCCAGAATTTGGCTCCCAAATATGGCTCAAGCATCGAATTTGGGATGTTTGCGATATTTAGAAAACTACAGGGGCTGTTTGGGCAAAATGTGACCTATCGCTGCTCTCAGAAATTTGCATTTTTTCGGTATAAAAAGTCGAATTTCAAACGGCGAATACGTGCAGAGAGCCAGAATTTGGCTCCAAAATATGGCTCAAGCGTCGAATTTGGGATCTTTGGGATATTTTGAAAACTGCAGGGTGCGTTTGGGCAAAATGTGACCCATCGCCACTCTCAGTAATTGGCATATTTTCGGTATAAAATTCGTAATTTCAAACTGCGAATACGTGCAGAGAGCCAGAATTTGGCTACAAAATATGGCTCAGGCGTCGAATTTGGGATGTTTGGAATATTTTGAAAACTGCAGGGACGGTTTGAGCAAAATGTGATCCACCGCCGCTTTCAGTAAATGCATATTTACGGTATAAAAAGTCGTAATTTATTACGCGAATACGTGTAGAGAGCCAGAATTTGGCTCCAAAATATGGCTCAAGCGTTGAATTTGGGATGTTTGGAATATTTTGAAAACTTCAAGGGGGGGTTTGGGCAAAGTGTGATCCATCGCTGCTCTTAGAAATTTGCATATTTTCGGTAAAAAAAAAATCAATATTTCAAACGGCGAATACGTGCAGAGAGCCTGAATTTGGCTCCAAAATATGGCTCAAGCGTCGAATTTAAGATGTTTGGGATATTTTGAAAACTGCAGGGAGGGTTTGGGCAAAATGTGATCCATCGCCGCTTTCAGTAATTGGCATATTTTTGGTATAAAAGTAGTAATTTCAAACTACAAGTACGTGCAGAGAGCCAGAATTTGGCACCAAAATATTGCTCAAGGGTCGAATTTTGGATGTTTAGGATATTTTGAAAACTGCAGGGGATGTTTGGGCAAAATTTGACCCATCGCTGCTCTCAGAAATTTGCATTTTCTCGGTATAAAAAGTCGTAATTTCAAACGGCGAATACGTGCAGAGAGACAGAATTTGGCTCCAAAATATGGCTCAAGCGTCGAATTTGGGATGTTTGGAATATTTTGAAAACTTCAGGGGGGTTTGGGCAAAGTGTGGTCCATCGCTGGTCTAAGAAATTTGCATATTTTCGGTATAAGAACTCGATATTTCAAACAGCGAATACGTGCAGAGAGCCAGAATTTGGCTCCAAAGTATGGCTCAAGGGTCGAATTTTGGACGTTTGGGATTTTTTGAAAACTGCAGGGGGTTTGGGCAAAATGTGATCCATCGCCACTCACAGTAATTGGCATATTTTCGCTATAAAAGTCGAAAGTTCAAACTGCTAATACGTTCAGAGAGCGAGAATTCGGCTCCAAAATATGGCTCAAGGGTCGAATTTGGGATGTTTGGGATATTTTGAAAACTGCAGGGGGATGGTTTGGCTAAAATGTGACCCATCGCCGCTCTCAGTAATTGGCATATTTTCGGTATAAAAAGTCGTAATTACAAACTGCGAATACGTGCAGAGAGCCAGAATTTGGATCCAAAATATGGCTCAGGCGATGAATTTGGGATGTTTGGGATATTTTGAAAACTTCAGGGACGGTTTGGGCAAAATGTGATCCATCGCCGCTTTCAGTAATTGCATATTTTCGGTATAAAAATTCGTAATTTAATACTGCGAATACGTGCAGAGAGCCAGAATTTGGCTGCAAAATATGGCTCAAGCGTCGAATTTGGGATGTTTGGGATATTTTGAAATTTGCAGGGGGGGGGGGGGGGTTGTGAAAAATGTGACCCATCGACCACTCTCAGTAATTGGCATATTTTCGGTATAAAAAGTCGTAATTTCAAACTGCGAATACGTGCAGAGAGCGAGAATTTGGCTCTAAAATATTGCTCAAGTGTCGAATTTGGGATGTTTAGGATATTTTGAAAACTGCAGAGAGGGTTTTGGAAAAATGTTATCCATTGCCGATCTTAGTAATTGGCATATTTACGGTATAAAAATTCGTAATTTCAAACTGCAAATACGTGCAGAGAGGTAGAATATGGCTCCAAAATATGGCTCAAGCGTCGAATTTGGGATGTTTGGAATATTTTGAAAACTGCAGGGGGTGTTGTGGCAATATGTGATCCATCGCCGTTTTCAGTAATTGGCATTTTTTCGGTATAAAAAGTCGAAATTTCAAACGGCGAATACGTGCAAAGAGCCATAATTTGGCTCCAAAATATGGCTGAAGCGTCGAATTTGGGATGTTTGGGATATTTTGAAAACTGCAGAGAAGGTTTGGGCAAAATGTGAGCCATCGCCGCTTTCAGTAATTGGCATATTTTCGGTATAAAAGTCGTAATTTCAAACTGCGAATACGTGAAGAGAGCCGGAATTTGGCTACAAAATATGGCTCAAACGTCGAATTTGGGATGTTTGGGATATTTTGAAAACTGCAGAGAAGGTTTGGGCAAAATGTGAGCCATCGCCGCTGTCAGTAATTGGCATATTTTCGGTATAAAAAGTAGTAATTTAAAACTGCGAATACGTGCAGAGAGCCAGAATTTGACTCCAAAATATGGCTCAAGCGTGGAATTTGAGATGTTTGGGATATTTTTAAAACTGCAGGGAGGGTTTGGGCAAAATGTGATCCATCGCCGATTTCAGTAATTGGCAAATTTTCGGTATAAAATTCGTAATTTCAAACAGTGAATACGTGCAGAAACCGAGAATTTGGCTCCAAAATATTGCTCAAGCGTCGAATTTGAGATGTTTGGGATATTTTGAAAACTGCAGAAAGGGCATGGGCAAAATGTGATTCATTGCCTGTCTCAGTAATTGGCATATTTTCGGTATAAAAAGTCGTAATTTCAAACTGCGAATACGTGCAGAGAGCGAGAATTTGGCTCCAAAATATTGCTCAAGCGTCAAATTTGGGATGTTTGGGATATTTTGAAAACTGCAGGGAGGGTTTGGCCAAAATGTGATCCATCGTCGCTTTCAGTAATTGGCATTTTTTCGGTATAAAAATTCGTAATTTGAAACTGCGAATTCGTGCAGAGAGCCACAATTTGGCTCCAAAATATGGCTCAAGGGTCGAATTTGGGATGTTTGGGATATTTTTAAAACTGCAGAGGGGGGGGGGGGCAAAATGTGACCCATCGCTGCTCTCAGTAATTGGCATATTTTCGGTATAAAAACTCGAAATATCAAACTGCGAATACGTGCAAAGAGCGAGAATTTGGCTCCAAAATATTACTCAAGCGTCGAATTTGGGATGTTTCGGATATTTTGAAAACTGCAGGGAGGGTTTGCGCAAAATGTGATCCATCGCCGCTTTCAGTAATTGGCATTTTTTCGGTATAAAAAGTCGTAACTTGAAACTGCGAATTTGTGCAGAGTGCCACAATTTGGCTCCAAAATATGGCTCAAGGGTCGAATTTGGGATGTTTGAGATATTTTGAAAACTACAGGGCGGTTTGGGTAAAATATGACCCATCACTACTCTCAGTAACTGGCATATTTTCGGTATAAAAAGTAGTAATTTAAAACTGCGAATATGTGCAGAGAGCCAGAATTTTGCTCCTAAATATGGCTCAAGCGTCGAATTTGGGATTTTTGGGATATTTAGAAAACTGCAGGGGCTGTTTGGGCAAAATGTGACCCATCGCTGCTCTCAGAAATTTGCATTTTTTCGGTATAAATGTCATATTTACAACAGCGAATACGTGGAGAGAGCCAGAATTTGGCTGCAAAATATGGCTCAAGGGTCGAATTTGGGATGTTTGGGATATTTTGAAAACTACAGGGCGGTTTGGGTAAAATATGACCCATCACCGCTCTCAGTAATTGGCATATTTTCGGTATAAAAAGTCGTAATTTCAAACTGCGCATATGTGCAGAGAGCCAGAATTTGGCTCCCAAATATGGCTCAAGCATCGAATTTGGGATGTTTGCGATATTTAGAAAACTACAGGGGCTGTTTGGGCAAAATGTGACCTATCGCTGCTCTCAGAAATTTGCATTTTTTCGGTATAAAAAGTCGAATTTCAAACGGCGAATACGTGCAGAGAGCCAGAATTTGGCTCCAAAATATGGCTCAAGCGTCGAATTTGGGATGTTTGGCATATTTTGAAAACTGAAGGGGGGGTTTGGGCAAAATGTGACCCATCGCAGCTCTCGGTAATTGGCATATTTTCGGTGAAAAAAAGTCGTAATTTCAAATTGCGAATACGTGCAGAGAGCGAGAATTTGGCTCTAAAATATTGCTCAAGCGTCGAATTTGGGATGTTTGAAATATTTTGAAGACTGCAGGGGGGTTTGGGCAATATGTGATCCATCGCCGCTTTCAGTAATTGGCATTTTCTTGGTATAAAAACTCGAAATATCAAACTGCGAATACGTGCAAAGAGCGAGAATTTGGATCCAAAATATTACTCAAGCGTCGAATTTGGGATGTTTGGGATATTTTGAAAACTGCAGAAAGGGTTTGGGCAAAATGTGGTCCATCGCCGCATTCAGTAATTGGCATTTTTTCGGTATAAAAAGTCGTAACTTGAAACTGCGAATTCATGCAGAGAGCCACAATTTGGCTCCAAAATATGGCTCAAGGGTCGAATTTTGGATGTTTGAGATATTTTGAAAACTACAGGGCGGTTTGGGTAAAATATGACCCATCACTCTTCTCATTAACTGGCATATTTTCGGTATAAAAAGTCGTAATTTCTAACTGCGAATACGTGCAGAGAGCCAGAATTTGGCTACAAAATATGGCTCAAGGGTCGAATTTGGGATGTTTGGGATATTTTTAAAACTGCAGGGGGGTTTGGGCAAAATGTGACCCATCACTGCTCTCAGTAATTGGCATACTTTCGGTATAAAAAGTCGTAATTTCAAACTGCAAATACGTGCAGAGAGCCAGAATTTGGCTAAAAAATATGGCTCAATCGTCGAATTTGGGATCTTTGGGATATTTTGAAAACTGCAGGGACGGTTTGGGTTAAATGTAATCCATCGCCGCTTTCAGGAATTGGCATATTTTCGGTATAAAAAGTCGTAATTTAATACTGCGAATATGTGCAGAGAGCCAAAATATGGCTCTAAAATATGGCCGAAGCGTCGAATTTGGGATGTTTGGAATATTTTGAAAACTGCAGGGGGGTTTGGGCAAAGTGTGATCCATCGCCGCTCTCAGAAATTTGCATATTTTCGGTATAAAAAGTCGATATTTCAAACGGCGAATACGTGCAGAGAGCCAGAATTTGGCCCAAAAATATGGCTCAAGCGTCGAATTTCGGATGTTTGGGATATTTTCAAAACTGCAGGGAAGGTTTGGGCAAAATGTTATCCATTTCCGATCTCAGTAATTGGCGTATTATCGGTATAAAAAGTCGTAATTTTAAACTGCAAATACGTGCAGAGAGGCAGAATTTAGCTCCAAAATATGGCTCAAGGGTCGATTTGGGGATATTTTGAAAACTGCACGGGGGGGGGGGGCAAAATATAACCCATCGCTGCTCTCATTAATTGGCATACTTTCGGTTTAAAAAGTCGTAATTTCAAACTGCGAATACGTGCAGAAAGCCAGAATTTGACTCCAAAATATGGCTCAGGCGTCGAATTTGGGATGTTTGGGATATTATGAAAACTGCAGGGACGGTTTAGCAAAGTGTGATCCGTCGCTGCTCTCAGAAATTTGCATATTTTCGGTAAAAAAGTCGATATTTCAAACGGCGAATTCGTGTAGAGAGCCAGAATTTGGCTCCAAAATATGGCTCAAGCGTCGAATTAGGGATGTTTGGAATATTTTGAAAACTGCAAGGGGGGGGGGGCAAAGTGTGATCCATCGCTGCTCTCAGAAATTTGCATATTTTCGGTAAAAAAAAGGTCGATATTTCAAACGGCGAATACGTGCAGAGAGCCTGAATATGGCTCCAAAATATGGCTCAAGCGAATTTAAGATGTTTAGGATATTTTGAAAACTGCAGGGAGGGTTTGGGCAAAATGTGATCCATCGCCGCTTTCAGTAATTGGCATATTTTCGGTATAAAAGTCGTAATTTCAAACTGCAAATACGTGCAGAGAGCCAGAATTTGGCTCCAAAATATTGCTCAAGGGTCGAATTTTGGATGTTTAGGATATTTTCAAACTGCAGGGGATGTTTGGGCAAAATTTGACCCATCGCTGCTATCAGAAATTTGAATTTTCTCGGTATAAAAATTCGTAATTTCAAACGGCGAATACGTGCAGAGAGACAGAATTTGGCTCCAAAGTATAGCTCATGGGTCGAATTTGGGATGTTTGGTATTTTTTGAAAACTGCAGGGGGTTTGGGCAAAACGTGACCCATCGCCACTCACAGTAATTGGCATATTTTCGGTATAAAAATTCGTAATTCCAAACTGCGAATACGTGCAAAGAGCCAGAATTTGGCTCCAATATATTGCTCAAGCTTCGAATTTGGGAAGTTTGGGATATTTTGAAAACTGCAGAGAGGGTTTGGGCAAAATTGATCCATTGCCTATCTCAGTAATTGGCATATTTTCGGTATAAAAAGACGTAATTTCAAACTGCAAATATGTGCAGAGAGCCAGAATTTGTCTCAAAAATATGACTCAATCATCGAATTTGGGATCTTTGGGATATTTTCAAAACTGCCGGGTGGGTTTGTGCAAAATGTTACCCATTGCCGCTCTCAGTAATTCTCATATTTTCGGTATAAAATGTCGTAATTTAATACTGCGAATACGTGCAGAGAGCCAGAATTTGGCTCCAAAATATTGCTCAAGGGTCGAATTTTGGATGTTTAGGATATTTTGAAAACTGCATGGCCTGTTTCGTCAAAATTTGACCCATCGCTGCTCTCAGAAATTTGAATTTTCTCGGTATAAAAAGTCGTAATTTCAAACGGCGAATACGTGCAGCGAGCCAGAATTTGGCTCCAAAATATGGCTCAAGGGTCGAATTTGGGATGCTTAGGATATTTTGAAAACTGCAGGGGGTTTGGGCAAAATGTGACCCATCGCTATTCACAGTAATTGGCATATTTTCGCTATATAATTCGAAAGTTCAAACTGCGAATACGTGTAGAGAGCGAGAATTTGGCTCAAAAATATGGCTCAAGGGTCGAATTTGGGATGTTTGGGATATTTTGAAAACTGCAGGGGGATGGTTTGGGCAAAACTGGACCCATCGCCGCTCTCAGTAATTGGCATATTTTCGGTATAAAATTTGTAATTTCAAACTGCGAATACGTGCAGAGAGCCAGAATTTGGATCCAAAATATGTCTCAGGCGTCGAATTTGGGATGTTTTGGATATTTTGAAAACTGCAGCGACGGTTTGGGCAAAATGTGATCCATCGCCGCTCTCAGTAATTGGCATATTTTCGGTATAAAAATTCGTAATTTAATACTGCGAATACGTGAAGAGAGCCAGAATTTGGCTTTAAAATATGGCTCAAGCGTCGAATTTGGGATGTTTGGAATATTTTGAAAACTGCAAGGGGGTTTGGGCAAAGTGTGATCCATCGCTGCTCTCAGAAATTTGCATATTTTCGGTATAAAAAGTAGATATTTCAAACGGCGAATACGTGCAGAAAGCCAGAATTTGGCTCCAAAATATGGCTCCAAGGGTCGAATTTGGAATGTTTGGGATATTTTGAAAACTGTAGGGGGGTTTTGGGCAAATGTGACCCAACGCTGGTCTCAGTAATTGGCATATTGCCGGTGTAAAAAGTCGAAATTTCAAACTGCTAATACGTGCAGAGAACCAGAACCTGGCTCCAAAATATGGCTCAAGCGTTGAATTTGGTATTCTTGAGATATATTGTGTGACGGGAAAGTGTTGGAGTGTTGGAGTTCGGCAGTCCTCCAATGGCAGGTGTCAAAGCCTGGTCACACTTAAAACAAAAATATAGACTGCTTGCCTGTTGTCTGTGGTAAGTTAGAGGGTGGAACACGTAAAACACAAAGTATGAACAATGAAACTTTAATATATTTACTATAAACATAAATGAAAAAAAAGACAAATCTCGGGGAGTTAAAAATTCAATGAAATAATAAAGAACTGCAAAGACAATGTGAGACACAATAATACAAAAGAGAAAATTTTGAAAATGGTGCTGAGAATATCGGCTATGGTTGAAACCTCCCTTCGTATACGAGCTAATGAGTTAGTATGCCAGAGAGAGATGTCAACGCTAAGAGCACAAGGAATATTCTGAAGTTGATAGCTGGTCAGGCTCAGACGTCGACTCGGGTAGAGGGCGCTGAGGTGCGGTGTGCAAGTGCATGGCTGGCGAGTCACCAATCAAGAGCAGGCAGGCTGGTGAAGGGTAGTTACTTGGTTTGATGACGAGCCGGCGTGTTGAGGGTGTGTTTAGTGGGGGGAATTGGGTACGTTTTGAATCCCGGTCAAAACGTTTTGTGCTACCGGTGACGTATCTTGAATGTAGCATCTTATACTTGTATTTTGGGACGTAACTTGAAGTAGGGAAGAGCAGACTCAATCTCTCTTGAAAGAGATTATCGTCACAATTGAAAACTGCAGGGGGGATTTGGCTAAAATGTGACCCATCGCCACTCTCAGTAATTGGCATATTTTCGGTGTAAAATGTCGTAATTTTAAACTGCGAATACATGCAGAGAGCCAGAATTTGGCTAAAAAATATGGCTCAATCGTCGAATTTGGGATCTTTGGGATATTTTGAAAACTGCAGGGTGCGTTTGGGCAAAATGTGACCCATCGCCACTCTCAGTAATTGGCATATTTTCGGTATAAAATTCGTAATTTCAAACTGCGAATACGTGCAGAGAGCCAGAATTTGGCTCCAAAATATGGCTCAGGCGTCGAATTTGGAATGTTTGGAAAATTTTGAAAACTGCAGGGACGGTTTGAGCAAAATGTGATCCACCGCCGCTTTCAGTAATTGCATATTTTCGGTATAAAAAGTCGTAATTTATTACTGCGAATACGTGTAGAGAGCCAGAATTTGGCTCCAAAATATGGCTCAAGCGTCGAATTTGGGATGTTTGGAATATTTTGAAAACTGCAAGGGGGGGTTTGGGCAAAGTGTGATCCATCGCTGCTCTTAGAAATTTGCATATTTTCGGTAAAAAAAGTCGATATTTCAAACGGCGAATACGTGCAGAGAGCCTGAATTTGGCTCCAAAATATGGCTCAAGCGTCGAATTTAAGATGTTTGGGATATTTTGAAAACTGCAGGGAGGGTTTGGGCAAAATGTGATCCATCGCCGCTTTCAGTAATTGGCATATTTTCGGTATAAAAGTCGTAATTTCAAACTGCAAGTACGTGCAGAGAGCCAGAATTTGGCTCCAAAATATTGCTCAAGGGTCGAATTTTGGATGTTTAGGATATTTTGAAAACTGCAGGGGATGTTTGGGCAAAATTTGACCCATCGCTGCTCTTAGAAATTTGCATTTTCTCGGTATAAAAAGTCGTAATTTCAAACGGCGAATACGTGCAGAGAGACAGAATTTGGCTCCAAAATATGGCTCAAGCGTCGAATTTGGGATGTTTGGAATATTTTGAAAACTTTAGGGGGTGTTTGGGCAAAGTGTGGTCCATCGCTGGTCTCAGAAATTTGCATATTTTCGGTATAAAAATTCGATATTTCAAACGGCGAGTACGTGCAGAGAGCCAGAATTTGGCTCCAAAGTATGGCTCAAGGGTCGAATTTTGGACGTTTGGGATTTTTTGAAAACTGCAGGGGGTTTGGGCAAAATGTGACCCATCGCTATTCACAGTAATTGGCATATTTTCGCTATATAATTCGAAAGTTCAAACTGCGAATACGTGTAGAGAGCGAGAATTTGGCTCAAAAATATGGCTCAAGGGTCGAATTTGGGATGTTTGGGATATTTTGAAAACTGCAGGGGGATGGTTTGGGCAAAACTGGACCCATCGCCGCTCTCAGTAATTGGCATATTTTCGGTATAAAATTTGTAATTTCAAACTGCGAATACGTGCAGAGAGCCAGAATTTGGATCCAAAATATGTCTCAGGCGTCGAATTTGGGATGTTTTGGATATTTTGAAAACTGCAGCGACGGTTTGGGCAAAATGTGATCCATCGCCGCTCTCAGTAATTGGCATATTTTCGGTATAAAAATTCGTAATTTAATACTGCGAATACGTGAAGAGAGCCAGAATTTGGCTTTAAAATATGGCTCAAGCGTCGAATTTGGGATGTTTGGAATATTTTGAAAACTGCAAGGGGGTTTGGGCAAAGTGTGATCCATCGCTGCTCTCAGAAATTTGCATATTTTCGGTATAAAAAGTAGATATTTCAAACGGCGAATACGTGCAGAAAGCCAGAATTTGGCTCCAAAATATGGCTCCAAGGGTCGAATTTGGAATGTTTGGGATATTTTGAAAACTGTAGGGGGGTTTTGGGCAAATGTGACCCAACGCTGGTCTCAGTAATTGGCATATTGCCGGTGTAAAAAGTCGAAATTTCAAACTGCTAATACGTGCAGAGAACCAGAACCTGGCTCCAAAATATGGCTCAAGCGTTGAATTTGGTATTCTTGAGATATATTGTGTGACGGGAAAGTGTTGGAGTGTTGGAGTTCGGCAGTCCTCCAATGGCAGGTGTCAAAGCCTGGTCACACTTAAAACAAAAATATAGACTGCTTGCCTGTTGTCTGTGGTAAGTTAGAGGGTGGAACACGTAAAACACAAAGTATGAACAATGAAACTTTAATATATTTACTATAAACATAAATGAAAAAAAAGACAAATCTCGGGGAGTTAAAAATTCAATGAAATAATAAAGAACTGCAAAGACAATGTGAGACACAATAATACAAAAGAGAAAATTTTGAAAATGGTGCTGAGAATATCGGCTATGGTTGAAACCTCCCTTCGTATACGAGCTAATGAGTTAGTATGCCAGAGAGAGATGTCAACGCTAAGAGCACAAGGAATATTCTGAAGTTGATAGCTGGTCAGGCTCAGACGTCGACTCGGGTAGAGGGCGCTGAGGTGCGGTGTGCAAGTGCATGGCTGGCGAGTCACCAATCAAGAGCAGGCAGGCTGGTGAAGGGTAGTTACTTGGTTTGATGACGAGCCGGCGTGTTGAGGGTGTGTTTAGTGGGGGGAATTGGGTACGTTTTGAATCCCGGTCAAAACGTTTTGTGCTACCGGTGACGTATCTTGAATGTAGCATCTTATACTTGTATTTTGGGACGTAACTTGAAGTAGGGAAGAGCAGACTCAATCTCTCTTGAAAGAGATTATCGTCACAATTGAAAACTGCAGGGGGGATTTGGCTAAAATGTGACCCATCGCCACTCTCAGTAATTGGCATATTTTCGGTGTAAAATGTCGTAATTTTAAACTGCGAATACATGCAGAGAGCCAGAATTTGGCTAAAAAATATGGCTCAATCGTCGAATTTGGGATCTTTGGGATATTTTGAAAACTGCAGGGTGCGTTTGGGCAAAATGTGACCCATCGCCACTCTCAGTAATTGGCATATTTTCGGTATAAAATTCGTAATTTCAAACTGCGAATACGTGCAGAGAGCCAGAATTTGGCTCCAAAATATGGCTCAGGCGTCGAATTTGGAATGTTTGGAAAATTTTGAAAACTGCAGGGACGGTTTGAGCAAAATGTGATCCACCGCCGCTTTCAGTAATTGCATATTTTCGGTATAAAAAGTCGTAATTTATTACTGCGAATACGTGTAGAGAGCCAGAATTTGGCTCCAAAATATGGCTCAAGCGTCGAATTTGGGATGTTTGGAATATTTTGAAAACTGCAAGGGGGGGTTTGGGCAAAGTGTGATCCATCGCTGCTCTTAGAAATTTGCATATTTTCGGTAAAAAAAGTCGATATTTCAAACGGCGAATACGTGCAGAGAGCCTGAATTTGGCTCCAAAATATGGCTCAAGCGTCGAATTTAAGATGTTTGGGATATTTTGAAAACTGCAGGGAGGGTTTGGGCAAAATGTGATCCATCGCCGCTTTCAGTAATTGGCATATTTTCGGTATAAAAGTCGTAATTTCAAACTGCAAGTACGTGCAGAGAGCCAGAATTTGGCTCCAAAATATTGCTCAAGGGTCGAATTTTGGATGTTTAGGATATTTTGAAAACTGCAGGGGATGTTTGGGCAAAATTTGACCCATCGCTGCTCTTAGAAATTTGCATTTTCTCGGTATAAAAAGTCGTAATTTCAAACGGCGAATACGTGCAGAGAGACAGAATTTGGCTCCAAAATATGGCTCAAGCGTCGAATTTGGGATGTTTGGAATATTTTGAAAACTTTAGGGGGTGTTTGGGCAAAGTGTGGTCCATCGCTGGTCTCAGAAATTTGCATATTTTCGGTATAAAAATTCGATATTTCAAACGGCGAGTACGTGCAGAGAGCCAGAATTTGGCTCCAAAGTATGGCTCAAGGGTCGAATTTTGGACGTTTGGGATTTTTTGAAAACTGCACGGGGTTTGGGCAAAATGTGATCCATCGCCACTCACAGTAATTGGCATATTTTCGCTATAAAAGTCAAAAGTTCAAACTGCTAATACGTTCAGAGAGCGAGAATTTGGCTCCAAAATATGGCTCAAGGGTCGAATTTGGGATGTTTGGGATATTTTGACAACTGCAGGGGGATGGTTTGGCTAAAATGTGACCCATCGCCGCTCTCAGTAATTGGCATATTTTTGGTATAAAAAGTCGTAATTCCAAACTGCGAATACGTGCAAAGAGCCAGAATTTGGCTCCAATATATTGCTCAAGCTTCGAATATGGGAAGTTTGGGATATTTTTAAAACTGCAGAGAGGGTTTGGCCAAATTGATCCATTGCCTATCTCAGTAATTGGCATATTTTCGGTATAAAAAGACGTAATTTCAAACTGCAAATACGTGCAGAGAGCCAGAATTTGGCTCAAAAATATGACTCAATCATCGAATTTGGGATCTTTAGGATATTTTCAAAACTGCAGGGTGGGTTTGTGCGAAATGTGACCCATCGCCGCTCTCAGTAATTCTCATATTTTCGGTATAAAATGTCGTAATTTAATAGTGCGAATACGTGCAGAGAGCCAGAATTTGGCTCCAAAATATGGCTCAAGCTTCGAATTTGGGATGTTTGGAATATTTTGAAAACTGCAGGGGGGGTTTGGGCAAAGTGTGGTCCATCGCTGCTCTCAGAAATTTGCATATTTTCTGTATAAAAAGTCGATATTTCAAACAGCGAATACATGCAGAGCCAGAATTTGGCTCCAAAATATGGCTCAAGCGTTGATTTTAAGAGGTTTACGATATTTTGAAAACTTCAGTGAGGGTTTGGGCAAAATGTGATCCATCGTTGCTTTCAGTAATTGGCATATTTTCCGTATAAAAGTCGTAATTTCAAACTGCGAATACGTGCAGTGAGCCAAAATTTGACTCCAAAATATTGCTCAGGGGTCGATTTTCGGATGTTTAGGATATTTTGAAAACTGCAGGGGCTGTTTTTGAAAAATATGACCCATCGCTGCTCTCAGAAATTTGAATTTTCTCGGTATAAAAAGTCGTAATTTCAAACGGCGAATACGTGCAGAGAGCCTGAATTTGGCTCCAAAATATGGCTCAAGGGTCGAATTTGGGATGTTTGGGATATTTTGAAAAATGCAAGGGGATGGTTTGGGCAAAATGTGACCCATCGCCGCTCTCAGTAATTGGCATATTTTCGGTATAAAATTTGTAATTTCAAACTGCGAATACGTGCAGAGAGCCAGAATTTGGATCCAAAATATGGCTCAGGCGACGAATTTGGGATGTTTGGGATATTTTGAAAACTGCAGGGACGGTTTGGCCAAAATGTGATCCATCGCCGCTTTCAGTAATTGCATATTTTCGGTATAAAAATTCGTAATTTAATACTGCGAATACGTGCAGAGAGCCAGAATTTGGCTTCAAAATATGGCTCAAGCGTCTAATTTGGGATGTTTGGAATTTTTTGAAAACTGCAGGGGGGGTTTGGGCAAAGTGTGATCCATCGCTGCTCTCAGAAATTTGCATATTTTCGGTATAAAAAGTCGATATTTCAAGTCGATATTTGTGGATTGTCAGTCGCCTCGAAAGAGATCTTGTCTTGCCTGTATATTGTGATCGTTGGGACTGACAGTTCCCAAGTAGGCTTGTAATGGCATTTGTCTGTTTGTAGCAAGCCCGCCTGGTGCTGAAGCGTTCCTTATGAGCAAATTGGTGTCCTTTTTGCTTTTAGAGAACATGGCCTTGTGATGATAAGAATCACGTTCCTCACGATTATACCTTTTAGAACTCTTTCCCCTTGTCTAGTTGACGTTGAGAAACAGTTCAGTTAGACGAGGGAAGGACAGTTTCTTCATCGCTTGATCTCTTCAGCGGCGGCCACATGGCGGTTCATATTCCTTTAATGCTCTCCTATTTCAACATCTTACAAGACGTAGGAAAGAAGCCTAACCTAACGTAGCCTAACCTTACCTTACCTAACCTAACCTTACCTAACCTTACCTTACCTTACCTTACCTTACCTTACCTTACCTTACCTTACCTTACCTTACCTTACCTTACCTTACCTTACCTTACCTTACCTTTCCTTACCTTACCTTACCTTACCTAAACCATCCTAACCAAACGTAACGTAACGTAACCTAACTTATCCTAACCTAATCTAAGAAATTGTATGAGTAACGACAGTTTCTACGAGAATGCAATTTGTTAATGAGGGCGAGCTCCGTTAGTAGCTATAATCTAGATTATTTGTCAAAGGTTTCGTTGCTCGACTGAGGCCTCATTGATGCAATAATTAATGATTCAAAGTTGATGAAATCAAGTCCATTGAGGTCGCGGTCAGTCCACAAATATTGTTTGGTTGAGATGATCTGCGAACTGCAGCAGGAAAAAAAAGAATACCAGGGAAGTAATTAATAGTCAGTAATCGTTGCGAAGATACCAATCGGCAGATATTAACAAATGATCCTTTAATATATTTCAGATTTTTTTGTTTGTTTTTCTGGAAATGTATATTTGTTTAATTAGGAAGTTTAATTGTCTGAGTAATGCGAGAAACTGCAAATCTGATTGTTTGGTGAACGTTAGAATTTTAGTAATCTGTAAAACTCTGTCAAATATTTTCACTGTAGTCGTGTAAGATACTGTAAGCTCTATCCTTCAGTATGTACAAGCTTTCTGGTCTAATGCTTCCTCTATAGATCCCTGTTACCTTGCACTAGTGGAGGTTGAATTCCATTAACCACTTACAACTGTTCCTACTTTACTGAATATATTATCATAAATAGAACTTCCGTATCTGTTATCCATCCTCACTACACATCAGACTCCATCCTCACGACACATAAGACTTCATCCTCGCTATACATCAGACTTCATCCTCACGAAACATCAGACTCCATCCTCGCTACACATCAGAC
The DNA here is from genome assembly GCF_040958095.1 of Procambarus clarkii. Taxonomy (NCBI): domain Eukaryota; kingdom Metazoa; phylum Arthropoda; class Malacostraca; order Decapoda; family Cambaridae; genus Procambarus; species Procambarus clarkii. The sequence continues at coordinate 20,494,891 of NC_091182.1, forward strand.
TCCATCCTGAATATATTATCAAAAACAGAACTTCCGCATCTGTTATCCATCCTCACGACACATCAGACTTCATCCTCACGACACATCAGACTCCATCCTTGCTACATATCAGCCTCCATCCTCGCTATATATCAGCCTCCATCCTCGCTACATATCAGCCTCCATCCTCGCTACATATCAGCCTCCATCCTCGCTACATATCAGCCTCCATCCTCACTACATATCAGCCTCCATCCTCGCTACACATCAACCTCCATCCTCGCTACATATCAGCCTCCATCCTCGCTACATATCAGCCTCCATCCT
>NC_091182.1:21170445-21241882 GCF_040958095.1 Procambarus clarkii
CTGTAGTATACCTGACACTCACTTGGTACTGTAGTATACCTGACACTCACTCTAGGTCCTGTAAAATACCTGACACTCACTCTGGGTCCTGTAGTATACCTGACACTCACTCTGGGTACTGTAGTATACCTGACACTCACTCTGGGTAATGTAGTATACCTGAAACTCACTCTGGGTAATGTAGTATACCTGACACTCTGGGTACTGTAGTATACCTGACACTCCCTCAAGGTACCGGAGTATACCTGACACTCTGGGTATTGTAGTATACCTAACACTCCCTCCGGGTACTGTAGTATACCTGACACTCACTTTGGGTACTGTAGTATACCTGACACTCACTCTGGGTACTGTAGTATACCTGACACTCACTCTGTGTCCTGTAGTATACCTGACACTCACTCTGGGTCCTGTAGTATACCTGACACTCACTCTGGGTACTGTAGTATACATGACACTCTGGGTCCTGTAGTATACCTGACACTCACTCTGGGTACTGTAGTATACCTGACACTCACTCTGGGTACTGTAGTATACCTGACACTCACTCTGGGTCCTGTAGTATACCTGACACTCATTCTGGGTACTGTAGTATACCTGATACTCTTAGGTCCTGTAGTATACCTGACACTCACTCTGGGTACTGTAGTATACCTGACACTCTGGGTACTGTAGTATACCTGACACTCACTCTAGGTCCAGTAGCATACCTGAAACTCACTCTGGGTACTGTAGTATACCTGACACTCTGGGTACTGTAGCATACCTGACACTCACTCTGGGTCTTGTAGTATACCTGACACTCACTCTGGGTTCTGTAGTATCCCAGACACTCACTCTGGGTCCTGCAGTATACCTGACACTCTGGGTACTGTAGCATACCTGACACTCACTCTGGGTACTGTAGTATACCTGACACTCTGGGTACTGTAGCATACCTGACACTCACTCTGGGTACTGTAGTATACCTGACACTCTGGGTACTATAGTATACCTGACACTCACTCTGGGTCCAGTAGCATACCTGAAACTCACTCTGGGTACTGTAGTATACCTGACACTCACTCTGGGTCTTGTAGTATACCTGACACTCTGGGTACTGTAGCATACCTGACACTCACTCTGGGTACTGTAGTATACCTGACACTCTGGGTACTGTAGCATACCTGACACTCACTCTGGGTCTTGTAGTATACCTGACACTCACTCTGGGTCTTGTAGTATACCTGACACTCTGGGTCCTGTAGTATACCTGTCACTCTGGGTACTGTAGCATACCTGACACTCACTCTGGGTACTGTAGTATACCTGACACTCTGGGTACTGTAGTATACCTGACACCCACTCTGGGTCCTGTAGTATACCTGACACTCACTCTGGGTATTGTAGTATACCTGACACTCTGGGTACTGTAGTATACCTGACACTCACTCTGGGTACTGTAGTATACCTGACACTCACTCTGGGTCTTGTAGTATACCTGACACTCACTCTGGGTCCTGTAGTATACCTGACACTCACTCTGGGTCCTGTAGTATACCTGACACTCACTCTGGGTCTTGTAGTATACCTGACACTCACTCTGGGTCCTGTAGTATACCTGACACTCACTCTGGGTCCTGTAGTATACCTGACACTCACTTGGTTACTGTAGTATACCTGACACTCACTCTCGGTACTGTAGTATACCTGACACTCACTCTGGTAATGTAGTATACCTGAAACTCTGGGTACTGTAGTATACCTGACACTCTGGTTACTGTAGTATACCTGACACTCTGGGTACTGTAGTATACCTGACACTCTGGGTACTGTAGTATACCTGACACTCTGGGTACTGTAGTATACCTGACACTCTGGGTACTGTAGTATACCTGACACTCTGGGTACTGTAGTATACCTGACACTCTGGGTACTGCAGTATACCTGACCTGAGCTTCCGCACAGGTCTTGACGTCATTAACTGTACTTCGCTCCATCACCCTCTCCTCCCTCTCACTAGCTTCCCTCACCTCCCTCTCACTAGCTTCCCTCACCTCCCTCTCACTAGCTTCCCTCACCTCCCTCTCTTTGCCTTCCATCGCGTCCCTCCGACTAGCTCTTTTCACTACCTACTATCACCACTACCACCCCTTCACTATAACCATCACCACCATCACCACCACCAACAGTATCACCATCACTTCCACAACCACCACCATCACTACCTTCACCACCATCATCACCCTCACTACCACCACTACCACCATCACCACCTCCACAATAACCACCATCATCACTCCCACAACCACCATTACCATCTCCACCACTATCATCACCTCCACAATGACCACCATCATCACCATCAACACCACTATCATCACCATCACCTCCTCCTCCATAACCACCATCATCACAATGACCACTATCATCACCATCACCTCCTCCACCATAACCACCATCATCACAATGACCACCATCATCACCATCAACACCACTATCATCACCATCACCACCTCCACCATAACCACTATCATCACAATGACCACTATCATCACCATCACCACCTCCACCATAACCCCTACTACCACCATCACCATCTCCACCACTATCATCACCTCCACAATGACCACTATCATCACCATCAACACCACTATCATCACCATCACCTCCACCATAACCACCATCATCACCATCAACCATCACCACCACTATCACTATCACCACCTCCACCATAACCACCATCATCACAATGACCACCATCAACATCACTATCATCACCATCACCACCTCCACCATAACCACCATCATCACAATGACCACTATCATCACCATCACCACCACTATCACTATCACCATAACCACCATCATCTCAATGGCCACTATCATCACCACTATCATCACCATCACCTCCTCGACCATCATCACAATGACCACCATCATCACCATCAACACAACTATCATCACCATCACCACCTTCACCATAACCACCATCATCACATTGACCACCATCATCACCATCAACACCACTATCATCACCATCACCACCTCCACCATAACCACCATCATCACCACTATCATCACCATCACCATCTCCACCATCATCACAATGACCACCATCATCACCATCAACACCACTATCATCACCACCACTATCACCATCTCCTCCACCATAACCACCATCATCACAATGACCACCATCATCAACACCACTATCATCACCATCACCACCTCCACCATTACCACCATCATCACAATGACCACCATCATCAACACCACCACCTCCACCATAACCACCATCATCCCAATGACCATCATCAACACCAACACAACTAACACCACTACTCTCACCTATACCCTCTACCATGACTGGTCAGTATTAATATATAACCAGTTAACTATTTTATTTGTTATCTAGGATATAATTATGGCTGGACAAGTTGGGTGTGCGTGGTAGGTTACACCAGACCGGCATCATGAGCAGTGTTCCTGTCACAAGCTCCTCCTCCCTCTCCTCTCCCTCCTCCATCGACATCAACTATGCCAAGGACATGAGGAGGATCGCAAAGGCACAGGCTACTATGACCGCAAAAATGGGAGAGAAGATGGTGATCAAAAACGCAATGAGGAAGTTACCCAAGCATAGAGCTGAGGCTGTGAAGCGAGCTGTTGCTGCCGAAGAGAGATTTAAGCGTGAGGCAGCAGCATACCTCAATAATGAGGAGGTTCCCCCCCGCCACAACCCACCCCCCTCCCGCGCCCTCTACTCCTTCTGAGGAGAAAGATGTGTTATTGTTGTGTTGTGTATAGTAGCAGCTAGCCGTCACTTCCCTGGGGTTAGGGAGTTGTGCCCGGCGTGTCCAGTTAACTGCTCTTTGTATAAATGTTAAATGTTTCTTGAGTACGTAATAATAAAGTGTGTGTGTGTGTGTGAGTACTCACGTATTTGTGCCTGCTGGATCTAGCTCTAGCTCATGGACCCCTCATTTCTAGCCGATGATTGTCTAATGCAATGACTTCCGGCCTATTTCCTTATAAGAACACTGTTTTTCCCAAAAACGGTGGGTTTTCTGAGGGGAAGAGAAAACGTACGTCTGGAAGCTGATTGTAACCGCCCCAAGCTGCGCGCGCAACGAGCCGAGGTTATATAAACTCGGACGCAGACTGCGTGGCCCTCTTCCCGACAAGCCAACAGCTGCTCTCTTACAAAACGCTGCTCACTGCTGCGCAGCGAGTCGTAAACACAGAAGTTTAGCATGCTCAACTGTTCCCCCAGCATGGACCCTACACCAGTTCCTATCAACAACGACTCGGAGCAACCCGTCAGGGGCGTCCTGCCCTTCTCAACATTTAAGATAGTGTTTGTGTTGTTGGCGCGCCGGACCAGTGTTTGTGTTGTTGGCGCGCCTGACCAGTGTTTGTCTGTGTTGGCGCGCCCGCCCCTGAAGCACGCCTGTTGGTTCAGCCTTGGTGACCAAATGCAGGTGCAGTGGACCTAGAGGGGGAGGTGACCCTCGGTGTTATAGGGCACTGGTTTTTCTCCAGTAGGTGGCTGTTATTTGAAGCACAATCGGGAGGAGGCCTGTCCACCCCCCCATCACGATATGTGATTTGGCCTTCATATCTCAGAATTTCGCATAATATTGCATTTTAAGCAAGTTTTTTTGCATTTTGTTTCGTACTAAAAATCATCGAATTTAGCAATATTTTGACGTTTATCATCCCCTTTTCCATTATGTGATTTAATCAAAATATCATCGAATTAGGCAATATTTTGCCGTTTTTCCACGTTTTTCTGAATTTTCAGTTTATTGTTATTAATTCATTAAATATACAATAAAAATGATGCAAACACATAATTGATTAGAAATTAACCTTAAACACTTAATTTTCAATCAACTATTTGTTTCTCGTTAAAATACCGAGCCGAGGTTATATAAACTCGGACGCAGACTGCGTGGCCCTCTTCCCGACAAGCCAACAGCTGCTCTCTTACAAAACGCTGCTCACTGCTGCTCAGATAATAACTTGATTAGATAATAACCTTAAATACTTCATTTTCAATCATCTATTTGTTTCTCGTTAAAATACTGAGTAGGATATTGAAAAGGGGAGAAGTTCGGTTTTTATTGCATATATCGATTTTTCAGCCGGAATAGAGCGGTTTTTCGTGTACATCTTCCATCGGTAATATAAACGGAAAATCAGGAACATTTTAGTTAATTCTAATGAAAACACATTGATTTTTATCATTTGTATTCGAAACAACATTGTCATATATCTTTTCTTGGATCTAAATAATACGAAACCCCGCTTTATGATTCGAAGTTAAAATCCTCAAATTTGGTATAATAGTGACTTTTTTTACGTTTTTCATAATTTGATATTACGTAAATATATTCGTTTTTACCAATATTTCGATACTATTTCAAATAGTATCACGATAAGTGATTTGGCCTTCAAATCTCAGAATTTCGCAATATTGCATTTTAAGCAAGTTTTCTTGCATTTTGTTTCGTAAGAAAAATCATCGAATTTAGCAATATTTTCACGTTTATCATCTCCTTTTCCTTTATGTGATTTAAACAAAATATCATCGAATTTGGCAAGATTTTACCGTTTTTCAACGTTTATATGAAATTTTCCGTTTATTGTTATTAATTCAATAAATATACGACAAAAATGATGCAAACACATAATTGATCACAAATTAACTTTAAATACTTCATTTTAAATCAACTATTTGTTTCTCACTAAAATACTGAGTAAGATATTGAAAAGGGGAGAAGTTATTTTTATTGCATAAAAACTCGTAATTTCAAATTTGTGAATACGTGCACAGATCCTGAATTTGGCTCCAAAATATGGCTCAAGGGTCAAATTCGGGATGTTTGGGATATTTTGAAAACTGCAGGGAGTGTTTGGGCAGAATGTGATCCATCGCTGTTTTCAGTAATTGGCTTATATTTTCGGTATAAAAACTCGTAATTTCAAAATGCGAATACGTGCAGAGAGACAGAATTTGGCTCCAAAATATGGCTCAAGGGTTGAATTTGGGATGTTTTGGATATTTTGAAAGCTGCAAGGAGAGTTTAGGCAAAATGTGATCTATCGCTGCTCTAAATAATTGGCATATTTTCGGTATAAAAATCCTAATGTAAAACTGCGAATACGTGCAGAGAGCCAGCATTTGGCTTCAAAATTTGGCTCATTGGAGGAAATTGGGATAATTGGGATATTTTGAAAACTGCAGGGGGTTTTGGGCAAAATATGATCCATCGCCGCTCTCAGTAATTTGCATATTTTCGGTATAAAAACTCGTAATTTCCAAATGCGAATACGTTCAGAGAGCCAGAATTTGGCTCTAAAATATGGCTCAAGCGTCGAATTTGGGATGTTTGGGATATTTTGCAAACTACAGAGAGGGTTCGGCCAGAATGTGATCCATCGTAACTTTCAATAATTGGCATATTTTTGGTATAAAAAGTCGTAATTTCAAACTGTGAATTCATGAAAAGAGACAGAATTTGGCTCCAAAATAATTCTCTAGGGTCGAATTTGGGATGTTTGGGATATTTTAAAAACTGCAGGGAGGGTTTGGGCAAAATGTGATCCATCGCCGCTCTCAGTAATTGGCATTTTTTCGGTATAAAAAGTCGTAATTTCAAACTACGAATACGTGCAGAGAGCCAGTATTTGGCTCCAAAATATAGCTCAAGCGTTGAATTTGGGATGTTTGGGATATTTTGGAAACTGCAGGGAAGGTTTGGGCAAAATGTGATACATCGCCGATTTCAGTAATTGGCATATTTTCGGTATAAAAAGTTGTAAGTTCAAAATGCGAATACGTGCAGAGAGCCAGAATTTGGCTCTAAAATATGGTTCAAGGGTCTAATTCGGGATGTTTGAGATATTTTGCAAACTGCAGGGAGGGTTTGGGCAGAATGTGATCCATCGCCACTTTCAGTAATTGTCATATTTTTGGTATAAAAAGTCGTAACTTCAAACTGTGAATACGTGCAGAGAGCCAGAATTTGGCTCCAAAATATGGCTCAAGCGTCGAATTTGGGATGTCTGCGATATTTTGAAAACTGCAGGGAGGGTTTGGGCAAAATGTGATCTATTGCCGCTTTCAGTAATTGTCATGTTTTCGGTAAAAAAGACGTAATTATAAACTGCGAATACGCGCAGAAAGCTTGAATTTGGTTCCAAAATATATCTCAAAGGTCGAATTTGGGATGTTTGGGATATTTTGTAAACTGCAGCGGGGTTTGGGCAAAATGTGACCCATCGCTTCATTCAGTAATTGACATATTTTCAAGCGTCGAATATGGGATGTTTGGGATAAAAAGTCGTAACTTCAAACTGCGTATACGTGCAGAGAGCCAGAATTTTCCTCCAAAAAAATTCTCAAGGGTCAAAATTGGGATGTTTGGGATATTTTTAAAACTGCAGGGAGGGTTTGGGCAAAATATGATCCATCGCCGCTCTCAGTAATTGTCATATTTTCGGTATAAAAATTCGTAATTTCAAACTGCGAATACGTGCAGAGAGCCAGAATTTGGCTCCAAAATATGGCTCAAGCGTTGAATTTGGGATGTTTGGAATATTTTGGAAACTGCAGGGAGGATTTGGGCAAAATGTGATCAATCGCCGATTTCAGTAGTTTTCATATTTTCGGTAAAAAGATCGTAAGTGCAAAATGCGAATACTTGCAGAGAGCCAGAATTTGGCTCTAAAATATGGCTCAAGCGTTGAATTTGGATTGTTTGGGATATTTTGCAAACGGCAGAGAGGGTTCGGGCAGAATGTGATCCATCGCCACTTTCAGTAATTGGCATATTTTTGGTATAAAAAGTCGTAATTTCAAACTGTGAATACGTGCAGAGAGCCAGAATTTGGATCCAAAATAATTTTCTCGGGTCGAATTTGGGATGTTTGGGATATTTTGAAAACTGTAGGGAGGGTTTGGGCAAAATGTGATCCATCGCCGCTCTCAGTAATTGGCATATTTTCGGTATAAAAAGTCGTAATTTCAAACTGCGAATACGTGCAGAGAGCCAGAATTTGGTTCCAAAATATGGCTCAAGCTTTGAATTTGGGATTTTTGGGATATTTTGCAAACTGCAGGGAGGATTTGGCAAAATGTGATCTATCGCTGATTTCAGTAATTGGCATATTTTCGGTATAAAAAGTCGTAAGTTCAAAATGCGAATACGTGCAGAGAGCCAGAATTTGGCTCTAAAATATGGCTCTAGCCTCGAATTTGGGATGTTTGGGATATTTTGCAAACTGCAGGGAGGGTTTGGGCAGAATGTGATCCATCGCCACTTTCAGTAATTGGCATATTTTTGGTATAAAAACTCGTAATTTCAAACTGTGAATACGTGCAGAGAGCCAGAATTTGGCTCCAAAATATGGCTCAAGCGTCGAATTTGGGATGTCTGCGATATTTTGAAAACTGCAGGGAGGGTTTGGGCAAAATGTGATCTATTGCCGCTTTCAGTAATTGTCATGTTTTCGGTATAAAAAGACGTAATTATAAACTGCGAATACGCGCAGAAAGCTTGAATTTGGTTCCAAAATATATCTCAAAGGTCGAATTTGGGATGTTTGGGATATTTTGTAAACTGCAGCGGGGTTTGGGCAAAATGTGACCCATCGCTTCATTCAGTAATTGACATATTTTCAAGCGTCGAATATGGGATGTTTGGGATAAAAAGTCGTAACTTCAAACTGCGTATACGTGCAGAGAGCCAGAATTTTCCTCCTAAAAAATTCTCAAGGGTCAAAATTGGGATGTTTGGGATATTTTTAAAACTGCAGGGAGGGTTTGGGCAAAATATGATCCATCGCCGCTCTCAGTAATTGTCATATAAAAATTCGTAATTTCAAACTGCGAATACGTGCAGAGAGCCAGAATTTGGCTCCAAAATATGGCTCAAGCGTTGAATTTGGGATGTTTGGAATATTTTGGAAACTGCAGGGAGGATTTGGGCAAAATGTGATCAATCGCCGATTTCAGTAGTTTTCATATTTTCGATAAAAAGATCGTAAGTGCAAAATGCGAATACTTGCAGAGAGCCAGAATTTGGCTCTAAAATATGGCTCAAGCGTTGAATTTGGATTGTTTGGGATATTTTGCAAACGGCAGAGAGGGTTCGGGCAGAATGTGATCCATCGCCACTTTCAGTAATTGGCATATTTTTGGTATAGAAAGTCGTAATTTCAAACTGTGAATACGTGCAGAGAGCCAGAATTTGGATCCAAAATAATTCTCTCGGGTCGAATTTGGGATGTTTGGGATATTTTGAAAACTGTAGGGAGGGTTTGGGCAAAATGTGATCCATCGCCGCTCTCAGTAATTGGCATATTTTCGGTATAAAAAGTCGTAATTTCAAACTGCGAATACGTGCAGAGAGCCAGAATTTGGTTCCAAAATATGGCTCAAGCTTTGAATTTGGGATTTTTGGGATATTTTGGAAACTGCAGGGAGGATTTGGCAAAATGTGATCTATCGCTGATTTCAGTAATTGGCATATTTTCGGTATAAAAAGTCGTAAGTTCAAAATGCGAATACGTGCAGAGAGCCAGAATTTGGCTCTAAAATATGGCTCTAGCCTCGAATTTGGGATGTTTGGGATATTTTGCAAACTGCAGGGAGGGTTTGGGCAGAATGTGATCCATCGCCACTTTCAGTAATTAGCATATTTTTGGTATAAAAAGTCGTAATTTCAAACTGTGAATACGTGCAGAGAGGCAGAGTTTGGCTCCAAAATATGGCTCAAGCGTCAAATTTGGGATATTTGCGATATTTTGAAAACTGCAGGGAGGGTTTGGGCAAAATGTGATCCATCGCCGCTCTTAGTAATTGGCATATTTTCGGTATAAACAGACGTAATTTCAAACTGCGAATACGTGCAGAGAGCCGACTTTGGCTCCAAAATATGGCTCAAGTGTCGAATTTTAGATGTTTCCGATGTTTTGAAAACTGCAGGGGGGTTTGGGAAAATGTGACCTATCGCCGCTCTCAGTAATTGACATATTTTCGGTATAAAATGTAGTAATTTCAAACTGCGAATATGTGCAGAGAACCAGAATTTGGCTCCAAAATAATTCTCAAGGGTCGAATTTGGGATGATTGGGATATTTTGAAAACTGCAGGGAATGTTTGGGCAGAATGTGATCCATTGCCGCTTTCAGTAATTGGAATATTTTCGGTATAAAAACTCGTAATTTCAAACTTGTGAATACGTGCACAGATCCAGAATTTGGCTCCAAAATATGGCTAATAAAAATCAATGTGTTTAAAAATGATGTGTAAATGTGTAAAAAATGATGCAATGTGTAAAATGATGCAGTGTGTAAAATGATGCAATGTGTAAAATGATGCAATGTGTAAAAATGATGCAAACACATAATTGATTAGAAATTAACCTTAAATACTTCATTTTCAATCGTCTATTTGTTTCTCGTTGAAATACTGAGTAAGATATTGAAAAGGGGAGAAGTTCGGTTTTTATTGCATATATCGACGTTTCAGCCGGAATAGAGCGGTTTTTCGTGTACATCTTCCATCGGTAATATAAACGAAAAATGAGGAACATTTAAGTTAATTCTAATGAAAACACATTTATTTTTATCATTTGTATTGGAAACAACATTGTCATATGTCTTTTCTTGGATCTAAAAAATACGAAACCTCGCTCTATATTTCGAAGCTAAAATCCTCAAATTTGGAATAATATTGACTTTTTTCACGTTTTTCATGTAGTTTGATATTACGTAAATATATTCATTTTTACCAATATTTCGATACTATTTCATGTAGTATCACGATATGTGATTTGGCCTTAAAATCTCAGAATTTCGCATAATATTCCATTTTAAGCAAGTTTTCTTGCATTTTGTTTCGTACTAAACATCATCGAATTTAGCAATATTTTGACGTTTATCATCCCCTTTTCCTTTATGTGATATAAACAAAATATCATCGAATTAAGCAATATTTTGCTGTTTTTTCACGTTTTTGTAAATTTTCAGTTTATGGTTATTAATCATATAATTATACGATAAAAATGTTGCAAACGTATAATTGATTTGAAATTAACCTTAAATACTTCATTTCAATCAACTATTTGTTTCTCGTTAAAATACTAAGTAAGAAAGGGGAGAATTTCTGTTTTTATTGCATATATCGACGTTTCAGCCGGATTAGAACGGTTTTACGTGTACATCCTCTGTCGGTAATATTAACGGAAAATCAGGAACATTTTAGTTAATTCTAATGAAAACACATTTATTTTTATCATTTGTATTGGAAACAACATTGTCATATGTCTTTTCTTGAATCTAAATAATACGAAACCTCGCTCTATGATTCGGAGTTAAAATTCACAAATTTGGCATAATAGTGACTTTTTTCACGTTTTTCATGTAGTTTGATATTACGTAAATATATTCATTTTCACTAATATTTCGATACTATTTCATGTAGTATCACGATATGTGATTTGGCCTTCATATATCAGAATATTGCATAATACTGCATTTTAAGCAAGTTTTCTTGCATTTTGTTTCGAACTAAAAAACATCGAATTTAGTAATATTTTGAGTTTATCATCTCCCTTTTCCTTTATGTGATACAAACAAAATATCATCGAATTAAGCAATATTTTGCCGTTTTTCCACGTTTCTGTGAATTTTCAGTTTATTGGTATTTATTCATTAAATATACGATAAAAATTATGCAAACACATAATTGATTAGATAATAACCTTAAATACTTCATTTTCAATCGCCTATTTGTTTCTCGTTGAAATACTCAGTAAGATATTGAAAAGGGGAGAAGTTCGGTTTTTATTGCATATATCGACGTTTCAGCCGGAATAGAGCGGTTTTACGTGTACATCTTCCATCGGTAATATAAACGAAAAAAGAGGAACATTTAAGATAATTCTAATGAAAACATATTTATTTTTATCATTTGTATTGGAAACAACATTTTCATATGTCTTTTCTTGGATCTAAATAATACGAAACCTCGCTCTTTGATTCGAAGTTAAAATCCTCAAATTTGGTATAATAGTGACTTTTTTTACGTTTTTCATATAATTTGATATTACGTAAATATATTCGTTTTTACCAATATTTCGATACTATTTCAAATAGTATCACGATAAGTGATTTGGCCTTCAAATCTCAGAATTTCGCATAATATTGCATTTTAAGCAAGTTTTCTTGCATTTTGTTTCGTACGAAAAATCATCGAATTTAGCAATATTTTCACGTTTATCATCTCCTTTTCCTTTATGTGATTTAAACAAAATATCATCGAATTTGGCAAGATTTTACCGTTTTTCAACGTTTATATGAAATTTTCCGTTTATTGTTATTAATTCAATAAATATACGACAAAAATGATGCAAACACATAATTGATCACAAATTAACTTTAAATACTTCATTTTCAATCAACTATTTGTTTCTCACTAAAATTCTGAGTAAGATATTGAAAAGGGGAGAAGTTATTTTTATTGCATAAAAACTCGTAATTTCAAATTTGTGAATACGTGCACAGATCCTGAATTTGGCTCCAAAATATGGCTCAAGGGTCAAATTCGGATGTTTGGGATATTTTGAAAACTGCAGGGAGTGTTTGGGCAGAATGTGATCCATCGCTGCTTTCAGTAATTGGCTTATATTTTCGGTATAAAAACTCGTAATTTCAAAATGCGAATACGTGCCGAGAGACAGAATTTGGCTCCAAAATATGGCTCAAGGGTTGAATTTGGGATGTTTTGGATATTTTGAAAACTGCAAGGAGAGTTTAGGCAAAATGTGATCTATCGCTGCTCTAAATAATTGGCATATTTTCGGTATAAAAATCCTAATGTAAAACTGCGAATACGTGCAGAGAGCCAGCATTTGGCTTCAAAATTTGGCTCATTGGAGGAAATTGGGATAATTGGGATATTTTGAAAACTGCAGGGGGTTTTGGGCAAAATATGATCCATCGCCGCTCTCAGTAATTTGCATATTTTCGGTATAAAAACTCGTAATTTCCAAATGCGAATACGTTCAGAGAGCCAGAATTTGGCTCTAAAATATGGCTCAAGCGTCGAATTTGGGATGTTTGGGATATTTTGCAAACTACAGAGAGGGTTCGGCCAGAATGTGATCCATCGTAACTTTCAATAATTGGCATATTTTTGGTATAAAAAGTCGTAATTTCAAACTGTGAATTCATGAAAAGAGACAGAATTTGGCTCCAAAATAATTCTCTAGGGTCGAATTTGGGATGTTTGGGATATTTTAAAAACTGCAGGGAGGGTTTGGGCAAAATGTGATCCATCGGCACTCTCAGTAATTGGCATTTTTTCGGTATAAAAAGTCGTAATTTCAAACTACGAATACGTGCAGAGAGCCAGTATTTGGCTCCAAAATATAGCTCAAGCGTTGAATTTGGGATGTTTGGGATATTTTGGAAACTGCAGGGAAGGTTTGGGCAAAATGTGATACATCGCCGATTTCAGTAATTGGCATATTTTCGGTATAAAAAGTTGTAAGTTCAAAATGCGAATACGTGCAGAGAGCCAGAATTTGGCTCTAAAATATGGTTCAAGGGTCTAATTCGGGATGTTTGAGATATTTTGCAAACTGCAGGGAGGGTTTGGGCAGAATGTGATCCATCGCCACTTTCAGTAATTGTCATATTTTTGGTATAAAAAGTCGTAACTTCAAACTGTGAATACGTGCAGAGAGCCAGAATTTGGCTCCAAAATATGGCTCAAGCGTCGAATTTGGGATGTCTGCGATATTTTGAAAACTGCAGGGAGGGTTTGGGCAAAATGTGATCTATTGCCGCTTTCAGTAATTGTCATGTTTTCGGTATAAAAAGACGTAATTATAAACTGCGAATACGCGCAGAAAGCTTGAATTTGGTTCCAAAATATATCTCAAAGGTCGAATTTGGGATGTTTGGGATATTTTGTAAACTGCAGCGGGGTTTGGGCAAAATGTGACCCATCGCTTCATTCAGTAATTGACATATTTTCAAGCGTCGAATATGGGATGTTTGGGATAAAAAGTCGTAACTTCAAACTGCGTATACGTGCAGAGAGCCAGAATTTTCCTCCTAAAAAATTCTCAAGGGTCAAAATTGGGATGTTTGGGATATTTTTAAAACTGCAGGGAGGGTTTGGGCAAAATATGATCCATCGCCGCTCTCAGTAATTGTCATATTTTCGGTATAAAAATTCGTAATTTCAAACTGCGAATACGTGCAGAGAGCCAGAATTTGGCTCCAAAATATGGCTCAAGCGTTGAATTTGGGATGTTTGGAATATTTTGGAAACTGCAGGGAGGATTTGGGCAAAATGTGATCAATCGCCAATTTCAGTAGTTTTCATATTTTCGGTAAAAAGATCGTAAGTGCAAAATGCGAATACTTGCAGAGAGCCAGAATTTGGCTCTAAAATATGGCTCAAGCGTTGAATTTGGATTGTTTGGGATATTTTGCAAACGGCAGAGAGGGTTCGGGCAGAATGTGATCCATCGCCACTTTCAGTAATTGGCATATTTTTGGTATACAAAGTCGTAATTTTAAACTGTGAATACGTGCAGAGAGCCAGAATTTGGATCCAAAATAATTCTCTCGGGTCGAATTTGGGATGTTTGGGATATTTTGAAAACTGTAGGGAGGGTTTGGGCAAAATGTGATCCATCGCCGCTCTCAGTAATTGGCATATTTTCGGTATAAAAAGTCGTAATTTCAAACTGCGAATACGTGCAGAGAGCCAGAATTTGGCTCCAAAATATGGCTCAAGCTTTGAATTTGGGATTTTTGGAGATATTTTGCAAACTGCAGGGAGGATTTGGCAAAATGTGATCTATCGCTGATTTCAGTAATTGGCATATTTTCGGTATAAAAAGTCGTAAGTTCAAAATGCGAATACGTGCAGAGAGCCAGAATTTGGCTCTAAAATATGGCTCTAGCCTCGAATTTGGGATGTTTGGGATATTTTGCAAACTGCAGGGAGGGTTTGGGCAGAATGTGATCCATCGCCACTTTCAGTAATTGGCATATTTTTGGTATAAACAGACGTAATTTCAAACTGCGAATACGTGCAGAGAGCCCGACTTTGGCTCCAAAATATGGCTCAAGTGTCGAATTTTAGATGTTTCCGATGTTTTGAAAACTGCAGGGGGGGTTTGGGAAATATGACCTATTGCCGCTCTCAGTAATTGACATATTTTCGGTATAAAATGTAGTAATTTCAAACTGCGAATATGTGCAGAGAACCAGAATTTGGCTCCAAAATAATTCTCAAGGGTCGAATTTGGGATGCTTGGGATATTTTGAAAACTGCAGGGAATGTTTGGGCAAAATGTGATCCATTGCCGCTTTCAGTAATTGGAATATTTTCGGTATAAAAACTCGTAATTTCAAACTTGTGAATACGTGCACAGATCCAGAATTTGGCTCCAAAATATGGCTAATAAAAATCAATGTGTTTAAAAATGATGTGTAAATGTGTAAAAAATGATGCAATGTGTAAAATGATGCAGTGTGTAAAATGATGCAATGTGTAAAATGATGCAATGTGTAAAAATGATGCAAACACATAATTGATTAGAAATTAACCTTAAATACTTCATTTTCAATCGTCTATTTGTTTCTCGTTGAAATACTGAGTAAGATATTGAAAAGGGGAAAAGTTCGGTTTTTATTGCATATATCGACGTTTCAGCCGGAATAGAGCGGTTTTTCGTGTACATCTTCCATCGGTAATATAAACGAAAAATGAGGAACATTTAAGTTAATTCTAATGAAAACACATTTATTTTTATCATTTGTATTGGAAACAACATTGTCATATGTCTTTTCTTGGATCTAAAAAATACGAAACCTCGCTCTATATTTCGAAGCTAAAATCCTCAAATTTGGAATAATATTGACTTTTTTCACGTTTTTCATGTAGTTTGATATTACGTAAATATATTCATTTTTACCAATATTTCGATACTATTTCATGTAGTATCACGATATGTGATTTGGCCTTAAAATCTCAGAATTTCGCATAATATTCCATTTTAAGCAAGTTTTCTTGCATTTTGTTTCGTACTAAACATCATCGAATTTAGCAATATTTTGACGTTTATCATCCCCTTTTCCTTTATGTGATATAAACAAAATATCATCGAATTAAGCAATATTTTGCTGTTTTTTCACGTTTTTGTAAATTTTCAGTTTATAATTATACGATAAAAATGTTGCAAACGTATAATTGATTTGAAATTAACCTTAAATACTTCATTTCAATCAACTATTTGTTTCTCGTTAAAATACTAAGTAAGAAAGGGGAGAATTTCTGTTTTTATTGCATATATCGACGTTTCAGCCGGATTAGAACGGTTTTACGTGTACATCCTCTGTCGGTAATATTAACGGAAAATCAGGAACATTTTAGTTAATTCTAATGAAAACACATTTATTTTTATCATTTGTATTGGAAACAACATTGTCATATGTCTTTTCTTGAATCTAAATAATACGAAACCTCGCTCTATGATTCGGAGTTAAAATTCACAAATTTGGCATAATAGTGACTTTTTTCACGTTTTTCATGTAGTTTGATATTACGTAAATATATTCATTTTCACTAATATTTCGATACTATTTCATGTAGTATCACGATATGTGATTTGGCCTTCATATATCAGAATATTGCATAATACTGCATTTTAAGCAAGTTTTCTTGCATTTTGTTTCGAACTAAAAAACATCGAATTTAGTAATATTTTGACGTTTATCATCTCCCTTTTCCTTTATATGATACAAACAAAATATCATCGAATTAGGCAATATTTTGCCGTTTTTCCACGTTTCTGTGAATTTTCAGTTTATTGGTATTTATTCATTAAATATACGATAAAAATTATGCAAACACATAATTGATTAGATAATAACCTTAAATACTTCATTTTCAATCGCCTATTTGTTTCTCGTTGAAATACTCAGTAAGATATTGAAAAGGGGAGAAGTTCGGTTTTTATTGCATATATCGACGTTTCAGCCGGAATAGAGCGGTTTTACGTGTACATCTTCCATCGGTAATATAAACGAAAAAAGAGGAACATTTAAGATAATTCTAATGAAAACATATTTATTTTTATCATTTGTATTGGAAACAACATTTTCATATGTCTTTTCTTGGATCTAAATAATACGAAACCTCGCTCTTTGATTCGAAGTTAAAATCCTCAAATTTGGAATAATATTGACTTTTTTCAAATTTTTCATGTAGTATAATATTACGTAAATATATTCATTTTTACCAATATTTCGATACTATTTCATGTAGTTTCACGATATGTGATTTGGCCTTCATATCTCAGATTTTCGCATAATATTGCATTTTAAGCAAGTTTTCTTGCATTTTGTTTCGTACTAAACATCATCGAATTTAGCAATATTTTGACGTTTATCATCCCCTTTTCCTTTATGTGATTTAAACAAAATACCATTGAATTAGGCAATATTTTGCCGTGTTTTCACGTTTTTGTGAATTTTCAGTTTATTGGTATTAATTCATTAACTATACGATAAAAATGATGCAAACACGTAATTAATTAGATAATAAACTTAAATACTTCATCTTCAATCGTCTATTTGTTTCTCGTTGAAATACTGAATAAGATATTGAAAATGTGGAAGGTTCGCTTTTTATTGCATATATCGACGTTTCAGCCGGAATTGTGCGGTTTTACGTGTACATCTTCCATCATTAATATAAACGGAAAATCAGGAACATTTTAGTTCATTCCAATGAAAACACATTGATTTTTTTCATTTGCATTCGAAACAACATTGTCATATGTCTCTTCTTGGATCTAAATAATACGAAACCTCGCTTTATGATTCGAAGTTAAAATCCTTAGTGACTTAGTGGTTCAATAGTGACTTTTTTCACCTTTTTCATGTAGTTTGATATTACGTAAATATATTCATTTTCACCAATATTTCGATACTATTTCATGTAGTATCACGATATGTGATTTGGAATTCAAATCTCAGAATTTCGCATAATATTGCATTTTAAGCAAGTTTTCTTGCATTTTCTTTCGTACTAAAAATCATCGAATTTAGTAATATTTTGACGTTTATCATCTCCCTTTTCCTTTATGTGATATAAACAAAATATTATCGAATTAGGCAATATTTTGCTGTTTTTCCATGTTATTGTAAATTTTCAGTTTATTGTTATTAATTCATTAAATATACGATAAAAATGATGAAACACATAATTGATTAGAAATTAACCTTAAATACTTCATTTTAAATCAACTATTTATTTCTCGTTAAAATACTTGATAAGATATTGAAAAAGGGAGAATTTCTGTTTTTATTGCATATATCGACGTTTCAGCCGGATTAGAGCGGTTTTACGTGTACATCTTCCGTCGGTAATATAAACGGAAAATCAGGAACATTTTAGTTCATTCTAATGAAAACACATTGATTTTTATCATTTGTAGTGGAAACAACATTGTCATATGTCTTTTCTTGGATCTAAATTATTATTTAGATCCCTCGCTTTATGATTTATGATAAAGCGAAAATTATGATTTATGATAAAGCGAAACCTCGCTTTATGATTCAAAGTTAAAATTCTCAAATTTGGTATAGGAGTGACTTTTTCACGTTTTTCATTTAGTTTGATATTACGTAAATATATTCATTTTCACCAATATTTCGATACTATTTCATGTAGTATCACGATATGTGATTTGGCCTTCATATCTCTGAATATCGCATGATATTGCATTTTAAGCATGTTTTCTTGCATTTTGTTTCGTACTAAAAATCATCGAAATTAGCAATATTTAGACGTTATCATCTCCCTTTTCCTTTATGTGATATAAACAAAATATCATAGAATTAGGCAATATTTTGCTGTTTTTCCACGTTTCTGTGAATTTTCAGTTTATTGGTATTAATTCATTAAATATACGATAAAAATGATGCAAACACATAATTGATTAGATAACAACCTTAAATACTTCATTTTCAATCGTCTATTTGTTTCTCGTTGAAATACTGAGTAAGATATTGAAAAGGGGAGAAGTTCAGTTTTTATTGCATATATCGACGTTTCAGCCGGAATAGAGCGGTTTTACGTGTACATCTTCCATCGGTAATAAAAGAAAAATGAGGAACATTTAAGTTAATTCTAATGAAAACACATTTATTTTTATCATTTGTATTGGAAACAACATTGTCATATGTCTTTTCTTGGATCTAAATACTACGAAACCTCGCTCTATGATTCGAAGTTAAAATCCTCAAATTTGGAATAATATTGACTTTTTTCACGTTTTTCATGTAGTTTGATATTACGTAAATATATTCATTTTTACCAATATTTTACCGTAGAATTAAGTAAGATGTTTCTGACTTTCCGTTTATATTACCGATGGAAGATGTACACGTAAAAGCCCTCTATTCCGGCTGAAAAGTCGATATATGCAATAAAAACCGAACTTCTCCCCATTTCAATATCTTACTCAGTATTTCAACGAGAAACAAATAGATGATTGAAAATAAAGTATTTAAGGTTATTATCTAATCAATTATGTGTTTGAATCATTTTTATCGTATATTGAATGAATTAATACCAATAAACTGGAAATTTACAAAAACGTTGAAAAACAGCAAAATATTGCCTAATTCGATGATATTTTGTTTATATCACATAAAGGAAAAGGGAGATGAAGAACGTCAAAATATTACTAAATTCGATGATTTTTAGTACGAAACAAAATGCAAGAAAACTTGCTTAAAATGCAATATTACGCGAAATTCTGAGATTTGAAGGCCAAATCACATATCGTGATACTACATGAAATAGTATCGAAATATTGGTAAAAATGAATATATTTACGTAATATAAAACTACATGAAAAACGTGAAAAAGTCACTATTATACCAAATTTTGAGAATTTTAATTTCGAATCATAAAGCGAGGTTTCGTATTATTTAGATCCAAGAAGACATATGACAATTTTGTTTCCAATACAAATGATAAAATTCAATGTGTTTTCCTTAGAATGAACTAAAATGTTTCTGATTTTCCGTTAATATTCCGATGGAAAATGTACACGTAAAACCGCTCAATTCCAGCTGAAACGTCGATATATGCAATGAAAACCGAACTTCTCCCCTTTTCAATATATTTTTAAGTATTTTAACGAGAAACAAATAGTTGATTGAAAATGAGGTATTTAAGGTTATTATGTGTTTGTATCATTTTTAACGTATATTTAATGAATTAATACCAATAAACTGAAATTCAGAGAAACGTGGAAAAACGGCAAAATATTGCCTAATTCGATGATATTTTGTTTATATCACATAAAGGAAAAGGGGATGATAAACGTCAAAATATTGCTAAATTCGATGATGTTTAGTACGAAACAAAATGCAAGAAAACTTGCTTAAAATGCAATATTATGCGAAAATCTGAGATTTGAATGCCAAATCACATATCGTGAGAAAAGATGAAGTAGTATCGAAATATTGGTAAAACCAATATATTTACGTAAAATCACACCACGTGAAAAACGTGAAAAAAGTCACTATTTTACCATATTTGAGGATTTTAATTTCAAATCATAGAGCGAGGCTTCGTATTATTTAGATTTAAGAAAAGACGTATGACAATGTTGTTTCCAATACAAATGATAAAAATCAATGTGTTTTCATTAGAATTAACTAAAATGTTCCTGATTTTCCGTTTATATTACCGACGGAAGATGTACACTTAAAACCGCTCTAATCCGGCTGAAACGTCGATATATGCAATAAAAACAGAAATTCTCCAC
The DNA here is from genome assembly GCF_040958095.1 of Procambarus clarkii. Taxonomy (NCBI): domain Eukaryota; kingdom Metazoa; phylum Arthropoda; class Malacostraca; order Decapoda; family Cambaridae; genus Procambarus; species Procambarus clarkii. The sequence goes on from NC_091182.1 coordinate 21,191,310, forward strand.
TTTCAATATCTTATCAAGTATTTTAACGAGAAATAAATAGCTGATTGAAAATGAAGTATTTAAGGTTAATTTCTAATCAATTATGTGTTTGCATCATTTTTATCGTATAATTAATGAATTATTAACAATAAACTGAAAATTTACAAAAACGTTGAAAAATGGCAAAATATTGCCTAATTCGATGATATTTTGTTTAAATCACACAAAGGAAAAGGGGATGATAAACGTCAAAATATTGCTAAATTCGATGATGTTTAGTACGAAACAAAATGCAAGAAAACTTGCTTAAAATGCAATATTATGCGAAATTCTGAGATTTGAAGGCCAAATCACATATCGTGATACTACATGAAATAGTATCGAAATATTGGTAAAAATGAATATATTTACGTAATATCAAACTGTTGAAAAACGTGAAAAAAGTCAATATTATTCCAAATTTGAGGATTTTAACTTTGAATCATAAGGTGTGGTTTCGTATTGTTTAGATCCAAGAAAAGACATATGATAATGATGTTTCCAATACAAATGATAAAAATCAATGTGTTTTCATTAGAATTAACTAAAATGTTCCTGATTTTCCGTTTATATTACCGATGGAAGATGTACTCGTAAAACCGCTCTATTGCGGCTGAAACGTCGATATATGCAATAAAAACCGAACTTCTCTCTTTTCAATATCTTACTCAGTATTTTAACATCCCAAATTTGACACTTGAAAATATGCCAATTACTGAAAGCAGCGATAAGTAACATTTTGCCCAAACCCCCCGGCAGTTTGTAAAATATCCCAAACTTCCCAAATTAGACCTTTGAGTCATATTTTAGAGCCAAATTCGGGTTCTCTGCACGTATTCGCAGTTTGAAATTATTTCATTTTCTACCGAAAATATGCCAATTACTGAGTGCAACGATGGGTCACATTTTGCCCAAACCCCCCTGCAGTTTTCAAAATATCCAAAACACTCGAAATTTGATCCATGACTTATATTTCGGAGCCAAATTTGTGGCTCTCTGCAAGTATTCGCAGTTTGAAATTACGAACTTTTATACCGAAAATATGCCAATTACTGAGTGCGGCAATAGATAACATTTTGCATAAAGCCCTCTCTGCAGTTTTCAAAATATATCAAACATCCCAAATTCGACCCTTGAACCATATTTTGGAGCCAAATTCTGGCTCGCTTCACGTATTCGCAGTTAGAAATTACGAATTTTTATACCGAAAATATGCCAATTACTGAGAGCGACGATGGATCATATTTTGCCGAAACCCTCCCTGCAGTTTTAAAAATATCCCAAACATCTCAAATTCGACCCTTGAGAATTATTTTGGAGCAAAATTCTGGCTCTCTGCACGTATTCGCAGTTTGAAATTACGACTTTTTATCCCAAACATAATAAATTTGACGCTTTAAAATATGTCAATTACTGAAAGAAGCGATGGGTCACATTTTGCCCAAACCCCCCTGCCGTTTACAAAATATCCCAAACATCCCAAATTCGACCTTTGAGATATATTTTGGAACCAAATTCTAGCTTTCTGCGCGTATTCGCAGTTTGAAATTACGACTTTTTATAACGAAAACATGACAATTTCTGAAAGCGGCAATAGATCACATTTTGCCCAAACCCTTCCTGCAGTTTTCAAAATATTACAATTATCCCAATTTCCATCCTTGAGCCAAATTTTGAAGCCAAATGCTGGCTCTCTGCACGTATTCGCAGTTTTACATTAGGATTTTTATACCGAAAATATGCCAATTACTTAGAGCGGCGATGGATCATATTTTGCCTAAACCCTCCTTGCAGTTTTCAAAATATCCAAAACATCCCAAGTTCGACCCTTGAGCCATATTTTGAAGCCAAATTCTGGCTCTCTGCACGTATTCGCAGTTTGAAATTACGAGTTTTTATACCGAAAATATGCCAATTACTGAAAGTGGCAATGGATCACATTCTGCCCAAACACTCCCTGCAGTTTTCAAAATATCCCAAGCATCCCAAATTCGACCCTTGAGAATTATTTTGGAGCCAAATTCTGGTTCTCTGCACATATTCGCATTTTGAAATTACGACATTTTATACCGAAAATAACTCTATTACTGAGAGCGGCGATAGGTCACATTTTGCCCAAACCCCCCTGCAGTTTTCAAAACATCCCAAACATCTAAAATTCGACGCTTGAGCCATATTTTGGAGCCAAAGTCGGGCTCTCTGCACGGACTCGCAGTTTAAATATACGTCTGTTTATACCGAAAATATGCAAATTACTAAGAGCGGCGATGGATCATATTTTGCCCAAACCCTCCCTGCAGTTTTCAAAATATCGCTAAATCCCAAGTTCGACGCTTGAGCCATATTTTCGAGCCAAATTCTGACTCACAGCACGTATTCGCAGTTTGAAATTACGACTTTTTATACCGAAAATATGCCAATTACTGAGAGCGGCGATGGATCACATTTTGCCTAAACCCTCCCTGCAGTTTTCAAAATATCCCAAACATCCCAAATTCGACCCAAGAGAATTATTTTGGAGCCAAATTCTGGCTCTCTGCACGTATTCACAGTTTGAAATTACGACTTTTTATACCGAAAATATGCCAATTACTGAGAGCGGCGATGGATCACATTTTGCCCAAACCCTGCCTGCAGTTTCCAAAATATCCCAAACATCCCAAATTCGACGCTTGAGACCTATTTTGGAGCAAAATTCTGGCACTTTGCACGTATTCGCAGTTTGAAATTTCGTCATTTTATAGCGAAAATATGCCAATTACTGAGAGCGGCGATGGGTCACTTGTAGCCCAAACCCCCCTGCAGTTTTCAATATATCCCAAACATCCGAAACTCGACCCTTGAGCCATATTTTGGAGCCAAATTGTGGCTCTCTGCACATATTCGCAGTTTGAAATTACGAATTTTTATTCCGAAAATATGTTAATTACTGAGATGGTTTTTGGGTCACATTTTACCCAAACCCTCCTGAAGTTTTCAAAATATCCCAAACATCCCAAATTCGATGCTTTAGCAATATTTTGGAGCCAAATTCTGGCTTTCTGCACGCTTTCGCAGTTTGAAATGACGAATTTTTATACCGAAAATATGCCAATTACTGAAAGCGGCGATGGATCACATTTTGCCAGAACCCTCCCTGCAGTTTTCAAAATATCCCAAACATCCCAAATTCGACCCTTGAGCCATATTTAGGCGCCAAATTCTGGCTCTCTGCACATATTTGCAAATTGAAATTACGGTATTTTATACCGAAAATATGCCAATTACTGAAAGCAGCGATGGGTCACATTTTGCCCCCACCCCCTGCAGTTTTCAAAATATCCCAAACACCCCAAATTCGACTCTTGAGCCATATTTTGGGGTTAAACTCGGGGTCTCTGCACGTATTCGCAGTTTGAAATTACGTCATTTTATACCGAAAATATGCCAAAAACTTAGAGCGGCGATGGGTCACATTTTGCCTAAACCCCCCTGCAGTTTTCAAAATATCCCAAACTTCCCAAATTAGACCCTTGAACTATATTTTAGAGCAAAACTCTGGTTCTCTGCACGTATTCGCAGTTTGAAATTACAACTTTTTATACCGAAAATTTACCAATTACTGGGAGCAACAATGGATCACATTTTGCCCAAACCCTCCCTGCAGTTCTCAAAATATCCCAAACATCCCAAATTCCAACCTGGAGTCTTATTTGGGAGCCAAGTTCTGGCTTTCTTCACGTATTCGCATGTTGAAATTACGACATTTATACAGAAAATATGCCAATTACTGATAGCAGCGATGTATCACATTTTGTCCAAACCCTCCCTGCAGTTTTCAAAATATCCCAAACATCCCAAATTCGAACCTGGAGCCATATTTTGGAGCCAAATTGTAGCTTTCTGCACATATTCGCAATTAGAAATTGCGACTTTTTATACATATTCGCATTTTGAAATTACGACATTTTATACCGAAAATAAGTTAATTACTGAGAGCGCCGATAGGTCACATTTTGCCCAAACCCCCCCTGCAGTTTTCAAAACATCCCAAACATCTAAAATTCGACGCTTGAGCCATATTTTGGAGCTAAAGTCGGGCTCTCTGCACGGACTCGCAGTTTGAATTTACGTCTGTTTATACCGAAAATATGCAAATTACTAAGAGCGGCGATGGATCACATTTTGCCCAAACTCTCCATGCAGTTTTCAAAATATCGCAAACATCCCAAATTCGACGCTTGAGCCATATTTTGGAGCCAAATTCTGACTCTCTGCACGTATTCGCAGTTTGAAATTACGGTTTTTATACCGAAAATATGCCAATTACTGAGAGCGGCGATGGATCACATTTTGCCTAAACCCTCCCTGCAGTTTTCAAAATATCCCAAACATCCCAAATTCGACCCAAGAGAATTATTTTGGAGCCAAATTCTGGCTCTCTGCACGTATTCACAGTTTGAAATTACGACTTTTTATACCAAAAATATGCCAATTACTGAAAGTGGCGATGGATCACATTCTGTCTGAACCCTCCCTGCAGTTTGCAAAATATCCCAAACATCCCAAATTAGACGCTTGAGCCATATTTTAAAGCCAAATTCTGGCTCTCCTCACGTATTCGCATTTGAACTTACGACTTTTTGTACCGAAAATATGCCAATTACTGAAATCGGCGATGGATCACATTTTGCCCAAACCCTGCCTGCAGTTTCCAAAATATCCCAAACTTCCCAAATTCGACGCTTGAGACCTATTTTGGAGCAAAATTCTGGCTCTTTGCACGTATTCGCAGTTTGAAATTTCGTCATATTATAGCGAAAATATGCCAATTACTGAGAGCGGCGATGGGTCACTTTTAGCACAAACCCCCCTACAGTTTTCAATATATCCCAAATATCCCAAATTCGACCCTTGAGCCATATTTTGGAGCCAAATTGTGGCTCTCTGCACATATTCGCAGTTTGAAATTACGAATTTTTATTCCGAAAATATGTCAATTACTGAGAGAGTCGATGGGTCACATTTTACACAAACCCCCCTGCAGCTTTCAAAATATCCCAAACATCCCAAATTAGACGCTTTAGCCATATTTTAAAGCCAAATTCTGGCTCTCTGCACGTATTCGCATTTTGAACTTACGACATTTTGTACCGAAAATAAGTCAATTACTGAAATCGGCGATGGATCACATTTTGCCCAAACCCTCCCTGCAGTTTCCAAAATGTCCCAAACATCCCAAATTCAACGCTTGAGCCATATTTTGGAGCCAAATTCTGGCTCGCTTCACGTATTCGAAGTTTGAAATTACGACATTTTATCCCAAACATAATAAATTTGACGCTTGAAAATATGTCAATTACTGAAAGAAGCGATGGGTCACATTTTGCCCAAACCCCCTGCAGTTTACAAAATATCCCAAACATCCCAAATTCGACCTTTGAGATATATTTTGGAACCAATTTCTAGCTTTCTGCGCGTATTCGCAGTTTGAAATTACGACTTTTTATAACGAAAACATGACAATTACTGAAAGCGGCAATAGATCACATTTTGCCCAAACCCTTCCTGCAGTTTTCAAAATGCTACAATTATCCCAATTTCCACCCTTGAGCCAAATTTTGAAGCCAAATGCTGGCTCTCTGCACGAATTCGCAGTTTTACATTAGGATTTTTATACCGAAAATATGCCAATTACTGAAAGCGGCAATGGATCACATTCTGCCCAAGCACTCCCTGCAGTTTTCAAAATATCCCAAGCATCCCAAATTCGAACCTTGAGAATTATTTTGGAGCCAAATTCTGGTTCTCTGCACATATTCGCATTTTGAAATTACGACATTTTATACCGAAAATAAGTCAATTACTGAGAGCGGCGATAAGTCACATTTTGCCCAACCCCCCCTGCAGTTTTCAAAACATCCCAAACATCTAAAATTCGACGCTTGAGCCATATTTTGGAGCCAAAGTCGGGCTCTCTGCACGGACTCGCAGTTTGAATTTACGTCTGTTTATACCGAAAATATGCAAATTACTAAGAGCGGCGATGGATCACATTTTGCCCAAATCCTCCATGCAGTTTTCAAAATATCCCAAACATCCCAAATTCAACGCTTGAGCCATATTTTGGAGCCAACTGGCTCGCTTCACGTATTCCCAGTTACAAATTACGACTTTTTATACCGAAAATATGCCAATTACTGAGAGTGACGATGGATCATATTTGGACGAAATCCTCCCAACAGTTTTCAAAATATCTCAAACATCCCAAATTCGACCCTTGAGAATTATTTTGGAGCAAAATTCTGGCTCTCTGCACGTATTCGCAGTTTGAAATTACGACTTTTTATCCCAAACATAATAAATTTGACGCTTGAAAATATGTCAATTACTGAAAGAAGCGATGGGTCACATTTTGCCCAAACCCCCCTGCAGTTTACAAAATATCCCAAACATCCCAAATTCGACCTTTGAGATATATTTTGGAACCAAATTCTAGCTTTCTGCGCGTATTCGCATTTTGAAATTACGACTTTTTATAACGAAAACATGACAATTACTGAAAGCGGCAATAGATCACATTTTACCCAAACCCTTCCTGCAGTTTTCAAAATATTACAGTTATCCCAATTTCCACCTTGAGCCAAATTTTGAATCCAAATGCTGGCTCTCTGCACGTATTCGCAGTTTTACATTAGGATTTTTATACCAACAATATGCCAATTACTTAGAGCGGCGATGGATCACATTTTGCCTAAACCCTCCTTGCAGTTTTCAAAATATCCAAAACATCCCAAGTTCGACGCTTGAGACCTATTTTGGAGCAAAATTCTGGCTCTTTGCACGTATTCGCAGTTTGAAATTACGAGTTTTTATAACGAAAATATGCCAATTTCTGAAAGCGGCAATGGATCACATTCTGCCCAAACACTCCCTGCACTTTTCAAAATATCCCAAGCATCCCAAATTCGACCCTTGAGAATTATTTTGGAGCCAAATTCTGGTTCTCTGCACATATTCGCATTTTGAAATTACGACATTTTATACCGAAAATAACTCTATTACTGAGAGCGGCGATAGGTCACATTTTGCCCAAACCCCCCCTGCAGTTTTCAAAACATCCCAAACATCTAAAATTCGACGCTTGAGCCATATTTTGGAGCCAAAGTCGGGCTCTCTGCACGGACTCGCAGTTTAAATATACGTCTGTTTATACCGAAAATATGCAAATTACTAAGAGCGGCGATGGATCATATTTTGCCCAAACCCTCCCTGCAGTTTTCAAAATATCGCTAAATCCCAAGTTCGACGCTTGAGCCATATTTTCGAGCCAAATTCTGACTCACAGCACGTATTCGCAGTTTGAAATTACGACTTTTTATACCGAAAATATGCCAATTACTGAGAGCGGCGATGGATCACATTTTGCCTAAACCCTCCCTGCAGTTTTCAAAATATCCCAAACATCCCAAATTCGACCCAAGAGAATTATTTTGGAGCCAAATTCTGGCTCTCTGCACGTATTCACAGTTTGAAATTACGACTTTTTATACCGAAAATATGCCAATTACTGAGAGCGGCGATGGATCACATTTTGCCCAAACCCTGCCTGCAGTTTCCAAAATATCCCAAACATCCCAAATTCGACGCTTGAGACCTATTTTGGAGCAAAATTCTGGCACTTTGCACGTATTCGCAGTTTGAAATTTCGTCATTTTATAGCGAAAATATGCCAATTACTGAGAGCGGCGATGGGTCACTTGTAGCCCAAACCCCCTGCAGTTTTCAATATATCCCAAACATCCGAAACTCGACCCTTGAGCCATATTTTGGAGCCAAATTGTGGCTCTCTGCACATATTCGCAGTTTGAAATTACGAATTTTTATTCCGAAAATATGTTAATTACTGAGATGGTTTTTGGGTCACATTTTACCCAAACCCTCCTGAAGTTTTCAAAATATCCCAAACATCCCAAATTCGATGCTTTAGCTATATTTTGGAGCCAAATTCTGGCTTTCTGCACGCTTTCGCAGTTTGAAATGACGAATTTTTATACCGAAAATATGCCAATTACTAAAAGCGGCGATGGATCACATTTTGCCAGAACCCTCCCTGCAGTTTTCAAAATATCCCAAACATCCCAAATTCGACCCTTGAGCCATATTTAGGCGCCAAATTCTGGCTCTCTGCACATATTTGCAAATTGAAATTACGGTATTTTATACCGAAAATATGCCAATTACTGAAAGCAGCGATGGGTCACATTTTGCCCCCACCCCCTGCAGTTTTCAAAATATCCCAAACACCCCAAATTCGACTCTTGAGCCATATTTTGGGGTTAAACTCGGGGTCTCTGCACGTATTCGCAGTTTTAAATTACGTCATTTTATACCGAAAATATGCCAAAAACTTAGAGCGGCGATGGGTCACATTTTGCCTAAACCCCCCTGCAGTTTTCAAAATATCCCAAACTTCCCAAATTAGACCCTTGAACTATATTTTAGAGCAAAACTCTGGTTCTCTGCACGTATTCGCAGTTTGAAATTACAACTTTTTATACCGAAAATTTACCAATTACTGGGAGCAACAATGGATCACATTTTGCCCAAACCCTCCCTGCAGTTCTCAAAATATCCCAAACATCCCAAATTCCAACCTGGAGTCTTATTTGGGAGCCAAGTTCTGGCTTTCTTCACGTATTCGCATGTTGAAATTACGACATTTATACAGAAAATATGCCAATTACTGATAGCAGCGATGTATCACATTTTGTCCAAACCCTCCCTGCAGTTTTCAAAATATCCCAAACATCCCAAATTCGAACCTGGAGCCATATTTTGGAGCCAAATTGTAGCTTTCTGCACATATTCGCAATTAGAAATTGCGACTTTTTATACATATTCGCATTTTGAAATTACGACATTTTATACCGAAAATAAGTTAATTACTGAGAGCGCCGATAGGTCACATTTTGCCCAAACCCCCCTGCAGTTTTCAAAACATCCCAAACATCTAAAATTCGACGCTTGAGCCATATTTTGGAGCTAAAGTCGGGCTCTCTGCACGGACTCGCAGTTTGAATTTACGTCTGTTTATACCGAAAATATGCAAATTACTAAGAGCGGCGATGGATCACATTTTGCCCAAACTCTCCATGCAGTTTTCAAAATATCGCAAACATCCCAAATTCGACGCTTGAGCCATATTTTGGAGCCAAATTCTGACTCTCTGCACGTATTCGCAGTTTGAAATTACGGTTTTTATACCGAAAATATGCCAATTACTGAGAGCGGCGATGGATCACATTTTGCCTAAACCCTCCCTGCAGTTTTCAAAATATCCCAAACATCCCAAATTCGACCCAAGAGAATTATTTTGGAGCCAAATTCTGGCTCTCTGCACGTATTCACAGTTTGAAATTACGACTTTTTATACCAAAAATATGCCAATTACTGAAAGTGGCGATGGATCACATTCTGTCTGAACCCTCCCTGCAGTTTGCAAAATATCCCAAACATCCCAAATTAGACGCTTGAGCCATATTTTAAAGCCAAATTCTGGCTCTCCTCACGTATTCGCATTTTGAACTTACGACTTTTTGTACCGAAAATATGCCAATTACTGAAATCGGCGATGGATCACATTTTGCCCAAACCCTGCCTGCAGTTTCCAAAATATCCCAAACTTCCCAAATTCGACGCTTGAGACCTATTTTGGAGCAAAATTCTGGCTCTTTGCACGTATTCGCAGTTTGAAATTTCGTCATATTATAGCGAAAATATGCCAATTACTGAGAGCGGCGATGGGTCACTTTTAGCCCAAACCCCCCTACAGTTTTCAATATATCCCAAATATCCCAAATTCGACCCTTGAGCCATATTTTGGAGCCAAATTGTGGCTCTCTGCACATATTCGCAGTTTGAAATTACGAATTTTTATTCCGAAAATATGTCAATTACTGAGAGAGTCGATGGGTCACATTTTACACAAACCCCCCTGCAGCTTTCAAAATATCCCAAACATCCCAAATTAGACGCTTTAGCCATATTTTAAAGCCAAATTCTGGCTCTCTGCACGTATTCGCATTTTGAACTTACGACATTTTGTACCGAAAATAAGCCAATTACTGAAATCGGCGATGGATCACATTTTGCCCAAACCCTCCCTGCAGTTTCCAAAATGTCCCAAACATCCCAAATTCAACGCTTGAGCCATATTTTGGAGCCAAATTCTGGCTCGCTTCACGTATTCGAAGTTTGAAATTACGACATTTTATCCCAAACATAATAAATTTGACGCTTGAAAATATGTCAATTACTGAAAGAAGCGATGGGTCACATTTTGCCCAAACCCCCCTACAGTTTACAAAATATCCCAAACATCCCAAATTCGACCTTTGAGATATATTTTGGAACCAATTTCTAGCTTTCTGCGCGTATTCGCAGTTTGAAATTACGACTTTTTATAACGAAAACATGACAATTACTGAAAGCGGCAATAGATCACATTTTGCCCAAACCCTTCCTGCAGTTTTCAAAATGCTACAATTATCCCAATTTCCACCCTTGAGCCAAATTTTGAAGCCAAATGCTGGCTCTCTGCACGAATTCGCAGTTTTACATTAGGATTTTTATACCGAAAATATACCAATTACTGAAAGCGGCAATGGATCACATTCTGCCCAAGCACTCCCTGCAGTTTTCAAAATATCCCAAGCATCCCAAATTCGAACCTTGAGAATTATTTTGGAGCCAAATTCTGGTTCTCTGCACATATTCGCATTTTGAAATTACGACATTTTATACCGAAAATAAGTCAATTACTGAGAGCGGCGATAAGTCACATTTTGCCCAACCCCCCCTGCAGTTTTCAAAACATCCCAAACATCTAAAATTCGACGCTTGAGCCATATTTTGGAGCCAAAGTCGGGCTCTCTGCACGGACTCGCAGTTTGAATTTACGTCTGTTTATACCGAAAATATGCAAATTACTAAGAGCGGCGATGGATCACATTTTGCCCAAATCCTCCATGCAGTTTTCAAAATATCCCAAACATCCCAAATTCAACGCTTGAGCCATATTTTGGAGCCAACTGGCTCGCTTCACGTATTCCCAGTTACAAATTACGACTTTTTATACCGAAAATATGCCAATTACTGAGAGTGACGATGGATCATATTTGGACGAAATCCTCCCAACAGTTTTCAAAATATCTCAAACATCCCAAATTCGACCCTTGAGAATTATTTTGGAGCAAAATTCTGGCTCTCTGCACGTATTCGCAGTTTGAAATTACGACTTTTTATCCCAAACATAATAAATTTGACGCTTGAAAATATGTCAATTACTGAAAGAAGCGATGGGTCACATTTTGCCCAAACCCCCCTGCAGTTTACAAAATATCCCAAACATCCCAAATTCGACCTTTGAGATATATTTTGGAACCAAATTCTAGCTTTCTGCGCGTATTCGCATTTTGAAATTACGACTTTTTATAACGAAAACATGACAATTACTGAAAGCGGCAATAGATCACATTTTACCCAAACCCTTCCTGCAGTTTTCAAAATATTACAATTATCCCAATTTCCACCTTGAGCCAAATTTTGAATCCAAATGCTGGCTCTCTGCACGTATTCGCAGTTTTACATTAGGATTTTTATACCAACAATATGCCAATTACTTAGAGCGGCGATGGATCACATTTTGCCTAAACCCTCCTTGCAGTTTTCAAAATATCCAAAACATCCCAAGTTCGACGCTTGAGACCTATTTTGGAGCAAAATTCTGGCTCTTTGCACGTATTCGCAGTTTGAAATTACGAGTTTTTATAACGAAAATATGCCAATTACTGAAAGCGGCAATGGATCACATTCTGCCCAAACACTCCCTGCACTTTTCAAAATATCCCAAGCATCCCAAATTCGACCCTTGAGAATTATTTTGGAGCCAAATTCTGGTTCTCTGCACATATTCGCATTTTGAAATTACGACATTTTATACCGAAAATAAGTCAATTACTGAGAGCGGCGATAGGTCACATTTTGCCCAAACCCCCCCTGCAGTTTTCAAAACATCCCAAACATCTAAAATTCGACGCTTGAGCCATATTTTGGAGCCAAAGTCGGGCTCTCTGCACGGACTCGCAGTTTGAATTTACGTCTGTTTATACCGAAAATATGCAAATTACTAAGAGCGGCGATGGATGACATTTTGCCCAAACCCTCCATGCAGTTTTCAAAATATCGCAAACATCCCAAATTCGACGCTTGAGCCATATTTTGGAGCCAAATTCTGACTCTCTGCACGTATTCGCAGTTTGAAATTACGGCTTTTTATACCGAAAATATGCCAATTACTGAGAGCGGGGATGGATCACATTTTGCCTAAACCCTCCCTGCAGTTTTCAAAATATCCCAAATATCCCAAATTCGACCCGAGAGAATTATTTTGGAGCCATATTCTGGCTCTCTGCACGTATTCACAGTTTGAAATTACGACTTTTTATACCAAAAATATGCCAATTACTGAAAGTGGCGATGGATCACATTCTGTCCGAACCCTCCCTGCAGTTTGCAAAATATCCCAAACATCCCAAATTCGACGCTTGAGCCATATTTTAAAGCCAAATTCTGGCTCTCCTCACGTATTCGCATTTTGAACTTACGACTTTTTGTACCGAAAATATGGCAATTACTGAAATCGGCGATGGATCACATTTTGCCCAAACCCTGCCTGCAGTTTCCAAAATATCCCAAACATCCCAAATTCGACGCTTGAGACCTATTTTCGAGCAAAATTCTGGCTCTTTGCACGTATTCGCAGTTTGAAATTTCATCATTTTATAGCGAAAATATGCCAATTACTGAGAGCGGCGATGGGTCACTTGTAGCCCAAACCCCCCTGCAGTTTTCAATATATCCCAAACATCCCAAATTCGACCCTTGAGCCATATTTTGTAGCCAAATTGTGGCTCTCTGCACATATTCGCAGTTTGAAATTACGAATTTTTATTCCGAAAATGTGTCAATTACTGAGAGCGTCGATGGGTCACATTTTACCCAAACCCCCCCTGCAGTTTTCAAAATATCCCAAACATACCAAATTCGACGCTTTAGCTATATTTTGGAGCCAAAATAAGTCTATCAGTACATCAGTCTATCTTACCGTCTTGATAACTAAATCAGGCGTGTGGATTCCCAAGAGTTTATCATTATAGTTAATTACCATTACCAGTATAAAAAGTCGTAATTTCAACCTGCGAATACGTGAAGAAAGCCAGAACTTGGCTCCAAAAAAAGGCTCCAGGTTGGAATTTGGGATGTTTAGGATATTTTGAAAACTGCAGGGAGGGTTTGGGCAAAATGTGATCCATCGCTGCTCTCAGTAATTGGCATATTTTCGGTATAAAAAGTTGTAATTTCAAACTGCGAATACGTGCAGAGAACCAGATTTTTGCTCTAAAATATAGTTTAAGGGTCGAATTTGGGGTGTTTGGGATATTTTGAAAACTGCATGGGGGGGGGGGGCAAAAGGTGACCCATCGCTGCTTTCAGTAATTCGCATATTTTCGGTATAAAATATCGTAATTTCAATTTGCAAATATGTGCAGAGAGCCAGAATTTGGCTCCTAAATATGGCTCAAGGGTCGAATTTGAGTTGTTTGGGATATTTTGAAAACTGCAGGGAGGGTTCTGGCAAAATGTGATCCATCGCCGCTTTCAGTAATTGGCATATTTTCGGTATAAAAATTCGTCATTTCAAACTGCGAAAGCGTGCAGAAAGCCAGAATTTGGCTCCAAAATATAGCTAAAGCATCGAATTTGGGATTTTTGGGATATTTTGAAAACTGTATTTTACCCAAACCCCCCGTTTGGGTAAAATGTGACCCATAGACCCTCTCAGTAATTTACATATTTTCGGAATAAAAATTCGTAATTTCAAACTGCGAATATATGCTGAGAGCCACAATTTGGCTCCCAAATATAGCTAAAGCATCGAATTTGGGATGTTTGGGATATTTTGAAAACAGCAGGGGGGTTTGGGCTACAAGTGACCCATCGCCGCTCTCAGTAATTGGCATATTTTCGCTATAAAAAGAAGAAATTTCAAACTGCGAATACGTGCAAAGAGCCAGAATTTTGCTCCAAAATAGGTCTCAAGCGTCGAATTTGGGATGTTTGCGATATTTTGAAAACTGCAGGGAGGGTTTGGGCAAAATGTGATCCATCGCCGCTCTTAGTAATTGACATATTTTCGGTATAAACAGACGTAAATTCAAACTGCGAGTCCTTGCAGAGAGCCCGACTTTGGCTCCAAAATATGGCTCAAGCGTCGAATTTTAGATGTTTGGGATGTTTTGAAAACTGCAGGGGGGGTTTGGGCAAAATGTGACCTATCGCCGCTCTCAGTAATTGACTTATTTTCGGTATAAAATGTCGTAATTTCAAAATGCGAATATGTGCAGAGAACCAGAATTTGGCTCCAAAATAACTCTCAAGGGTCGAATTTGGGATGCTTGGGATATTTTGAAAACTGCAGGGAGTGATTGGGCAGAATGTGATCCATTGCCGCTTTCAGTAATTGGCATATTTTCGGTATAAAAACTCGTAATTTCAAACTGCGAATACGTGCAGAGAGCCAGAACTTGGCTCCAAAATATGGTTCAAGGGTCGAACTTGGGATGTTTTGGATATTTTGAAAACTGCAATGAGGGTTTAGGCAAAATGTGATCCATCGCCGCTCTAAGTAATTGGCATATTTTCGGTATAAAAATCCTAATGTAAAACTGCGAATACGTGCAGAGAGCGACAATTTGGCTCCAAAATATGGCTCAAGGGTCGAATTTGGGATGTTTGGGATATATTGAAAACTGCAGGGGGGTTTGGGCTACAAGTGACCCATCGCCGCTCTCAGTAATTGGCATATTTTCGCTATAAAATGACAAAATTTCAAACTGCGAATACGTGCAAAGAGCCAGAATTTTGCTCCAAAATAGGTCTCAAGCGTCGAATTTGGGATGTTTGGGATATTTTGGAAACTACAGGCAGGGTTTGGGCAAAATGTGATCCATCGCCGATTTCAGTAATTGCCATATTTTCGGTACAAAAAGTCGTAAGTTCAAAATGCGAATACGTGAGGAGAGCCAGAATTTGGCTTTAAAATATGGCTCAAGCGTCGAATTTGGGATGTTTGGGATATTTTGAAAACTGCAGGGAGGGTTCGGACAGAATGTGATCCATCGCCACTTTCAGTAATTGGCATATTTTTGGTATAAAAGTCGTAATTTCAAACTGTGAATACGTACAGAGAGCCAGAATTTGGCTTTAAAATTTGGCTCAAGGGTGGAAATTGGGATAATTGTAATATTTTGAAAACTGCAGGAAGGGTTTGGGCAAAATGTGATCTATTGCCGCTTTCAGTAATTGTCATGATTTCGTTATAAAAAGTCGTAATTTCAAACTGCGAATACGCGCGGAAAGCTAGAATTTGGTTCCAAAATATATCTCAAAGGTCGAATTTGGGATGTTTGGGATATTTTGAAAACTGCAGGGAGGGTTTAGGCAAAATGTGATCCATCGCCGCTCTCAGTAATTGGCATATTTTCGGTATAAAAAGCCGTAATTTCAAACTGCGAATACGGGCAGAGAGTCAGAATTTGGCTCCAAAATGGCTCAAGCGTCGAATTTGGGATGTTTGCGATATTTTGAAAACTGCAGGGAGGGTTTGGGCAAAATGTGATCCATCACCGCTCTTAGTAATTGACATATTTTCGGTATAAACAGACGTAAATTCAAACTGCGAGTCCGTGCAGAGAGCCAGAATTTGGCTCCAAAATATGGCTCAAGGGTCGAACTTTGGATGTTTTGGATATTTTGAAAACTGCAATGAGGGTTTAGGCAAAATGTGATCCATCGCCGCTCTAAGTAATTGGCATATTTTCGGTATAAAAATCCTAATGTAAAACTGCGAATACGTGCAGAGAGCCAGCATTTGGCTTCAAAATTTGGCTCAAGGGTGGAAATTGGGATAATTGTAATATTTTGAAAACTGCAGGAAGGGTTTGGGCAAAATGTGATCTATTGCCGCTTTCAGTAATTGTCATGTTTTCGTTATAAAAAGTCGTAATTTCAAACTGCGAATACGCGCAGAAAGCTAGAATTTGGTTCCAAAACATATCTCAAAGGTCGGATTTGGGATGTTTGGGATATTTTGTAAACTGCAGGGGGGTTTGGGCAAAATGTGACCCATCGCTTCTTTCAGTAATTGACATATTTTCAAGCGTCAAATTTATTATGTTTGGGATAAAAGGTCGTAATTTCAAGCTGCGAATACGTGCAGAGAGCCAGAATTTTGCTACAAAATAATTCTCAAGGGTCGAATTTGGGATGTTTGGGATATTTTTAAAACTGCTGGGAGGGTTTGGGCAAAATATAATCCATCGTCGCTCTCAGTAATTGGCATATTTTCGGTATAAAAAGTCGTAATTTGTAACTGCGAATACGTGAAACGAGCCAGAACTTGGCTCCAAAATATGGCTCAAGCGTTGAATTTGGGATGTTTGGGATATTTTGGAAACTGCAGGGAGAGTTTGGGCAAAATGTGATCCATCGCCGATTTCAGTAATTGGCTTATGTTCGGTACAAAAAGTCGTAAGTTTAAAATGCGAATACGTGCAGAGAGCCAGAATTTGGCTTTAAAATATGGCTAAAGCGTCGAATTTGGGATGTTTGGGATATTTTCATAACTGCAGGGGGGTTTGGGTAAAATGTGATCCATCGACCCTCTCAGTAATTGACATATTTTCGGAATAAAAATTCGTAATTTCAAACTGCGAATATGTGCAGAGAGCCACAATTTGGCTCCAAAATATGGCTCAAGGGTGGAAGTAGGGATGTTTGGGATATATTGAAAACTGCAGGGGGGTTCGGCTATAAGTGACCCATCGTCGCTCTCAGTAATTGTCATATTTTCGCTATAAAATGACGAAATTTCAAACTGCGAAAACGTGCAAAGAGCCAGAATTTTGCTCCAAAATAGGTCTCAAGCGTCGAATTTGGGATGTTTGGGATATTTTGGAAACTGCAGGCAGGGTTTGGGCAAAATGTGATCCATCGCCGATTTCAGTAATTGGCATATTTTCGGGACAAAAAGTCGTAAGTTCAAAATGCGAATACGTGCAGAGAGCCAGAATTTGGCTTAAAAATATGGCTCAAGCGTCGAATTTGGGATGTTTGGGATATATTGCAAACTGCCGGGAGGGTTCGGACAGAATGTGATCCATCGCCACTTTCAGTAATTGGCATATTTTTTGTATAAAAAGTCGTAATTTCAAACTGTGAATACGTGCAGAGAGCCAGAATTTGGCTCCAAAATAATTCTCTCGGGTCGAATTTGGGATGTTTGGGATATTTTGAAAACTGCAGGGAGGGTTTAGGCAAAATGTGATCCATCGCCGTTCTCAGTAATTGGCATATTTTCGGTATAAAAAGCCGTAATTTCAAACTGCGAATACGTGCAGAGAGTCAGAATTTGGCTCCAAAATATGGCTCAAGCGTCGAATTTAGGATGTTTGCGATATTTTGAAAACTGCATGGAGGGTTTGGGCAAAATGTGATCCATCGCCGTTCTTAGTAATTTGCATATTTTCGGTATAAACAGACGTAAATTCAAACTGCGAGTCCGTGCAGAGAGCCCGACTTTGGCTCCAAAATATGTCTCAAGCGTCGAATTTTAGATGTTTGGGATGTTTTGAAAACTGCAGGGGGGGTTTGAGCAAAATGTGACCTATCGCCGTTCTCAGTTATTGACTTATTTTCGGTATAAAATGTCGTAATTTCAAAATGCGAATATGTGCAGAGAACCAGAATTTGGCTCTAAAATAATTCTCAAGGGTCGAATTTGGGATGCTTGGGATATTTTGAAAACTGCAGGGAGTGTTTGGGCAGAATGTGATCCATTGCCGCTTTCAGTAATTGGCATATTTTCGGTATAAAAACTCATAATTTCAAACTGGGAATACGTGCAGAGAGCCAGAATTTGGCTCCAAAATATGGTTCAAGGGTCGAACTTGGGATGTTTTGGATATTTTGAAAACTGCAATGAGGGTTTAGGCAAAATGTGATCCATCGCCGCTCTAAGTAATTGGCATATTTTCGGTATAAAAATCCTAATGTAAAACTGCGAATACGTGCAGAGAGCCAGCATTTGGCTTCAAAATTTGGCTCAAGGGTGCTAAATTCGATGATGTTTAGTACGAAACAAAATGCAAGAAAACTTGCTTAAAATGGAATATTATGCGAAATTCTGAGATTTTAAGGCCAAATCACATATCGTGATACTACATGAAATAGTATCGAAATATTGGTAAAAATGAATATATTTACGTAATATCAAACTACATGAAAAACGTGAAAAAAGTCAATATTATTCCAAATTTGAGGATTTTAGCTTCGAAATATAGAGCGAGGTTTCGTATTTTTTAGATCCAAGAAAAGACATATGACAATGTTGTTTCCAATACAAATGATAAAAATAAATGTGTTTTCATTAGAATTAACTTAAATGTTCCTCATTTTTCGTTTATATTACCGATGGAAGATGTACACGAAAAACCGCTCTATTCCGGCTGAAACGTCGATATATGCAATAAAAACCGAACTTCTCCCCTTTTCAATATCTTACTCAGTATTTCAACGAGAAATAAATAGACGATTGAAAATGAAGTATTTAAGGTTAATTTCTAATCAATTATGTGTTTGCATCATTTTTACACATTGCATCATTTTACACATTGCATCATTTTACACACTGCATCATTTTACACATTGCATCATTTTTTACACATTTACACATCATTTTTAAACACATTGAATTTTATTAGCCATATTTTGGAGCCAAATTCTGGATCTGTGCACGTATTCACAAGTTTGAAATTACGAGTTTTTATACCGAAAATATTCCAATTACTGAAAGCGGCAATGGATCACATTCTGCCCAAACATTCCCTGCAGTTTTCAAAATATCCCAAGCATCCCAAATTCGACCCTTGAGAATTATTTTGGAGCCAAATTCTGGTTCTCTGCACATATTCGCAGTTTGAAATTACGACATTTTATACCGAAAATATTCCAATTACTGAAAGCGGCAATGGTCACATTTTCCCAAACCCCTGCAGTTTTCAAAATCCCAAGCATCCCAAATTCGACCTTGAGATTATTTTGGAGCCAAATTCTGGTCTCTGCACATATTCGCAGTTTGAAATTACTACTTTTATACCGAAAATATGTCAATTACTGAAGCGGCAATAGGTCACATTTTCCCAAACCCCCCTGCAGTTTTCAAAATCGGAAACATCTAAATTCGACACTTGAGCCATATTTTGGAGCCAAAGTCGGGCTCTCTGCACGTATTCGCAGTTTGAAATTACGTCTGTTTATACCAAAAATATGCCAATTACTGAAAGTGGCGATGGATCACATTCTGCCCAAACCCTCCCTGCAGTTTGCAAAATATCCCAAACATCCCAAATTCGAGGCTAGAGCCATATTTTAGAGCCAAATTCTGGCTCTCTGCACGTATTCGCATTTTGAACTTACGACTTTTTATACCGAAAATATGCCAATTACTGAAATCAGCGATAGATCACATTTTGCCAAATCCTCCCTGCAGTTTGCAAAATATCTCAAAAATCCCAAATTCAAAGCTTGAGCCATATTTTGGAGCCAAATTCTGGCTCTCTGCACGTATTCGCAGTTTGAAATTACGACTTTTTATACCGAAAATATGCCAATTACTGAGAGCGGCGATGGATCACATTTTGCCCAAACCCTCCCTACAGTTTTCAAAATATCCCAAACATCCCAAATTCGACCCGAGAGAATTATTTTGGATCCAAATTCTGGCTCTCTGCACGTATTCACAGTTTGAAATTACGACTTTGTATACCAAAAATATGCCAATTACTGAAAGTGGCGATGGATCACATTCTGCCCGAACCCTCTCTGCCGTTTGCAAAATATCCCAAACAATCCAAATTCAACGCTTGAGCCATATTTTAGAGCCAAATTCTGGCTCTCTGCAAGTATTCGCATTTTGCACTTACGATCTTTTTACCGAAAATATGAAAACTACTGAAATCGGCGATTGATCACATTTTGCCCAAATCCTCCCTGCAGTTTCCAAAATATTCCAAACATCCCAAATTCAACGCTTGAGCCATATTTTGGAGCCAAATTCTGGCTCTCTGCACGTATTCGCAGTTTGAAATTACGAATTTTTATACCGAAAATATGACAATTACTGAGAGCGGCGATGGATCATATTTTGCCCAAACCCTCCCTGCAGTTTTAAAAATATCCCAAACATCCCAATTTTGACCCTTGAGAATTTTTTAGGAGGAAAATTCTGGCTCTCTGCACGTATACGCAGTTTGAAGTTACGACTTTTTATCCCAAACATCCCATATTCGACGCTTGAAAATATGTCAATTACTGAATGAAGCGATGGGTCACATTTTGCCCAAACCCCGCTGCAGTTTACAAAATATCCCAAACATCCCAAATTCGACCTTTGAGATATATTTTGGAACCAAATTCAAGCTTTCTGCGCGTATTCGCAGTTTATAATTACGTCTTTTTATACCGAAAACATGACAATTACTGAAAGCGGCAATAGATCACATTTTGCCCAAACCCTCCCTGCAGTTTTCAAAATATCGCAGACATCCCAAATTCGACGCTTGAGCCATATTTTGGAGCCAAATTCTGGCTCTCTGCACGTATTCACAGTTTGAAGTTACGACTTTTTATACCAAAAATATGACAATTACTGAAAGTGGCGATGGATCACATTCTGCCCAAACCCTCCCTGCAGTTTGCAAAATATCTCAAACATCCCGAATTAGACCCTTGAACCATATTTTAGAGCCAAATTCTGGCTCTCTGCACGTATTCGCATTTTGAACTTACAACTTTTTATACCGAAAATATGCCAATTACTGAAATCGGCGATGTATCACATTTTGCCCAAACCTTCCCTGCAGTTTCCAAAATATCCCAAACATCCCAAATTCAACGCTTGAGCTATATTTTGGAGCCAAATACTGGCTCTCTGCACGTATTCGTAGTTTGAAATTACGACTTTTTATACCGAAAAAATGCCAATTACTGAGAGCGGCGATGGATCACATTTTGCCCAAACCCTCCCTGCAGTTTTTAAAATATCCCAAACATCCCAAATTCGACCCTAGAGAATTATTTTGGAGCCAAATTCTGTCTCTTTTCATGAATTCACAGTTTGAAATTACGACTTTTTATACCAAAAATATGCCAATTATTGAAAGTTACGATGGATCACATTCTGGCCGAACCCTCTCTGTAGTTTGCAAAATATCCCAAACATCCCAAATTCGACGCTTGAGCCATATTTTAGAGCCAAATTCTGGCTCTCTGAACGTATTCGCATTTGGAAATTACGAGTTTTTATACCGAAAATATGCAAATTACTGAGAGCGGCGATGGATCATATTTTGCCCAAAACCCCCTGCAGTTTTCAAAATATCCCAATTATCCCAATTTCCTCCAATGAGCCAAATTTTGAAGCCAAATGCTGGCTCTCTGCACGTATTCGCAGTTTTACATTAGGATTTTTATACCGAAAATATGCCAATTATTTAGAGCAGCGATAGATCACATTTTGCCTAAACTCTCCTTGCAGTTTTCAAAATATCCAAAACATCCCAAATTCAACCCTTGAGCCATATTTTGGAGCCAAATTCTGTCTCTCGCACGTATTCGCATTTTGAAATTACGAGTTTTTATACCGAAAATATAAGCCAATTACTGAAAGCAGCGATGGATCACATTCTGCCCAAACACTCCCTGCAGTTTTCAAAATATCCCAAACATCCCGAATTTGACCCTTGAGCCATATTTTGGAGCCAAATTCAGGATCTGTGCACGTATTCACAAATTTGAAATTACGAGTTTTTATGCAATAAAAATAACTTCTCCCCTTTTCAATATCTTACTCAGAATTTTAGTGAGAAACAAATAGTTGATTGAAAATGAAGTATTTAAAGTTAATTTGTGATCAATTATGTGTTTGCATCATTTTTGTCGTATATTTATTGAATTAATAACAATAAACGGAAAATTTCATATAAACGTTGAAAAACGGTAAAATCTTGCCAAATTCGATGATATTTTGTTTAAATCACATAAAGGAAAAGGAGATGATAAACGTGAAAATATTGCTAAATTCGATGATTTTTCGTACGAAACAAAATGCAAGAAAACTTGCTTAAAATGCAATATTATGCGAAATTCTGAGATTTGAAGGCCAAATCACTTATCGTGATACTATTTGAAATAGTATCGAAATATTGGTAAAAACGAATATATTTACGTAATATCAAATTATATGAAAAACGTAAAAAAGTCACTATTATACCAAATTTGAGGATTTTAACTTCGAATCAAAGAGCGAGGTTTCGTATTATTTAGATCCAAGAAAAGACATATGAAAATGTTGTTTCCAATACAAATGATAAAAATAAATATGTTTTCATTAGAATTATCTTAAATGTTCCTCTTTTTTCGTTTATATTACCGATGGAAGATGTACACGTAAAACCGCTCTATTCCGGCTGAAACGTCGATATATGCAATAAAAACCGAACTTCTCCCCTTTTCAATATCTTACTGAGTATTTCAACGAGAAACAAATAGGCGATTGAAAATGAAGTATTTAAGGTTATTATCTAATCAATTATGTGTTTGCATAATTTTTATCGTATATTTAATGAATAAATACCAATAAACTGAAAATTCACAGAAACGTGGAAAAACGGCAAAATATTGCCTAATTCGATGATATTTTGTTTGTATCACATAAAGGAAAAGGGAGATGATAAACGTCAAAATATTACTAAATTCGATGTTTTTTAGTTCGAAACAAAATGCAAGAAAACTTGCTTAAAATGCAGTATTATGCAATATTCTGATATATGAAGGCCAAATCACATATCGTGATACTACATGAAATAGTATCGAAATATTAGTGAAAATGAATATATTTACGTAATATCAAACTACATGAAAAACGTGAAAAAAGTCACTATTATGCCAAATTTGTGAATTTTAACTCCGAATCATAGAGCGAGGTTTCGTATTATTTAGATTCAAGAAAAGACATATGACAATGTTGTTTCCAATACAAATGATAAAAATAAATGTGTTTTCATTAGAATTAACTAAAATGTTCCTGATTTTCCGTTAATATTACCGACAGAGGATGTACACGTAAAACCGTTCTAATCCGGCTGAAACGTCGATATATGCAATAAAAACAGAAATTCTCCCCTTTCTTACTTAGTATTTTAACGAGAAACAAATAGTTGATTGAAATGAAGTATTTAAGGTTAATTTCAAATCAATTATACGTTTGCAACATTTTTATCGTATAATTATATGATTAATAACCATAAACTGAAAATTTACAAAAACGTGAAAAAACAGCAAAATATTGCTTAATTCGATGATATTTTGTTTATATCACATAAAGGAAAAGGGGATGATAAACGTCAAAATATTGCTAAATTCGATGATGTTTAGTACGAAACAAAATGCAAGAAAACTTGCTTAAAATGGAATATTATGCGAAATTCTGAGATTTTAAGGCCAAATCACATATCGTGATACTACATGAAATAGTATCGAAATATTGGTAAAAATGAATATATTTACGTAATATCAAACTACATGAAAAACGTGAAAAAAGTCAATATTATTCCAAATTTGAGGATTTTAGCTTCGAAATATAGAGCGAGGTTTCGTATTTTTTAGATCCAAGAAAAGACATATGACAATGTTGTTTCCAATACAAATGATAAAAATAAATGTGTTTTCATTAGAATTAACTTAAATGTTCCTCATTTTTCGTTTATATTACCGATGGAAGATGTACACGAAAAACCGCTCTATTCCGGCTGAAACGTCGATATATGCAATAAAAACCGAACTTCTCCCCTTTTCAATATCTTACTCAGTATTTCAACGAGAAACAAATAGACGATTGAAAATGAAGTATTTAAGGTTAATTTCTAATCAATTATGTGTTTGCATCATTTTTACACATTGCATCATTTTACACATTGCATCATTTTACACACTGCATCATTTTACACATTGCATCATTTTTTACACATTTACACATCATTTTTAAACACATTGATTTTTATTAGCCATATTTTGGAGCCAAATTCTGGATCTGTGCACGTATTCACAAGTTTGAAATTACGAGTTTTTATACCGAAAATATTCCAATTACTGAAAGCGGCAATGGATCACATTCTGCCCAAACATTCCCTGCAGTTTTCAAAATATCCCAAGCATCCCAAATTCGACCCTTGAGAATTATTTTGGAGCCAAATTCTGGTTCTCTGCACATATTCGCAGTTTGAAATTACTACATTTTATACCGAAAATATGTCAATTACTGAGAGCGGCGATAGGTCACATTTTCCCAAACCCCCCCTGCAGTTTTCAAAACATCGGAAACATCTAAAATTCGACACTTGAGCCATATTTTGGAGCCAAAGTCGGGCTCTCTGCACGTATTCGCAGTTTGAAATTACGTCTGTTTATACCGAAAATATGCCAATTACTAAGAGCGGCGATGGATCACATTTTGCCCAAACCCTCCCTGCAGTTTTCAAAATATCGCAAACATCCCAAATTTGACGCTTGAGCCATATTTTGGAGCCAAACTCTGCCTCTCTGCACGTATTCACAGTTTGAAATTACGACTTTTTATACCAAAAATATGCCAATTACTGAAAGTGGCGATGGATCACATTCTGCCCAAACCCCCTGCAGTTTGCAAAATATCCCAAACATCCCAAATTCGAGGCTAGAGCCATATTTTAGAGCCAAATTCTGGCTCTCTGCACGTATTCGCATTTTGAACTTACGACTTTTTATACCGAAAATATGCCAATTACTGAAATCAGCGATAGATCACATTTTGCCAAATCCTCCCTGCAGTTTCCAAAATATCCCAAAAATCCCAAATTCAAAGCTTGAGCCATATTTTGGAGCCAAATTCTGGCTCTCTGCACGTATTCGCAGTTTGAAATTACGACTTTTTATACCGAAAATATGCCAATTACTGAGAGCGGCGATGGATCACATTTTGCCCAAACCCTCCCTACAGTTTTCAAAATATCCCAAACATCCCAAATTCGACCCGAGAGAATTATTTTGGATCCAAATTCTGGCTCTCTGCACGTATTCACAGTTTGAAATTACGACTTTGTATACCAAAAATATGCCAATTACTGAAAGTGGCGATGGATCACATTCTGCCCGAACCCTCTCTGCCGTTTGCAAAATATCCCAAACAATCCAAATTCAACGCTTGAGCCATATTTTAGAGCCAAATTCTGGCTCTCTGCAAGTATTCGCATTTTGCACTTACGATCTTTTTACCGAAAATATGAAAACTACTGAAATCGGCGATTGATCACATTTTGCCCAAATCCTCCCTGCAGTTTCCAAAATATTCCAAACATCCCAAATTCAACGCTTGAGCCATATTTTGGAGCCAAATTCTGGCTCTCTGCACGTATTCGCAGTTTGAAATTACGAATTTTTATACCGAAAATATGACAATTACTGAGAGCGGCGATGGATCATATTTTGCCCAAACCCTCCCTGCAGTTTTAAAAATATCCCAAACATCCCAATTTTGACCCTTGAGAATTTTTTAGGAGGAAAATTCTGGCTCTCTGCACGTATACGCAGTTTGAAGTTACGACTTTTTATCCCAAACATCCCATATTCGACGCTTGAAAATATGTCAATTACTGAATGAAGCGATGGGTCACATTTTGCCCAAACCCCGCTGCAGTTTACAAAATATCCCAAACATCCCAAATTCGACCTTTGAGATATATTTTGGAACCAAATTCAAGCTTTCTGCGCGTATTCGCAGTTTATAATTACGTCTTTTTATACCGAAAACATGACAATTACTGAAAGCGGCAATAGATCACATTTTGCCCAAACCCTCCCTGCAGTTTTCAAAATATCGCAGACATCCCAAATTCGACGCTTGAGCCATATTTTGGAGCCAAATTCTGGCTCTCTGCACGTATTCACAGTTTGAAGTTACGACTTTTTATACCAAAAATATGACAATTACTGAAAGTGGCGATGGATCACATTCTGCCCAAACCCTCCCTGCAGTTTGCAAAATATCTCAAACATCCCGAATTAGACCCTTGAACCATATTTTAGAGCCAAATTCTGGCTCTCTGCACGTATTCGCATTTTGAACTTACAACTTTTTATACCGAAAATATGCCAATTACTGAAATCGGCGATGTATCACATTTTGCCCAAACCTTCCCTGCAGTTTCCAAAAATATCCCAAACATCCCAAATTCAACGCTTGAGCTATATTTTGGAGCCAAATACTGGCTCTCTGCACGTATTCGTAGTTTGAAATTACGACTTTTTATACCGAAAAATGCCAATTACTGAGAGCGGCGATGGATCACATTTTGCCCAAACCCTCCCTGCAGTTTTTAAAATATCCCAAACATCCCAAATTCGACCCTAGAGAATTATTTTGGAGCCAAATTCTGTCTCTTTTCATGAATTCACAGTTTGAAATTACGACTTTTTATACCAAAAATATGCCAATTATTGAAAGTTACGATGGATCACATTCTGCCGAACCCTCTCTGCAGTTTGCAAAATATCCCAAACATCCCAAATTCGACGCTTGAGCCATATTTTAGAGCCAAATTCTGGCTCTCTGCGTATTCGCATTTGAAATTACGACTTTTTTACCGAAATATGCAATTACTGAGAGCGGCGATGGATCACATTTTGCCCAAACCCCCCTGCAGTTTTCAAAATATCCCAAACATCCCAAATTCAACGCTGAGCCATATTTTGGAGCCAAATCTGGCTCTCTGCACGTATTCGCAGTTTGAATTACGATTTTTATACCGAAAAATGCCAATTATGAGAGCGGCGATGGATCACATTTTGCCCAAACCTCCTGCAGTTTTCAAAATATCCCAAACATCCCAAATTCAACCCTTGAGATATTTTGGAGCCAAATTCTGTCTCTTCATATTCACAGTTTGAAATTACGACTTTTTATACCGAAAATATGCCAATTACTGAGAGCGACGATGGATCATATTTGCGAAATCCTCCCAACAGTTTTCAAAATATCTCAAACATCCCAAATTCGACCCTTGAGAATTATTTTGGAGCAAATTCTGGCTCTCTGCACGTATTCGCAGTTTGAATTACGACTTTTTATCCCAAACATAATAAATTTGACGCTTGAAAATATGTCAATTACTGAAAGAAGCGATGGGTCACATTTTGCCCAAACCCCCTGCAGTTTACAAAATATCCCAAACATCCCAAATTCGACCTTTGAGATATATTTTGGAACCAAATTCAGCTTTCTGCGCGTATTCGCATTTTGAAATTACGACTTTTTATAACGAAAACATGACAATTACTGAAAGCGGCAATAGATCACATTTTACCCAAACCCTTCCTGCAGTTTTCAAAATATTACAATTATCCCAATTTCCACCTTGAGCCAAATTTTGAATCCAAATGCTGGCTCTCTGCACGTATTCGCAGTTTTACATTAGGATTTTTATACCAAAATATGCCAATTACTTAGAGCGGCGATGGATCACATTTTGCCTAAACCCTCCTTGCAGTTTTCAAAATATCCAAAACATCCCAAGTTCGACGCTTGAGACCTATTTTGGAGCAAAATTCTGGCTCTCTGCACGTATTCGCAGTTTGAAATTACGAGTTTTTATACCGAAAATATGCCAATTACTGAAAGCGGCAATGGATCACATTCTGCCCAAACACTCCCTGCACTTTTCAAAATATCCCAAGCATCCCAAATTCGACCCTTGAGAATTATTTTGGAGCCAAATTCTGGTTCTCTGCACATATTCGCATTTTGAAATTACGACATTTTATACCGAAAATAAGTCTATTACTGAGAGCGGCGATAGGTCACATTTTGCCCAAACCCCCCCTGCAGTTTTCAAAACATCCCAAACATCTAAAATTCGACGCTTGAGCCATATTTTGGAGCCAAAGTCGGGCTCTCTGCACGGACTCGCAGTTTGAATTTACGTCTGTTTATACCGAAAATATGCAAATTACTAAGAGCGGCGATGGATGACATTTTGCCCAAACCCTCCATGCAGTTTTCAAAATATCGCAAACATCCCAAATTCGACGCTTGAGCCATATTTTGGAGCCAAATTTGACTCTCTGCACGTATTCGCAGTTTGAAATTACGGCTTTTTATACCGAAAATATGCCAATTACTGAGAGCGGCGATGGATCACATTTTGCCTAAACCCTCCCTGCAGTTTTCAAAATATCCCAAACATCCCAAATTCGACCCGAGAGAATTATTTTGGAGCCATATTCTGGCTCTCTGCACGTATTCACAGTTTGAAATTACGACTTTTTATACCAAAAATATGCCAATTACTGAAAGTGGCGATGGATCACATTCTGTCCGAACCCTCCCTGCAGTTTGCAAAATATCCCAAACATCCCAAATTCGACGCTTGAGCCATATTTTAAAGCCAAATTCTGGCTCTCCTCACATATTCGCATTTTGAACTTACGACTTTTTGTACCGAAAATATGGCAATTACTGAAATCGGCGATGGATCACATTTTGCCCAAACCCTGCCTGCAGTTTCCAAAATATCCCAAACATCCCAAATTCGACGCTTGAGACCTATTTTGGAGCAAAATTCTGGCTCTTTGCACGTATTCGCAGTTTGAAATTTCGTCATTTTATAGCGAAAATATGCCAATTACTGAGAGCGGCGATGGGTCACTTGTAGCCCAAACCCCCCTGCAGTTTTCAATATATCCCAAACATCCCAAATTCGACCCTTGAGCCATATTTTGTAGCCAAATTGTGGCTCTCTGCACATATTCGCAGTTTGAAATTACGAATTTTTATTCCGAAAATGTGTCAATTACTGAGAGGGTCGATGGGTCACATTTTACCCAAACCCCCCCTGCAGTTTTCAAAATATCCCAAACATACCAAATTCGACGCTTTAGCTATATTTTAAAGCCAAATTCTGGCTCTCTGCGCGTATTCGCAGTTTGAAATTACGACTTTTTATAACGAAAACATGACAATTACTGAAAGCGGCAATAGATCACATTTTGCAGAAACCCTTCCTGCAGTTTTCAAAATATTACAATTATCCCAATTTCCACCCTTGAGCCAAATTTTGAAGCCAAATGCTGGCTCTCTGCACGAATTCGCAGTTTTACATTAGGATTTTTATACCGAAAATATGCCAATTACTTAGAGCGGCGATGGATCAATTTTGCCTAAACCCTCATTGCAGTTTTCAAAATATCCAAAACATCCCATGTTCGAACCTTGAGCCATATTTTGGAGCCAAATTCTGGCTCTCTGCACGTATTCGCAGTTTGAAATTACGAGTTTTTATACCGAAAATATGCCAATTACTGAAAGCGGCAATGGATCACATTCTGCCCAAACACTCCCTGCAGTTTTCAAAATATCCCAAGCATCCCAAATTCGACCCGAGAATTATTTTGGAGCCAAATTCTGGTTCTCTGCACATATTCGCATTTTGAAATTACGACATTTTATACCGAAAATAAGTCAATTACTGAGAGCGGCGATAGGTCACATTTTGCCCAAACCCCCACTGCAGTTTTCAAAACATCCCAAACATCTAAAATTCGACGCTTGAGCCATATTTTGGAGCTAAAGTCGGGCTCTCTGCACGGACTCGCAGTTTGAATTTACGTCTGTTTATACCGAAAATATGCAAATTACTAAGAGCAACGATGGATCACATTTTGCCCAAACCCTCCATGCAGTTTTCAAAATAACGAAAACATCCCAAATTCGACGCTTGAGCTATATTTTGGAGCCAAATTCTGACTCTATGCACGTATTCGCAGTTTGAAATTACGGCTTTTTATACCGAAAATATGCCAATTATTGAGAGGGTCGATGAATCACATTTTACACAAACCCCCCTGCAGTTTTCAAAATATCCCAAACATCCTAAATTCGACACTTGAGCTATATTTTAGAGCCAAATTCTGGCTTTCTGCACGTATTCGCAGTTTGAAATTACGAATTTTTATTCCGAAATATTTCAATTACTGAGAGGGTCGATGAGTCACATTTTACACAAACCCCCCTGCAGTTTTCAAAATATCCCAAACATCCTAAATTCGACACTTGAGCTATATTTTAGAGCCAAATTCTGGCTTTCTGCACGTATTCGCAGTTTGAAATTACGACCGTTTTTACCGAAAATATGCCAATTACTGAGAGCGGCGAAGGATCACATTATGCCCAAACCCTCCCTGCAGTTTGCAAAATATCCTAAACATTCCAAATTCGACACTTGAGCCATATTTTGGAGCCAAATTTTGGCGTTCTGCATGTAATCGCAGTGTGAAATTATGACTTTTACCGAAAATATGCCAATTACTGAGAGCGGCGATGGATCACATTTTGCCCAAACCCTCCCTGCAGTTTTCAAAATATCTCAAACATCCCAAATTCGTCCCTTGAGGCATATTTTGGAGCCATATTTTCGCTTTCTGCATGTATTCGCAGTTTGAAATTACGAATTTTTATAACGAATATATGCCAATTACTGAAAGCGGCGATGGATCACATTTTGCCCAAACCCCCTTGCAATTTTCAAAATATCCCAAACATCCCATATTCGACCATTGAGCTATATTTTGGAGCCAAAATTTGGCTCTCTGCACCTTTTCGCAGTTTGAAATTACGACTTTTTTTACTCGAAAATATGTCAATTACTGAAAGCGGCGATGGGTCACATTTTGCCCAAACCCTCCCTATAGTTTTCAAAATATCCCAAATATACCAAATTCGACCCTTGAGACTTATTTTGGAGCCAAATTGTGGCTCTCTGCACATATTCGCAGTTTGAAATTACGACTTTTTATACCGAAAATATGGTAATTACTGAGATCGGCGATGGGTCACATTTTACCCAAACCCCCCTGCAGTTTTCAAATATCCCAAATATCCCAAATTCGACCCATGAGCCTTATTTTGGAGCCAAATTGTGGCTCTCTGCACATATTCGCAGTTTGAAATTACGACTTTTTATACCGAAAATATGGTAATTACTGAGATCGGCGATGGATCACATTTTACCCAAACCACCCTGCAGTTTTCAAAATATCCCAAATATCCCAAATTCGACCCTGGAGCCTTATTTTGGGGCGATATTCTGGCTCTCTGCACGTATTCGCAATTTGAAATTACGACTTTTTATTCTGATAATATGCCAATTACTGAAAGCAGCGATGCGTCACATTTGGCCCAAACCCCCCTTGCAGTTTTCATATATCCCAAACATCCCAAATTCGACCCTTGAGCCATATTTTCTATTACTGACAGCAGCGATGGGTTACCTTTTGTACAAACCCTCCCTGCAGTTTGCACAATATCCCAAACATCCCAAATTCAACCTTTGAGCAATATTTTGGAGACAAATTCTGGGTGTCTGCACGTATTTGCAGTTTGAAATTACGACTTTTTTTACCGAAAATATGCCAATTACTGAAAGCGGCGATGGGTCACATTTTGCCCAAACCCTCCCGGTAGTTTTCAAAATATCCCAAACACTAAAAATTCGACCCTTCAGCCATATTTTGGAGCCAAATTGTAGCTCTCTGCGCATATTCGCAGTTTGAAAATACGACTTTTTATACCGAAAATATGTTAATTAGTGAGAGCGGCGATGGGTCACATTTTACCCAAACCCCCTGCAGTTTTCAAAATATCCCAAATATCCCAAATTCGACCCGTGAGCCTTATTTTGGAGCCAAATTGTGGCTCTCTACACATATTCGCAGTTTGAAATTACGACTTTTTATACCGAAAATGTTAATTACTGAGAGCGGCGATGGGTCACATTTTACCCAAACCCCCTGCAGTTTTCAAAATATCCCAAATATCCCAAATTCGACCCTTGAGCCTTATTTTGGAGACAAATTCTGGCTGTCTGCACGTATTCGCAGTTTGAAAATACGAAATTTAATACCGAAAATATGCCAATTACTTAAAGTGGCGATGGACCACATTTTGCCCAAACCCTCCCTGCAGATTTTAAAAAATCCCAAACATCCCAAATTCGACGCTTGAGACCTATTTTGGAGCAAAATTCTGGCTCTTTGCACGTATTCACAGTTTGAAATTTCGTCATTTTATAGCGAAAATATGCCAATTACTGAGAGCGGAGATGGGTCACTTGTAGCCCAAACCCCCCTGCAGTTTTCAATATATCCCAAACATCCCAAATTCGACCCTTGAGCCATATTTTGGAGCCAAATTGTGGCTCTCTGCACATATTCGCAGTTTGAAATTACGACTTTTTATCCCGAAAATATGTCAATTACTGAGAGGGTCGATGGGTAACATTTTAACCAAACCCCCCTGCAGTTTTCAAAATATCCCAAACATCCCAAATTCGACGCTTTAGCTATATTTTGGAGCCAAAATAAGTCTATCAGTACATCAGTCTATCTTACCGTCTTGATAACTAAATCAGGCGTGTGGATTCCCAAGAGTTTATCACCATAGTTAATTACCATTACCAGTATAAAAAGTCGTAATTTCAACCTGCGAATACGTGAAGAAAGCCAGAACTTGGCTCCAAAATAAGGCTCCAGGTTGGAATTTGGGATGTTTAGGATATTTTGAAAACTGCAGGGAGGGTTTGGGCAAAATGTGATCCATCGCTGCTCTCAGTAATTGGCATATTTTCGGTATAAAAAGTTGTAATTTCAAACTGCGAATACGTGCAGAGAACCAGATTTTTGCTCTAAAATATAGTTTAAGGGTCGAATTTGGGGTGTTTGGGATATTTTGAAAACTGCATGGGGGGGGGGCAAAATGTGACCCATCGCTGCTTTCAGTAATTCGCATATTTTCGGTATAAAATATCGTAATTTCAATTTGCAAATATGTGCAGAGAGCCAGAATTTGGCTCCTAAATATGGCTCAAGGGTCGAATTTGAGTTGTTTGGGATATTTTGAAAACTGCAGGGAGGGTTCTGGCAAAATGTGATTCATCGCCGCTTTCAGTAATTGGCATATTTTCGGTATAAAAATTCGTCATTTCAAACTGCGAAAGCGTGCAGAAAGCCAGAATTTGGCTCCAAAATATAGCTAAAGCATCGAATTTGGGATTTTTGGGATATTTTGAAAACTGTATTTTACCCAAACCCCCCGTTTGGGTAAAATGTGACCCATAGACCCTCTCAGTAATTGACATATTTTCGGAATAAAAATTCGTAATTTCAAACTGCGAATATATGCTGAGAGCCACAATTTGGCTCCAAATATAGCTAAAGCATCGAATTTGGGATGTTTGGGATATTTTGAAAACTGCAGGGGGGTTTGGGCTACAAGTGACCCATCGCCGCTCTCAGTAATTGGCATATTTTCGCTATAAAAAGAAGAAATTTCAAACTGCGAATACGTGCAAAGAGCCAGAATTTGCTCCAAAATAAAATAGGTCTCAAGCGTCGAATTTGGGATGTTTGCGATATTTTGAAAACTGCAGGGAGGGTTTGGGCAAAATGTGATCCATCGCCGCTCTTAGTAATTGACATATTTTCGGTATAAACAGACGTAAATTCAAACTGCGAGTCCTTGCAGAGAGCCCGACTTTGGCTCCAAAATATGGCTCAAGCGTCGAATTTTAGATGTTTGGGATGTTTTGAAAACTGCAGGGGGGGTTTGGGCAAAATGTGACCTATCGCCGCTCTCAGTAATTGACTTATTTTCGGTATAAAATGTCGTAATTTCAAAATGCGAATATGTGCAGAGAACCAGAATTTGGCTCCAAAATAATTCTCAAGGGTCGGATTTGGGATGCTTGGGATATTTTGAAAACTGCAGGGAGTGATTGGGCAGAATGTGATCCATTGCCGCTTTCAGTAATTGGCATATTTTCGGTATAAAAACTGGTAATTTCAAACTGCGAATACGTGCAGAGAGCCAGAACTTGGCTCCAAAATATGGTTCAAGGGTCGAACTTGGGATGTTTTGGATATTTTGAAAACTGCAATGAGGGTTTAGGCAAAATGTGATCCATCGCCGCTCTAAGTAATTGGCATATTTTCGGTATAAAAATCCTAATGTAAAACTGCGAATACGTGCAGAGAGCGACAATTTGGCTCCAAAATATGGCTCAAGGGTCGAATTTGGGATGTTTGGGATATATTGAAAACTGCAGGGGATGTTTGGGCTACAAGTGACCCATCGCCGCTCTCAGTAATTGGCATATTTTCGCTATAAAATGACAAAATTTCAAACTGCGAATACGTGCAAAGAGCCAGAATTTTGCTCCAAAATAGGTCTCAAGCGTCGAATTTGGGATGTTTGGGATATTTTGGAAACTGCAGGCAGGGTTTGGGCAAAATGTGATCCATCGCCGATTTCAGTAATTGCCATATTTTCGGTACAAAAAGTCGTAAGTTCAAAATGCGAATACGTGAGGAGAGCCAGAATTTGGCTTTAAAATATGGCTCAAGCGTCGAATTTGGGATGTTTGGGATATTTTGAAAACTGCAGGGAGGGTTCGGACAGAATGTTATCCATCGCCACTTTCAGTAATTGGCATATTTTTGGTATAAAAAGTCGTAATTTCAAACTGTGAATACGTACAGAGAGCCAGAATTTGGCTTTAAAATTTGGCTCAAGGGTGGAAATTGGGATAATTGTAATATTTTGAAAACTGCAGGAAGGGTTTGGGCAAAATGTGATCTATTGCCGCTTTCAGTAATTGTCATGATTTCGTTATAAAAAGTCGTAATTTCAAACTGCGAATACGCGCGGAAAGCTAGAATTTGGTTCCAAAATATATCTCAAAGGTCGAATTTGGGATGTTTGGGATATTTTGAAAACTGCAGGGAGGGTTTAGGCAAAATGTGATCCATCGCCGCTCTCAGTAATTGGCATATTTTCGGTATAAAAAGCCGTAATTTCAAACTGCGAATACGGGCAGAGAGTCAGAATTTGGCTCCAAAATATGGCTCAAGCGTCGAATTTGGGATGTTTGCGATATTTTGAAAACTGCAGGGAGGGTTTGGGCAAAATGTGATCCATCACCGCTCTTAGTAATTGACATATTTTCGGTATAAACAGACGTAAATTCAAACTGCGAGTCCGTGCAGAGAGCCCGACTTTGGCTCCAAAATATGGCTCAAGCGCCGAATTTTAGATGTTTGGGATGTTTTCAAAACTGCAGGGGGGGTTTGGGCAAAATGTGACCTATCGCCGCTCTCAGTAATTGACTTATTTTCGGTATAAAATGTCGTAATTTCAAAATGCGAATATATGCAGAGAACCAGAATTTGGCTCCAAAAAAATTCTCAAGGGTCGAATTTGGGATGCTTGGGATATTTTGAAAACTGCAGGGAGTGTTTGGGCAGAATGTGATCCATTGCCGCTTTCAGTAATTGGCATATTTTCGGTATAAAAACTCGTAATTTCAAACTGCGAATACGTGCAGAGAGCCAGAATTTGGCTCCAAAATATGGCTCAAGGGTCGAACTTTGGATGTTTTGGATATTTTGAAAACTGCAATGAGGGTTTAGGCAAAATGTGATCCATCGCCGCTCTAAGTAATTGGCATATTTTCGGTATAAAAATCCTAATGTAAAACTGCGAATACGTGCAGAGAGCCAGCATTTGGCTTCAAAATTTGGCTCAAGGGTGGAAATTGGGATAATTGTAATATTTTGAAAACTGCAGGAAGGGTTTGGGCAAAATGTGATCTATTGCCGCTTTCAGTAATTGTCATGTTTTCGTTATAAAAAGTCGTAATTTCAAACTGCGAATACGCGCAGAAAGCTAGAATTTGGTTCCAAAACATATCTCAAAGGTCGGATTTGGGATGTTTGGGATATTTTGTAAACTGCAGGGGGTTTGGGCAAAATGTGACCCATCGCTTCTTTCAGTAATTGACATATTTTCAAGCGTCAAATTTATTATGTTTGGGATAAAAGGTCGTAATTTCAAACTGCGAATACGTGCAGAGAGCCAGAATTTTGCTACAAAATAATTCTCAAGGGTCGAATTTGGGATGTTTGGGATATTTTTAAAACTGCTGGGAGGGTTTGGGCAAAATATAATCCATCGTCGCTCTCAGTAATTGGCATATTTTCGGTATAAAAAGTCGTAATTTGTAACTGCGAATACGTGAAGCGAGCCAGAACTTGGCTCCAAAATATGGCTCAAGCGTTGAATTTGGGATGTTTGGGATATTTTGGAAACTGCAGGGAGAGTTTGGGCAAAATGTGATCCATCGCCGATTTCAGTAATTGGCTTATGTTCGGTACAAAAAGTCGTAAGTTCAAAATGCGAATACGTGCAGAGAGCCAGAATTTGGCTTTAAAATATGGCTAAAGCGTCGAATTTGGGATGTTTGGGATATTTTCATAACTGCAGGGGGGTTTGGGTAAAATGTGATCCATCGACCCTCTCAGTAATTGACATATTTTCGGAATAAAAATTCGTAATTTCAAACTGCGAATATGTGCAGAGAGCCACAATTTGGCTCCAAAATATGGCTCAAGGGTCGAAGTAGGGATGTTTGGGATATATTGAAAACTGCAGGGGGTTCGGCTACAAGTGACCAATCGTCGCTCTCAGTAATTGTCATATTTTCGCTATAAAATGACGAAATTTCAAACTGCGAATACGTGCAAAGAGCCAGAATTTTGCTCCAAAATAGGTCTCAAGCGTCGAACTTGGGATGTTTGGGATATTTTGGAAACTGCAGGCAGGGTTTGGGCAAAATGTGATCCATCGCCGATTTCAGTAATTGGCATATTTTCGGGACAAAAAGTCGTAAGTTCAAAATGCGAATACGTGCAGAGAGCCAGAATTTGGCTTTAAAATATGGCTCAAGCGTCGAATTTGGGATGTTTGGGATATATTGCAAACTGCCGGGAGGGTTCGGACAGAATGTGATCCATCGCCACTTTCAGTAATTGGCATATTTTTTGTATAAAAAGTCGTAATTTCAAACTGTGAATACGTGCAGAGAGCCAGAATTTGGCTCCAAAATAATTTTCTCGGGTCGAATTTGGGATGTTTGGGATATTTTGAAAACTGCAGGGAGGGTTTAGGCAAAATGTGATCCATCGCCGTTCTCAGTAATTGGCATATTTTCGGTATAAAAAGCCGTAATTTCAAACTGCGAATACGTGCAGAGAGTCAGAATTTGGCTCCAAAATATGGCTCAAGCGTCGAATTTAGGATGTTTGCGATATTTTGAAAACTGCATGGAGGGTTTGGGCAAAATGTGATCCATCGCCGTTCTTAGTAATTTGCATATTTTCGGTATAAACAGACGTAAATTCAAACTGCGAGTCCGTGCAGAGAGCCCGACTTTGGCTCCAAAATATGTCTCAAGCGTCGAATTTTAGATGTTTGGGATGTTTTGAAAACTGCAGGGGGGGTTTGAGCAAAATGTGACCTATCGCCGTTCTCAGTTATTGACTTATTTTCGGTATAAAATGTCGTAATTTCAAAATGCGAATATGTGCAGAGAACCAGAATTTGGCTCTAAAATAATTCTCAAGGGTCGAATTTGGGATGCTTGGGATATTTTGAAAACTGCAGGGAGTGTTTGGGCAGAATGTGATCCATTGCCGCTTTCAGTAATTGGCATATTTTCGGTATAAAAACTCATAATTTCAAACTGGGAATACGTGCAGAGAGCCAGAATTTGGCTCCAAAATATGGTTCAAGGGTCGAACTTGGGACGTTTTGGATATTTTGAAAACTGCAATGAGGGTTTAGGCAAAATGTGATCCATCGCCGCTCTAAGTAATTGGCATATTTTCGGTATAAAAATCCTAATGTAAAACTGCGAATACGTGCAGAGAGCCAGCATTTGGCTTCAAAATTTGGCTCAAGGGTGGAAATTGGGATAATTGTAATATTTTGAAAACTGCAGGAAGGGTTTGGGCAAAATGTGATCTATTGCTGCTTTCAGTAATTGTCATGTTTTCGTTATAAAAAGTCGTAATTTCAAACTGCGAATACGCGCAGAAAGCTAGAATTTGGTTCCAAAATATATCTCAAAGGTCGAATTTGGGATGTTTGGGATATTTTGTAAACTGCAGGGGGGTTTGGGCAAAATGTGACCCATCGCTTCTTTCAGTAATTGACATATTTTCAAGCGTCAAATTTATTATGTTTGGGATAAAAAGTCGTAATTTCAAACTGCGAATACGTGCAGAGAGCCAGAATTGTGCTCCAAAATAATTCTCAAGGGTCGAATTTGGGATGTTTGGGATATTTTTAAAACTGCAGGGAGGGTTTGGGCAAAATATGATCCATCGTCGCTCTCAGTAATTGGCATATTTTCGGTATAAAAAGTCGTAATTTGTAACTGCGAATACGTGAAGCGAGCCAGAATTTGGCTCCAAAATATGGCTCAAGCGTTGAATTTGGGATGTTTGGGACATTTTGGAAACTGCAGGGAGGGTTTGGGCAAAATGTGATCCATCACCGATTTCAGTAATTGGTTTATTTTCGGTACAAAATGTCGTAAGTTCAAAATGCGAATACGTGCAGAGAGCCAGAATTTGGCTTTAAAATATGGCTAAAGCGTCGAATTTGGGATGTTTGGGATATTTTGAAAACTGCAGGGGGGTTTGTTTAAAATGTGACCCATCGACCCTCTCAGTAATTGAAATATTTTCGGAATAAAAATTCGTAATTTCAAACTGCGAATATGTGCAGAGAGCCACAATTTGGCTCCAAAATATGGCTCAAGGGTCGAATTTGGGATGTTTGGGATATATTGAAAACTGTAGGGGGGTTTGGGCAAAATGTGATCCATCGCCGCTCTTAGTAATTTGCATATTTTCGGTATAAACAGACGTAAATTCAAACTGCGAGTCCGTGCAGAGAGCCCGACTTTGGCTCCAAAATATGGCTCAAGCGTCGAATTTTAGATGTTTGGGATTTTTTGAAAACTGCAGGGGGGCTTGGGCAAAATGTGACTTATCGCCGCTCTCAGTAATTGACTTATTTTCGGTATAAAATGTCGTAATTTCAAAATGCGATTATGTGCAGAGAACCAGAATTTGGCTCCAAAATAATTCTCAAGGTCAAATTTGGGATGCTTGGGATATTTTGAAAACTGCAGGGAGTGTTTGGGCAGAATGTGATCCATTGCCGCTTTCAGTAATTGGCATATTTTCGGTATAAAAACTCGTAATTTCAAACTTCGAATGCGTGCAGAGAGCCAGAATTTGGCTCCAAAATATGGCTCAAGGGTCGAACTTGGGATGTTTTGGATATTTTGAAAACTGCAATGAGGGTTTAGGCAAAATGTGAGCCATCGCCGCTCTAAGTAATTGGCATATTTTCTGTATAAAAATCCTAATGTAAAACTGCGAATACGTGCAGAATACGTGCAGAATTTGGCTTTCAAATCTCAGAATATCGCATAATATTGCATCTTAAGAAAGTTTTCTTGCATTTTGTTTCGTACTAAATATCATCGAATTTAATAATATTTTGACGTTTATCATCTCCCTGTTCCTCTGTGATATAAACAAAATATCGAATTAGGCAATATTTTGCCGTTTTTCCACGTTTCTGTGAATTTTCAGTTTTTTCGTATTAATTCATTAAATATACGATAAAAATAATGCAAACACATAATTGATTAGATAATAACATTAAATACCTCATTTTCAATCAACTATTTGTTTCTCGTTAAAATACTGGGAAACATATTGAAAAGGGGAGAAGTTCGGTTTTTATTACATATATCGACGTTTCAGCCGGAATTGAGCGGTTTAACGTGTACATTTTACATCTGTAATATTAACAGAAAATCAGTAAATATATTAATTTTTACCAATATTTCGATACTTTTTCATGTAGTATCTCGATATGTGATTTGGCCTTCAAATCTCAGAATTTCGCAAAATATTGCATTTTAAGCAAGTTTTCTTGAATTTTGTTTCGTACTAAAAATCATCGAATTTAGTAATATTTTGACGTTTATCATCCCCCTTTTCCTTTATGTGATATAAACAAAATATCATCGAATTAGGCAATATTTTGCTGTTTTTTCACGTTTTTCTGAATTTCAAGTTAATGGTTATTATTTCATTAAATATACGATAAAAATGATACAAACACATAATTGTTTAGATAACAACCTTAAATACTTTTTTTTAAATAAATTTTCAATCATCTATTTGTTTCTCGTTGAAATACTTAGTAAGATATTGAAAAGGGAAGATGTTCGGGTTTTATTGCATATATCGACGTTTCAGTCGGAATAGAGCGGTTATACGTGTACATCTTCCATTGGTAATATAAACGGATAATCAGGAACATTTTAGTTAATTCTAATAAAAACACATTATTTTTTATCATTTATATTGGAAACAACATTGTCATATGTCTTTTCTTGGATCTATATCATACGAAACCTCGCTCTATGATTCGAAGTAAAAACCTCAAATTTGGTATAATAGTGACTTTTTTCACGTTTTTCATGTAGTTTGATATTACGTAAATATATTCATTTTCCAATATTTCGATACTTTTTCATTTAGTATCTCGATATGTGATTTGGCCTTCAAATCTTAGAATTTCGCAACATATTGCATTTTAAGCAAGTTTTCTTGCATTTTGTTTCGTACTATAAATCATCGAATTTAGTAATATTTTGACGTTTATCATCTCCCTTTTCCTTTATGTGATATAAACAAAATCATTTGTATTGGAAACAACATTGTCATATGTCTTTTCTTGGATCTAAATAATACGAAACCTCGCTTTATGATTCGAAGTTAAAATCCACAAATTTGGAATAATAGTGACTTTTTTCACGTTTTTCATATAGTTTGATATTACGTAAATTTACCAATTTTTTACCAATATTTCGATACTATTTCATGTAGTATCACCATATGTGATTTGGCCTTCATATCTCAGATTTTCGCATTATATTGCATTTTAAGCAAGTTTTCTTGCATTTTGTTTCGTTCTAAACATCATCGAATTTAGCAATATTTTGACGTTTTTCATCCCCTTTTCCTTTATGTGATTTTAACAAAATATCATCGAATTAGGCAATATTTTGCCG
This sequence comes from Procambarus clarkii, assembly GCF_040958095.1. NCBI lineage: Eukaryota > Metazoa > Arthropoda > Malacostraca > Decapoda > Cambaridae > Procambarus > Procambarus clarkii. The sequence goes on from NC_091182.1 coordinate 21,232,571, forward strand.
TTTTTCCACGTTTTTATGAATTTTCAGTTTAATGGTATTAATTCATTAAATATACGATAAAAATGATGCAAACACGTAATTGATTAGATAATAAACTTAAATACTTCATCTTCAATCATCTAGTTGTTTCTCGTTGAAATACTGAGTAAGATATTGAAAAGGAGAGAAGTTCGGTTTTTATTGCATATATCGATGTTTCAGCCGGAATAGAGAGGTTTTACGTGTACATCTTCCATTGGTAATATAAACGGAAAATCAGGAACATTTTAGTAAATTCTAATGAAAACACATTGATTTTTATCATTTGTATTGGAAACAACATTGTCATATATCTTTTCTTGGATCTAAATAATACGAAACCTCGCTTTATGATTCGAATTAAAATCCACAAATTTGGAATAAAAGTTACTTTTTTCACGTTTTTCATGTAGTTGATATTACGTAATTATATTAATTTTTACCAATATTTCGATACTATTTCATGTACTATCACGATATGTGATTTGGTCTTCATAACCCAGATTTTCGCATAATATTGCATGTTAAGCAAGTTTTCTTGCATTTTGTTTCGAACTAAACATCATCGAATTTAGCAATATTTTGACGTTTATCATCCCCTTTTCCCTAATGTGATTTAAACAAAATATCATCGAATTAGGCAATATTTTGCTGTTTTTCCACGTTTCTGTGAATTTTCAGTTTATTGGTATTAATCCATTAAATATACGATAAAAATGATGCAAACACATAATTGATTAGATAATAACCTTAAATACTTCATCTTCAATCATCTATTTGTTTCTCATTGAAATACTGAGTAATATATTGAAAAGGAGAGAAGCTCGGTTTTTATTGCATATATCGACGTTTCAGCCGGAATAGAGCGGTTTTACGTGTACATCTTCCATCGTTAATATAAACCGAAAATCAGGAACATTTTTGTTGATTCTAATGAAAAACATTGATTTTTATCATTTGTATTAGAAAAAACATTGTAATGTCTTTTCTTGGATCTATATAATACGAAACCTCGCTCTATGATTCGAAGTTAAAACCTCAAATTTTGTAAAATAGTGACTTTTTTCACGTTTTTCATGTAGTTTGATATTACGTAAATATATTCATTTTTACTAATATTTCGATACTTTTTCATGTAGTATCTCGATATGTGATTTGGCCTTCAAATCTCAGAATTTCGCATGATATTGCATTTTAAGCAAGATTTCTACCATTTTGTTTCGTACTATAAATCATCGAATTTAGCAATAATTTGACGTTTATCATCCCCCTTTTCCTTTATGTGATATAAACAAAATATCATCGAATTAGGCAATATTTTGCTGTTTTTCCACGTTTTTTTGAATTTCCAGTTTATTGTTATTAATTCATACGATAAAAATAATACAAACACATAATTGAATAGATAATAACCTTAAATACTTCATTTTCAATGATCTATTTGTTTCTCATTGAAATATTGAGCAAGATATTGAAAAGTGTTTGCATCATTTTTATTGTATATTTAATGAATTAATAACAATAAACTGAAAATTCAGAAAAACGTGGAAAAACGGCAAAATATTGCCTAATTCGATGATATTTTGATTAAATCACATAATGGAAAAGGGGATGATAAACGTCAAAATATTGCTAAATTCGATGATTTTTAGTACGAAACAAAATGCAAAAAAACTTGCTTAAAATGCAATATTATGCGAAATTCTGAGATATGAAGGCCAAATCACATATCGTGATGGGGGGGTGGACAGGCCTCCTCCCGATTGTGCTTCAAATAACAGCCACCTACTGGAGAAAAACCAGTGCCCTATAACACCGAGGGTCACCTCCCCCTCTAGGTCCACTGCACCTGCATTTGGTCACCAAGGCTGAACCAACAGGCGTGCTTCAGGGGCGCGCGCGCCAACACAGACAAACACTGGTCAGGCGCGCCAACAACACAAACACTGGTCCGGCGCGCCAACAACACAAACACTACCTTAAATGTTGAGAAGGGTAGGACGCCCCTGACGGGTTGCTCCGAGTCGTTGTTGATAGAAACTGGTGTAGGGTCAATGCTGGGTGAAAAGTTGAGCATGCTAAACTTCTGTGTTTACGACTCGCTGAGCAGCAGTGAGCAGCGTTTTGTAAGAGAGCAGCTGTTGGCTTGTCGGGAAGAGGGCCACGCAGTTTGCGTCCGAGTTTATATAACCTCGGCTCGTTGCGCGCGCAGCTTGGGGCGGTTACAATCAGCTTCCAGACGTACGTTTTCTCTTCCCCAGAAAACCCACCGTTTTTGGGAAAAATAGTGTTCTTATAAGGAAATAGGCCGGGAGTCATTGCATTAGACAATCATCGGCTAGAAATGAGGGGTCCATGAGCTAGAGCTCGATCCAGCAGGCACAAATACGTGAGTACTCACACACACACACACACTTTATTATTACGTACTCAAGAAACATTTAACATTTATACAAAGAGCAGTTAACTGGACACGCCGGGCACAACTCCCTAACCCCAGGGAAGTGACGGCTAGCTGCTACTATACACAACACAACAATAACACATCTTTCTCCTCAGAAGGAGTAGAGGGCGCGGGAGGGGGGTGGGTGGTGGCGGGGGGGAACCTCCTCATTATTGAGGTATGCTGCTGCCTCACGCTTAAATCTCTCTTCGGCAGCAACAGCTCGCTTCACAGCCTCAGCTCTATGCTTGGGCAACTTCCTCATTGCGTTTTTGATCACCATCTTCTCTCCCATTTTTGCGGTCATAGTAGCCTGTGCCTTTGCGATCCTCCTCATGTCCTTGGCATAGTTGATGTCGATGGAGGAGGGAGAGGAGAGGGAGGAGGAGCTTGTGACAGGAACACTGCTCATGATGCCGGTCTGGTGTAACCTACCACGCACACCCAACTTGTCCAGCCATAATTATATCCTAGATAACAAATAAAATAGTTAACTGGTTATATATTAATACTGACCAGTCATGGTAGAGGGTATAGGTGAGAGTAGTGGTGTTAGTGTGTTGGTGTTGATGATGGTCATTGGGATGATGGTGGTTATGGTGGAGGTGGTGGTGTTGATGATGGTGGTCATTGTGATGATGGTGGTCATTGTGATGATGGTGGTAATGGTGGAGGTGGTGATGGTGATGATAGTGGTGTTGATGATGGTGGTCATTGTGATGATGGTGGTTATGGTGGAGGAGATGGTGATAGTGGTGTTGATGGTGATGATGGTGGTCATTGTGATGATGGTGGTTATGGTGGAGATGGTGATGGTGATGATAGTGGTGATGATGGTGGTCATTGTGATGATGGAGGTTATGGTGGAGGTGGTGATGGTGATGATAGTGGTCATTGTGATGATGGTGGTTATGGTGGAGGTGGTGATGGTGATGATAGTGGTGTTGATGGTGATGATGGTGGTCAATGTGATGATGGTGGTTATGGTGAAGGTGGTGATGGTGATGATAGTGGTGTTGATGGTGATGATGGTGGTCATTATGATGATGGTGGAGGAGGTGATGGTGATGATAGTGGTGATGATAGTGGCCATTGAGATGATGGTGGTTATGGTGATAGTGATAGTGTTGGTGATGGTTATCTTGAGGTTATCTTGAGATGATTTCGGGGCTTTTTAGTGTCCCCGCGGCCCGGTCCTCGACCAGGCCTCCACCCCCAGGAAGCAGCCCGTGACAGCTGACTAACACCCAGGTACCTATATTTACTGCTAGGTAACAGGGGCATAGGGTGAAAGAAACTGCCCAATGTTTCTCGCCGGCGCCCGGGATCGAACCCAGGACCACAGGATCACAAGTCCAGCGTGCTGTCCGCTCGACCGACCGGCTCCCGTGATGGTGATGATAGTGGTCATTGTGATGATGGTGGTTATGGTGGAGGTGGTGATGGTGATGATAGTGATGTTGATGGTGGTCATTGTGATGATGGTGGTTATGGTGGAGGTGGTGATAGTGATAGTGGTGGTGATGGTTGATGGTGGTTATGGTGGAGGAGGTGATGGTGATGATAGTGGTGTTGATGGTGATGATGGTGATGATAGTGGTCATTGTTGAGGTGATGATAGTGGTGGAGATGGTGATGGTGGTAGTGGGGGTTATGGTGGAGGTGGTGATGGTGATGATAGTGGTCATTGTGATGATAGTGGTTATGGTGGAGGTGGTGATGGTGATGATAGTGGAGTTGATGGTGATGATGGTGGTTATGGTGGAGGAGGTGATGGTGATGATAGTGGTCATTGTGATGATGGTGGTTATGGAGGAGGAGGTGATGGTGATGATAGTGGTGTTGATGGTGATGATGGTGGTCATTGTGGAGGTGATGATAGTGGTGGAGATGGTGATGGTGGTTGTGGGAGTGATGATGGTGGTTATGGTGGAGGTGGTAATGGTGGTGGTGGTGGTAGTGAGGGTGATGATGGTGGTGAAGGTAGTGATGGTGGTGGTTGTGGAAGTGATGGTGATACTGTTGGTGGTGGTGATGGTGGTGATGGTTATAGTGAAGGGGTGGTGGTGGTGATAGTAGGTAGTGAAAAGAGCTAATCGGAGGGACGCGATGGAAGGCAAAGAGAGGGAGGTGAGGGAAGCTAGTGAGAGGGAGGTGAGGGAAGCTAGTGAGAGGGAGGTGAGAGAAGCTAGTGAGAGGGAGGAGAGGGTGATGGAGCGAAGTACAGTTAATGACGTCAAGACCTGTGCGGAAGCTCAGGTCAGGTATACTGCAGTACCCAGAGTGTCAGGTATACTACAGTACCCAGAGTGTCAGGTATACTACAGTACCCAGAGTGTCAGGTATACTACAGTACCCAGAGTGTCAGGTATACTACAGTACCCAGAGTGTCAGGTATACTACAGTACCCAGAGTGTCAGGTATACTACAGTACCCAGAGTGTCAGGTATACTACAGTACCCAGAGTGTCAGGTATACTACAGTACCCAGAGTGTCAGGTATACTACAGTACCCAGAGTGTCAGGTATACTACAGTACCCAGAGTGCCAGGTATACTACAGTACCCAGAGTGAGTGTCAGGTATACTACAGTACCCAGAGTGTCAGGTATACTACAGTACCCAGAGTGAGTGTCAGGTATACTACAGTACCCAGAGTGTCAGGTATACTACAGTACCCAGAGTGAGTGTCAGGTATACTACAGTACCGAGAGTGAGTGTCAGGTATACTACAGTAACCAGAGTGAGTGTCAGGTATACTACAGGACCCAGAGTGAGTGTCAGGTATACTACAGGACCCATAGTGGGTGTCAGGTATACTACAGTACCCAGAGTGTCAGGTATACTACAGTACCCAGAGTGAGTGTCAGGTATGCTACAGTACCCAGAGTGTCAGGTATACTACAGGACCCACAGTGTCAGGTATACTACAAGACCCAGAGTGAGTGTCAGGTATACTACAGTACCCAGAGTGAGTTTCAGGTATGCTACTGGACCCAGAGTGAGTGTCAGGTATACTATAGTACCGGGGAGCCGGTCGGCCGAGCAGACAGCACGCTGGACTTGTGATCCTGTGGTCCGGGGTCGATTCCAGGTGCCGGCGAGAAACAATGGGCAGAGTTTCTTTCACCCTATGCCCCTGTTACCTAGCAGTAAAATAGGTACTGGGTGTTAGTCAGCTGTCACGGGCTGCTTCCTGGGGGTGGAGGCCTGGTCGAGGACCGGGCCGCGGGGACACTAAAGCCCCGAAATCATCTCAAGATAACCTCAAGATAACAGGACCCAGAGTGAGTGTCAGGTATACTACAAGACCCAGAGTGAGTGTCAGGTATACTACAGGACCCAGAGTGAGTGTCAGGTATACTACAGGACCCAGAGTGAGTGTCAGGTATACTACAAGACCCAGAGTGAGTGTCAGGTATACTACAGTACCCAGAGTGAGTGTCAGGTATACTACAGTACCCAGAGTGTCAGGTATACTACAATACCCAGAGTGAGTGTCAGGTATACTACAGGACCCAGAGTGAGTGTCAGGTATACTACAGTACCCAGAGTGTCAGGTATACTACAGTACCCAGAGTGAGTGTCAGGTATGCTACAGTACCCAGAGTGTCAGGTATACTACAGGACCCAGAGTGTCAGGTATACTACAAGACCCAGAGTGAGTGTCAGGTATACTAGAGTACCCAGAGTGAGTTTCAGGTATGCTACTGGACCCAGAGTGAGTGTCAGGTATACTATAGTACCCAGAGTGTCAGGTATACTACAGTACCCAGAGTGAGTGTCAGGTATGCTACAGTACCCAGAGTGTCAGGTATACTACAGTACCCAGAGTGAGTGTCAGGTATGCTACAGTACCCAGAGTGTCAGGTATACTGCAGGACCCAGAGTGAGTGTCTGGTATACTACAGAACCCAGAGTGAGTGTCAGGTATACTACAAGACCCAGAGTGGGTGTCAGGTATACTACAGTACCCAGAGTGTCAGGTATACTGCAGTACCCAGAGTGAGTGTCAGGTATGCTACAGTACCCAGAGTGTCAGGTATACTACAGTACCCAGAGTGAGTTTCAGGTATGCTACTGGACCCAGAGTGAGTGTCAGGTATACTACAGTACCCAGAGTGTCAGGTATACTACAGTACCCAGAGTGAGTGTCAGGTATACTACAGGACCTAGAGTGAGTATCAGGTATACTACAGTACCCAGAATGAGTGTCAGGTATACTACAGGACCCAGAGTGAGTGTCAGGTATACTACAGTACCCAGAGTGAGTGTCAGGTATACTTCAGTACCCAGAGTGAGTGTCAGGTATACTACAGGACCCAGAGTGTCATGTATACTACAGTACCCAGAGTGAGTGTCAGGTATACTACAGGACCCAGAGTGAGTGTCAGGTATACTACAGGACACAGAGTGAGTGTCAGGTATACTACAGTACCCAGAGTGAGTGTCAGGTATACTACAGTACCCAAAGTGAGTGTCAGGTATACTACAGTACCCGGAGGGAGTGTTAGGTATACTACAATACCCAGAGTGTCAGGTATACTCCGGTACCTTGAGGGAGTGTCAGGTATACTACAGTACCCAGAGTGTCAGGTATACTACATTACCCAGAGTGAGTTTCAGGTATACTACATTACCCAGAGTGAGTGTCAGGTATACTACAGTACCCAGAGTGAGTGTCAGGTATACTACAGGACCCAGAGTGAGTGTCAGGTATATTACAGGACCTAGAGTGAGTGTCAGGTATACTACAGTACCAAGAGTCAGTGTCAGGTATACTACAGTACCCAGAGTGAGTGTCAGGAAGTGTAATGAAGATGGTTACTGTGATGACGACAGTATATAGTGAAGATGGTTGCTGTGATGAAGACTGTGTATAATGAAGATGGTTACAGTGATGAAGACTGTGTGTAGTGAAGATGGTTACTGTGATAAAGACAGTGTATAGTGAAGATGGTTACTGTGATGAAGACTGTGTGTAGTGAAGATGGTTACTGTGATGAAGACTGTGTATAGTGAAGATGGTTACTGTGATGAAGACAGTGTATAGTGAAGATGGTTACTGTGATGAAGGCTGTGTATAGTGAAGATGGTTACTGTGATGAAGACGTGTGTAGTGAAGATAGTTACTGTGATGAAGACTGTGTGTAGTGAAGATGGTTACTGTGATGAAGACAGTGTGTAGTGAAGATGGTTACTGTGATGAAGACTGTGTATAGTGAAGATGGTTACTGTGATGAAGGCTGTGTATAGTTAAGATGGTTACTGTGATGAAGACTGTGTGTAGTGAACATAGTTACTGTGATGAAGACTGTGTGTAGTGAAGATAGTTACTGTGATGAAGACTGTGTGTAGTGAAGATGGTTACTGTGATGAAGACTGTGTATAGTGAAGATGGTTACTGTGATGAAGACAGTGTATAGTGAAGATGGTTACTGTGATGAAGGCTGTGTATAGTGAAGATGGTTACTGTGATGAAGACTGTGTGTAGTGAAGATAGTTACTGTGATGAAGACTGTGTGTAGTGAAGATGGTTACTGTGATGAAGACAGTGTGTAGTGAAGATGGTTACTGTGATGAAGACTGTGTATAGTGAAGATGGTTACTGTGATGAAGGCTGTGTATAGTGAAGATGGTTACTGTGATGAAGACAGTGTGTAGTGAAGATGGTTACTGTGATGAAACTGTGTATAGTGAAGATGGTTACTGTGATGAAGATGGTTACTGTGATGAAGACAGTGTATAGTGAAGATGGTTACAGTGATGAAGACTGTGTGTAGTGAAGATTTGACCTCCATCACCCGAACACAGGATACTCCATCTTGTTTAATGTATATTACACACACACACACACACACACACACACACACACACACACACACACACACATACAGTACCGCACATGAGACTGCTATACAAACTTGAGAGGCAGGCAGGAGCATGCGGAAAGGCCCTAGTATAGGTGAAGAACTACCTAACAGGAAGGAGCCAGAGGGTAATGGTAAGGGGCGAGAAGTAGGACTGGCGAACAGTAACAAGTGGAGTACCTGAAGAGGGAGTACACTCCCTCCGGGTACTGTAGTATACCTGACACTCACTCTGGGTACTGTAGTATACCTGACACTCACTCTGGGTACTGTAGTATAAGTGACACTCACTCTGGGTCCTGTAGTATACCTGACACTCACTCTGGGTGCTGTAGTATACCTGGGTCCGGTAGTGAAGATGGTTAGTATATCATCACAGTATATCACTACCTGTAGTATATCATCACAGTAACCATCTTCACTATACACAGTCTTCATCACAGTAACCATCTTCCAGGCTTAAGAGAGGGAAGCAGAGGCTCAAGTGAGGGGATGCAGAGGCACATGAGAGGAATGCAGAGGCTCTTGAGAGTGATGCAGAGGCTCAAGAGAGGGATGCATAGGCTTAAGATAGTGATGCAAAGGCTCAAGAGAGGGATGCAGGATGCATATTAGTCTCTGCATAACTCTTTTTAGCCTCTGCATCACTCTCTTGAGCCTCTGCATCACTCTCTTCGGCCTCTGCATCACTCTCTTGAGCCTCTGCAACACTCTCTTCAGCCTCTGCATCACTCTCTTAAGCCTCTGCATCACTCTCTTTGGCCTCTGCATCACTCTCTTAAGCCTCTGCTTCCTTTTCTTGATCCTCTGCATCACTCTCATGAGCCTCTGGATCCCTCTCATAAGATTCTGCATCACTCTCTTGAGCCTCTGCATCCCTCTCTTAAGCCTCTGCATTACACTTTTGAGAGTAATTTCTAATTCTAATGAAAACACATTGATTTTTATCATTTGTATTGGAAACAACATTGTCATATGTCTTT
>NC_091182.1:21242382-21391252 GCF_040958095.1 Procambarus clarkii
AATAAGTCATTACTGAGAGCGGCGATAGGTCACATTTTGCACCAAACCCCCCTGCAGTTTTCAAAACATCCCAAACATCTAAAATTCGACGCTTGAGCCATATTTTGGAGCCAAAGTCGGGCTCTCTGCAAGGACTCGCAGTTTGAATTTACGTCTGTTTATACCGAAAATATGTCAATTACTAAGAGCGGCGATGGATCACATTTTGCCCAAACCTCCTGCAGTTTTCAAAATATCGCAAACATCCCAAATCGACGCTTGAGACCTATTTTGGAGCAAAATTCTGGCTCTTTGCACGTATTCGCAGTTTGAAATTTCTTCTTTTTATAGCGAAAATATGCCAATTTGAGAGCGGCGATGGGTCACTTGTAGCCCAAACCCCCCTGCAGTTTCAAAATATCCCAAACATCCCAAATTCGATGCTTTAGCTATATTTGGAGCCAAATTGTGGCTCTCAGCATATATTCGCAGTTTGAAATTACGAATTTTTATTCCGAAATATGTCAATTACTGAGAGGGTCTATGGTCACATTTTACCCAAACGGGGGGTTTGGGTAAAATACAGTTTCAAAATATCCCAAAAATCCCAAATTCGATGCTTTAGCATATTTTGGAGCCAAATTCTGGCTTTCTGCACGCTTTCGCAGTTGAAATGACGAATTTTATACCGAAAATATGCCAATTACTGAAAGCGGCGATGAATCACATTTTGCCAGAACCCTCCCTGCAGTTTTCAAAATATCCCAAACAACTCAAATTCGACCCTTGAGCCATATTTAGGAGCCAAATTCTGGCTCTCTGCACATATTTGCAAATTGAAATTACGATATTTTATACCGAAAATATGCGAATTACTGAAAGCAGCGATGGGTCACATTTTGCCCCCCCCCCCCATGCAGTTTTCAAAATATCCCAAACACCCCAAATTCGACCCTTAAACTATTTTAGAGCAAAAATCTGGTTCTCTGCACGTATTCGCAGTTGAAATTACAACTTTTTATAGTGAAAATATGCCAATTACTGAGAGCAGCGATGGATCACATTTTGCCCAAACCCTCCCTGCAGTTTTTCAAAAATATCCTAAACATCCCAAATTCCAACCTGGAGCCTTATTTTGGAGCCAAGTTCTGGCTTTCTTCACGATTCGCAGGTTGAAATTACGACTTTTTATACTGGTAATGGTAATTAACTATGGTGATAAAACTCTTGGGAATCCACACGCCTGATTTAGTTATCAAGACGGTAAGATAGACTGATGTACTGATACACTTATTTTGGCTCCAAAATATAGCTAAAGCGTCGAATTTGGGATGTTTGGGATATTTTGAAAACTGCAGGGGGGTTTGGTTAAAATGTTACCCATCGACCCTCTCAGTAATTGACATATTTTCGGGATAAAAAGTCGTAATTTCAACTGCGAATATGTGCAGAGACCCACAATTGGCTCCAAAATATGGCTCAAGGGTCGAATTTGGGATGTTTGGGATATATTGAAAACTGCAGGGGGGTTTGGGCTACAAGTGACCCATCTCCGCTCTCAGTAATTGGCATATTTTCGCTATAAATGACGAAATTTCAAACTGTGAATACGTGCAAAGAGCCAGAATTTTGCTCCAAAATAGGTCTCAAGCGTCGAATTTGGGATGTTTGGGATTTTTAAAATCTGCAGGGAGGGGTTTGGCAAAATGTGGTCCATCGCCACTTTAAGTAATTGGCATATTTTCGGTATTAAATTTCGTATTTTCAAACTGCGAATACGTGCAGACAGCCAGAATTTGTCTCCAAAATAAGGCTCAAGGGTCGAATTTGGGATATTTGGGATATTTTGAAAACTGCAGGGGGTTTGGGTAAAATGTGACCCATCGCCGCTCTCAGTAATTAACATGTTTTCGGTATAAAAAGTCGTAATTTCAAACTGCGATATGTGTAGAGAGCCACAATTTGGCTCCAAAATAAGGCTCACGGGTCGAATTTGGGATATTTGGGATATTTGAAAACTGCAGGGGTTTGGGTAAATGTGACCCATCGCCGCTCTCACTAATTAACATATTTTCGGTATAAAAAGTCGTATTTTCAAACTGCGAATATGCGCAGAGAGCTACAATTTGGCTCCAAAATATGGCTGAAGGGTCGAATTTTTAGTGTTTGGGATATTTTGAAAACTACCGGGAGGGTTTGGGCAAAATGTGACCCATCCCGCTTTCAGTAATTGGCATATTTTCGGTAAAAAAAGTCGTAATTTCAAACTGCAAATACGTGCAGACACCCAGAATTTGTCTCCAAAATATTGCTCAAAGGTTGAATTTGGGATGTTTGGGATATTGTGCAAACTGCAGGGAGGGTTTGTCAAAAGGTAACCCATCGCTGCTGTCAGTAATAGAAAATATGGCTCAAGGGTCGAATTTGGGATGTTTGGGATATATGAAAACTGCAAGGGGGGTTTGGGCCAAATGTGACGCATCGCTGCTTTCAGTAATTGGCATATTATCAGAATAAAAAGTCGTATTTCAAATTGCGAATACGTGCAGAGAGCAGAATATCGCCCCAAAATAAGGCTCCACGGTCGAATTTGGGTATTTGGGATATTTTGAAAACTGCAGGGTGGTTTGGGTAAAATTGATCCATCGCCGATCTCAGTAATTACCATATTTTCGGTATAAAAAGTCGTAATTTCAAACTGCGAATATGTGCAGAGAGCCACAATTTGGCTCCAAAATAAGGCTCATGGGTCGAATTTGGGATATTTGGGATATTTTGAAAACTGCAGGGGGGTTTGGGTAAAATGTGACCCATCGCCGATCTCAGTAATTACCATATTTTCGGAATAAAAAGTCGTAATTTCAAACTGCGAATATGTGCAGAGAGCCACAATTTGGCTCCAAAATAAGTCTCAAGGGTCGAATATGGTATATTTGGGATATTTTGAAAACTATAGGGAGGGTTTGGGCAAAATGTGACCCATCGCCGCTTTCAGTAATTGACATATTTTCGAGTAAAAAAAGTCGTAATTTCAAACTGCGAAAAGGTGCAGAGAGCCAAATTTTGGCTCCAAAATATAGTCAATGGTCGAATATGGGATGTTTGGGATATTTTGAAAATTGCAAGGGGGTTTGGGCAAAATGTGATCCATCGCCGCTTTCAGTAATTGGCATATATTCGTTATAAAAATTCGTAATTTCAAACTGCGAATACATGCAGAAAGCGAAAATATGGCTCCAAAATATGCCTCAAGGGACGAATTTGGGATGTTTGAGATATTTTGAAAACTGCAGGGAGGGTTTGGGCAAAATGTGATCCATCGCCGCTCTCAGTAATTGGCATATTTTCGGTATAAAAGTCATAATTTCACACTGCGATTACATGCAGAACGCCAAAATTTGGCTCCAAAATCTGGCTCAAGTGTCGAATTTGGAATGTTTAGGATATTTTGCAAACTGCAGGGAGGGTTTGGGCATAATGTGATCCTTCGCCGCTCTCAGTAATTGGCATATTTTCGGTAAAAACGGTCGTAATTTCAAACTGCGAATACGTGCAGAAAGCCAGAATTTGGCTCTAAAATATAGCTCAAGTGTCGAATTTAGGATGTTTGGGATATTTGAAACTGCAGGGGGGTTTGTGTAAAATGTGACTCATCGACCCTCTCAGTAATTTGAAATATTTTCGGAATAAAAATTCGTAATTTCAAACTGCGAATACGTGCAGAAAGCCAGAATTTGGCTCTAAAATATAGCTCAAGTGTCGAATTTAGGATGTTTGGGATATTTTGAAAACTGCAGGGGGGTTTGTGTAAAATGTGATTCATCGACCCTCTCAATAATTGGCATATTTTCGGTATAAAAAGCCGTAATTTCAAACTGCGAATACGTGCATAGAGTCAGAATTTGGCTCCAAAATATAGCTCAAGCGTCGAATTTGGGATGTTTTCGTTATTTTGAAAACTGGCATGGAGGGTTTGGGCAAAATGTGATCCATCGGTGCTCTTAGTAATTTGCATATTTTCGGTATAAACAGACGTAAATTCAAACTGCGAGTCCGTGCAGAGAGCCCCGACTTTAGCTCCAAAATATGGCTCAAGCGTCGAATTTTAGATGTTTGGGATGTTTTGAAAACTGCAGTGGGGTTTGGGCAAAATGTGACCTATCGCCGCTCTCAGTAATTGACTTCTTTTCGGTATAAAATGTCGTAATTTCAAAATGCGAATATGTGCAGAGAACCAGAATTGGCTCCAAAATAATTCTCTAGGGTCGAATTTGGGATGCTTGGGATATTTTGAAAACTGCAGGGAGTGTTTGTTGGCAGAATGTGATCCATTGCCGCTTTCAGTAATTGGCATATTTTCGGTATAAAAACTCGTAATTTCAAACTGCGAATACGTGCAGAGAGCCAGAATTTGGCTCCAAAATATGGCTCAAGGTTCGAACATGGGATGTTTTGGATATTTTGAAAACTGCAATGAGGGTTTAGGCAAAATTTGATCCATCGCCGCTCTAAGTAATTGGCATATTTTCGTATAAAAATCCTAATGTAAAACTGCGAATTCGTGCAGAGAGCCAGCATTTGGCTTCAAAATTTGGCTCAAGGGTGGAAATTGGGATAATTGTAATATTTTGAAAACTGCAGGAAGGGTTTCTGCAAAATGTGATCTATTGCCGCTTTCAGTAATTGTCATGTTTTCGTTATAAAAAGTCGTAATTTCAAACTGCGAATACGCGCAGAGAGCCAGAATTTGGCTTTAAAATATAGCTAAAGCGTCGAATTTGGTATGTTTGGGATATTTTGAAAACTGCAGGGGGGGTTTGGGTAAAATGTGACCCATCGACCCTCTCAGTAATTGACACATTTTCGGAATAAAAATTCGTAATTTCAAACTGCGAATATGTGCAGAGAGCCACAATTTGGCTACAAAATATGGCTCAAGGGTCGAATTTGGGATGTTGGGATATATTGAAAACTGCAGGGGGGTTTGGGCTACAAGTGACCCATCGCCGCTCTCAGTAATTGGCATATTTTCGCTATAAAATGACGAAATTTCAAACTGCGAATACGTGCAAAGAGCCAGAATTTTGCTCCAAAATAGGTCTCAAGCGTCGAATTTGGGATGTTTGGGATATTTTGGAAACTGCAGGCAGGGTTTGGGCAAAATGTGATCCATCGCCGATTTCAGTAATTGCCATATTTTCGGTACAAAAAGTCGTAAGTTCAAAATGCGAATATGTGAGGAGAGCCAGAATTTGGCTTTAAAATATGGCTCAAGCGTCGAATTTGGGATGTTTGGGATATTTTGCAAACTGCAGGGAGGGTTCGGACAGAATGTGATCCATCGCCACTTTCAGTAATTGGCATATTTTTGGTATAAAAAGTCGTAATTTCAAACTGTGAATACGTGCAGAGAGCCAGAATATGGCTCCAAAATAATTCTCTCGGGTCGAATTTGGGATGTTTGGGATATTTTGAAAACTGCAGGGAGGGTTTAGGCAAAATGTGATCCATCGCCGCTCTCAGTAATTGGCATATTTTCGGTATAAAAAGCCGTAATTTCAAACTGCGAATACGTGCAGAGAGTCAAAATTTGGCTCCAAAATATGGCTCAAGCGTCGAATTTGGGATGTTTGCGATATTTTGAAAACTGCATGGAGGGTTTGGGCAAAATGTCATCCATCGCCGCTCTTAGTAATTTGCATATTTTCGGTATAAACAGACGTAAATTCAAACTGCGAGTCCGTGCAGAGAGCCCGACTTTGGCTCCAAAATATGGCTCAAGCGTCGAATTTTAGATGTTTGGGATGTTTTGAAAACTGCAGGGGGGGTTTGGGCAAAATGTGACCTATCGCCGCTCTCAGTAATAGACTTATTTTCGGTATAAAATGTCGTAATTTCAAAATGCGAATATGTGCAGAGAACCAGAATTTGGCTCCAAAATAATTCTCAAGGGTTGAATTTGGGATGCTTGGGATATTTTGAAAAGTGCAGGGAGTGTTTGGGCAGAATGTGATCCATTGCCGCTTTCAGTAATTGGCATATTTTCGGTATAAAAACTCGTAATTTCAAACTGCGAATACGTGCAGAGAGCCAGAATTTTGCTCCAAAATAGGTCTCAAGCGTCGAACTTGGGATGTTTTGGATATTTTGAAAACTGCAAGGAGGGTTTAGGCAAAATGTGATCCATCGCCGCTCTAAGTAATTGGCATATTTTTGGTATAAAAATCCTAATGTAAAACTGCGAATACGTGCAGAGAGCCAGCATTTGGATTCAAAATTTGGCTCAAGGTGGAAATTGGGATAATTGTAATATTTTGAAAACTGCAGGAAGGGTTTGGGTAAAATGTGATCTATTGCCGCTTTCAGTAATTGTCATGTTTTCGTTATAAAAAGTCGTAATTTCAAAATGCGAACACGCGCAGAAAGCTAGAATTTGGTTCCAAAATATATCTCAAAGGTAGAATTTGGGATGTTTGGGATATTTTGTAAACTGCAGGGGGGTTTGGGCAAAATGTGACCCATCGCTTCTTTCAGCAATTGACATATTTTCAAGCGTCAAATTTATTATGTTTGGGATAAAAAGTCGTAAATTCAAACTGCGAATACGTGCAGAGAACCAGAATTTTGCTCCAAAATAATTCTCAAGGGTCGAATTTGGGATGTTTGAGATATTTTGAAAACTGTTGGGAGGATTTCGTCAAATATGATCCATGGTCGCTCTCAGTAATTGGCATATTTTCGGTATAAAAAGTCGTAATTTCAAACTGTGAATTCATGAAAAGAGACAGAATTTGGCTCCAAAATAATTCTCTAGGGTCGAATTTGGGATGTTTGGGATATTTTGCAAACTGCAGGGAGGGTTCGGACAGAATGTGATCCATCGTAACTTTCAATAATTGGCATATTTTTGGTATAAAAAGTCGTAATTTCAAACTGTGAATTCATGAAAAGAGACAGAATTTGGCTCCAAAATAATTCTCTAGGGTCGAATTTGGGATGTTTGGGATATTTTAAAAACTGCAGGGAGGGTTTGGGCAAAATGTGATCCATCGCCGCTCTCAGTAATTGGCATTTTTTCGGTATAAAAAGTCGTAATTTCAAACTACGAATACGTGCAGAGAGCCAGTATTTGGCTCCAAAATATAGCTCAAGCGTTGAATTTGGGATGTTTGGGATATTTTGGAAACTGCAAGGAAGGTTTGGGCAAAATGTGATACATCGCCGATTTCAGTAATTGGCATATTTTCGGTATAAAAAGTTGTAAGTTCAAAATGCGAATACGTGCAGAGAGCCAGAATTTGGCTCTAAAATATGGTTCAAGGGTCTAATTCGGGATGTTTGAGATATTTTGCAAACTGCAGGGAGGGTTTGGGCAGAATGTGATCCATCGCCACTTTCAGTAATTGTCATATTTTTTGTATAAAAAGTCGTAACTTCAAACTGTGAATACGTGCAGAGAGCCAGAATTTGGCTCCAAAATATGGCTCAAGCGTCGAATTTGGGATGTCTGCGATATTTTGAAAACTGCAGGGAGGGTTTGGGCAAAATGTGATCTATTGCTGCTTTCAGTAATTGTCATGTTTTCGGTATAAAAAGACGTAATTATAAACTGCGAATACGCGCAGAAAGCTTGAATTTGGTTCCAAAATATATCTCAAAGGTCGAATTTGGGATGTTTGGGATATTTGGTAAACTGCAGCGGGGTTTGGGCAAAATGTGACCCATCGCTTCATTCAGTAATTGACATATTTTCAAGCGTCGAATATGGGATGTTTGGGATAAAAACTCGTAACTTCAAACTGCGTATACGTGCAGAGAGCCAGAATTTTCCTCCTAAAAAATTCTCAAGGGTCAAAATTGGGATGTTTGGGATATTTTTAAAACTGCAGGGAGGGTTTGGGCAAAATATGATCCATCGCCGCTCTCAGTAATTGTCATATTTTCGGTATAAAAATTCGTAATTTCAAACTGCGAATACGTGCAGAGAGCCAGAATTTGGCTCCAAAATATGGCTCAAGCGTTGAATTTGGGATGTTTGGAATATTTTGGAAACTGCAGGGAGGATTTGGGCAAAATGTGATCAATCGCCGATTTCAGTAGTTTTCATATTTTCGGTAAAAAGATCGTAAGTGCAAAATGCGAATACTTGCAGAGAGCCAGAATTTGGCTCTAAAATATGGCTCAAGCGTTGAATTTGGATTGTTTGGGATATTTTGCAAACGGCAGAGAGGGTTCGGGCAGAATGTGATCCATCGCCACTTTCAGTAATTGGCATATTTTGGTATACAAAGTCGTAATTTCAAACTGTGAATACGTGCAGAGAGCCAGAATTTGGATCCAAAATAATTCTCTCGGGTCGAATTTGGGATGTTTGGGATATTTTGAAAACTGTAGGGAGGGTTTGGGCAAAATGTGATCCATCGCCGCTCTCAGTAATTGGCATATTTTCGGTATAAAAAGTCGTAATTTCAAGCTGCGAATACGTGCAGAGAGCCAGAATTTGGCTCCAAAATATGGCTCAAGCTTTGAATTTGGGATTTTTGGGATATTTTGGAAACTGCAGGGAGGATTTGGCAAAATGTGATCTATCGCTGATTTCAGTAATTGGCATATTTTCGGTATAAAAGTCGTAAGTTCAAAATGCGAATACGTGCAGAGAGCCAGAATTTGGCTCTAAAATATGGCTCTAGCCTCGAATTTGGGATGCTTGGGATATTTTGCAAACTGCAGGGAATGTTTGGGCAGAATGTGATCCATTGCCGCTTTCAGTAATTGGAATATTTTCGGTATAAAAACTCGTAATTTCAAACTTGTGAATACGTGCACAGATCCAGAATTTGGCTCCAAAATATGGCTAATAAAAATCAATGTGTTTAAAAATGATGTGTAAATGTGTAAAAAATGATGCAATGTGTAAAATGATGCAGTGTGTAAAATGATGCAATGTGTAAAATGATGCAATGTGTAAAAATGATGCAAACACATAATTGATTAGAAATTAACCTTAAATACTTCATTTTCAATCGTCTATTTGTTTCTCGTTGAAATACTGAGTAAGATATTGAAAAGGGGAGAAGTTCGGTTTTTATTGCATATATCGACGTTTCAGCCGGAATAGAGCGGTTTTTCGTGTACATCTTCCATCGGTAATATAAACGAAAAATGAGGAACATTTAAGTTAATTCTAATGAAAACACATTTATTTTTATCATTTGTATTGGAAACAACATTGTCATATGTCTTTTCTTGGATCTAAAAAATACGAAACCTCGCTCTATATTTCGAAGCTAAAATCCTCAAATTTGGAATAATATTGACTTTTTTCACGTTTTTCATGTAGTTTGATATTACGTAAATATATTCATTTTTACCAATATTTCGATACTATTTCATGTAGTATCACGATATGTGATTTGGCCTTAAAATCTCAGAATTTCGCATAATATTCCATTTAAGCAAGTTTTCTTGCATTTTGTTTCGTACTAAACATCATCGAATTTAGCAATATTTTGACGTTTATCATCCCCTTTTCCTTTATGCGATATAAACAAAATATCATCGAATTAAGCAATATTTTGCTGTTTTTTCACGTTTTTGTAAATTTTCAGTTTATGGTTATTAATCATATAATTATACGATAAAAATGTTGCAAACGTATAATTGATTTGAAATTAACCTTAAATACTTCATTTCAATCAACTATTTGTTTCTCGTTAAAATACTAAGTAAGAAAGGGGAGAATTTATGTTTTTATTGCATATATCGACGTTTCAGCCGGATTAGAACGGTTTTACGTGTACATCCTCTGTCGGTAATATTAACGGAAAATCAGGAACATTTTAGTTAATTCTAATGAAAACACATTTATTTTTATCATTTGTATTGGAAACAACATTGTCATATGTCTTTTCTTGAATCTAAATAATACGAAACCTTGCTCTATGATTCGGAGTTAAAATTCACAAATTTGGCATAATAGTGACTTTTTTCACGTTTTTCATGTAGTTTGATATTACGTAAATATATTCATTTTCACTAATATTTCGATACTATTTCATGTAGTATCACGATATGTGATTTGGCCTTCATATATCAGAATATTGCATAATACTGCATTTTAAGCAAGTTTTCTTGCATTTTGTTTCGAACTAAAAAACATCGAATTTAGTAATATTTTGACGTTTATCATCTCCCTTTTCCTTTATGTGATACAAACAAAATATCATCGAATTAGGCAATATTTTGCCGTTTTTTCCACGTTTCTGTGAATTTTCAGTTTATTGGTATTTATTCATTAAATATACGATAAAAATTATGCAAACACATAATTGATTAGATAATAACCTTAAATACTTAAGGTTATTAGTATTTAAGGTTATTATCTAAGGTTATTAAGCCTATTTGTTTCTCGTTGAAATACTCAGTAAGATATTGAAAAGGGGAGAAATTCGGTTTTTATTGCATATATCGACGTTTCAGCCGGAATAGAGCGGTTTTACGTGTACATCTTCCATCGGTAATATAAACGAAAAAAGAGGAACATTTAAGATAATTCTAATGAAATCATATTATTTTTATCATTTGTATTGGAAACAACATTTTCATATGTCTTTTCTTGGATCTAAATAATACGAAACCTCGCTCTTTGATTCGAAGTTAAAATCCTCAAATTTGGTATAATAGTGACTTTTTTTACGTTTTTCATATAATTTGATATTACGTAAATATATTCGTTTTTACCAATATTTCGATACTATTTCAAATAGTATCACGATAAGTGATTTGGCCTTCAAATCTCAGAATTTCGCATAATATTGCATTTTAAGCAAGTTTTCTTGCATTTTGTTTCGTACGAAAAATCATCGAATTTAGCAATATTTTCACGTTTATCATCTCCTTTTCCTTTATGTGATTTAAACAAAATATCATCGAATTTGGCAAGATTTTACCGTTTTTCAATCTTTATATGAAATTTTCCGTTTATTGTTATTAATTCAATAAATATACGACAAAAATGATGCAAACACATAATTGATCACAAATTAACTTTAAATACTTCATTTTCAATCAACAATTTGTTTCTCACTAAAACTCTGAGTAAGATATTGAAAAGGGGAGAAGTTATTTTTATTGCATAAAAACTCGTAATTTCAAATTTGTGAATACGTGCACAGATCCTGAATTTGGCTCCAAAATATGGCTCAAGGGTCAAATTCGGGATGTTTGGGATATTTTGAAAACTGCAGGGAGTGTTTGGGCAGAATGTGATCCATCGCTGCTTTCAGTAATTGGCTTATATTTTCGGTATAAAACCTTGTAATTTCAAAATGCGAATACGTGCAGAGAGACAGAATTTGGCTCCAAAATATGGCTCAAGGGTTGAATTTGGGATGTTTTGGATATTTTGAAAACTGCAAGGAGAGTTTAGGCAAAATGTGATCTATCGCTGCTCTAAATAATTGGCATATTTTCGGTATAAAAATCCTAATGTAAAACTGCGAATACGTGCAGAGAGCCAGCATTTGGCTTCAAAATTTGGCTCATTGGAGGAAATTGGGATAATTGGGATATTTTGAAAACTGCAGGGGGTTTTGGGCAAAATATGATCCATCGCCGCTCTCAGTAATTTGCATATTTTCGGTATAAAAACTCGTAATTTCCAAATGCGAATACGTTCAGAGAGCCAGAATTTGGCTCTAAAATATGGCTCAGGCGTCGAATTTGGGATGTTTGGGATATTTTGCAAACTACAGAGAGGGTTCGGCCAGAATGTGATCCATCGTAACTTTCAATAATTGGCATATTTTTGGTATAAAAAGTCGTAATTTCAAACTGTGAATTCATGAAAAGAGACAGAATTTGGCTCCAAAATAATTCTCTAGGGTCGAATTTGGGATGTTTGGGATATTTTAAAAACTGCAGGGAGGGTTTGGGCAAAATGTGATCCATCGCCGCTCTCAGTAATTGATATTTTTTCGGTATAAAAAGTCGTAATTTCAAACTACGAATACGTGCAGAGAGCCAGTATTTGGCTCCAAAATATAGCTCAAGCGTTGAATTTGGGATGTTTGGGATATTTTGGAAACTGCAGGGAAGGTTTGGGCAAAATGTGATACATCGCCGATTCAGTAATTGGCATATTTTTGGTATAAAAAGTTGTAAGTTCAAAATGCGAATACGTGCAGAGAGCCAGAATTTGGCTCTAAAATATGGTTCAAGGGTCTAATTCGGGATGTTTGAGATATTTTGCAAACTGCAGGGAGGGTTTGGGCAGAATGTGATCCATCGCCACTTTCAGTAATTGTCATATTTTTCGTATAAAAAGTCGTAACTTCAAACTGTGAATACGTGCAGAGAGCCAGAATTTGGCTCCAAAATATGGCTCAAGCGTCGAATTTGGGATGTCTGCGATATTTTGAAAACTGCAGGGAGGGTTTGGGCAAAATGTGATCTATTGCCGCTTTCAGTAATTGTCATGTTTTCGGTATAAAAAGACGTAATTATAAACTGCGAATACGCGCAGAAAGCTTGAATTTGGTTCCAAAATATATCTCAAAGGTCGAATTTGGGATGTTTGGGATATTTTGTAAACTGCAGCGGGGTTTGGGCAAAATGTGACCCATCGCTTCATTCAGTAATTGACATATTTTCAAGCGTCGAATATGGGATGTTTGGGATAAAAATTCGTAACTTCAAACTGCGTATACGTGCAGAGAGCCAGAATTTTCCTCCTAAAAAATTCTCAAGGGTCAAAATTGGGATGTTTGGGATATTTTTAAAACTGCAGAGAGGGTTTGGGCAAAATATGATCCATCGCCGCTCTCAGTAATTGTCATATTTTCGGTATAAAAATTCGTAATTTCAAACTGCGAATACGTGCAGAGAGCCAGAATTTGGCTCCAAAATATGGCTCAAGCGTTGAATTTGGGATGTTTGGAATATTTTGGAAACTGCAGGGAGGATTTGGGCAAAATGTGATCAATCGCCGATTTCAGTAGTTTTCATATTTTCGGTAAAAAGATCGTAAGTGCAAAATGCGAATACTTGCAGAGAGCCAGAATTTGGCTCTAAAATATGGCTCAAGCGTTGAATTTGGATTGTTTGGGATATTTTGCAAACGGCAGAGAGGGTTCGGGCAGAATGTGATCCATCGCCACTTTCAGTAATTGGCATATTTTTGGTATACAAAGTCGTAATTTCAAACTGTGAATACGTGCAGAGAGCCAGAATTTGGATCCAAAATAATTCTCTCGGGTCGAATTTGGGATGTTTGGGATATTTTGAAAACTGTAGGGAGGGTTTGGGCAAAATGTGATCCATCGCCGCTCTCAGTAATTGGCATATTTTCGGTATAAAAAGTCGTAATTTCAAGCTGCGAATACGTGCAGAGAGCCAGAATTTGGCTCCAAAATATGGCTCAAGCTTTGAATTTGGGATTTTTGGGATATTTTGGAAACTGCAGGGAGGATTTGGCAAAATGTGATCTATCGCTGATTTCAGTAATTGGCATATTTTCGGTATAAAAAGTCGTAAGTTCAAAATGCGAATACGTGCAGAGAGCCAGAATTTGGCTCTAAAATATGGCTCTAGCCTCGAATTTGGGATGCTTGGGATATTTTGCAAACTGCAGGGAATGTTTGGGCAGAATGTGATCCATTGCCGCTTTCAGTAATTGGAATATTTTCGGTATAAAAACTCGTAATTTCAAACTTGTGAATACGTGCATAGATCCAGAATTTGGCTCCAAAATATGGCTAATAAAAATCAATGTGTTTAAAAATGATGTGTAAATGTGTAAAAAATGATGCAATGTGTAAAATGATGCAGTGTGTAAAATGATGCAATGTGTAAAATGATGCAATGTGTAAAAATGATGCAAACACATAATTGATTAGAAATTAACCTTAAATACTTCATTTTCAATCGTCTATTTGTTTCTCGTTGAAATACTGAGTAAGATATTGAAAAGGGGAGAAGTTCGGTTTTTATTGCATATATCGACGTTTCAGCCGGAATAGAGCGGTTTTTCGTGTACATCTTCCATCGGTAATATAAACGAAAAATGAGGAACATTTAAGTTAATTCTAATGAAAACACATTTATTTTTATCATTTGTATTGGAAACAACATTGTCATATGTCTTTTCTTGGATCTAAAAAATACGAAACCTCGCTCTATATTTCGAAGCTAAAATCCTCAAATTTGGAATAATATTGACTTTTTTCACGTTTTTCATGTAGTTTGATATTACGTAAATATATTCATTTTTACCAATATTTCGATACTATTTCATGTAGTATCACGATATGTGATTTGGCCTTAAAATCTCAGAATTTCGCATAATATTCCATTTAAGCAAGTTTTCTTGCATTTTGTTTCGTACTAAACATCATCGAATTTAGCAATATTTTGACGTTTATCATCCCCTTTTCCTTTATGCGATATAAACAAAATATCATCGAATTAAGCAATATTTTGCTGTTTTTTCACGTTTTTGTAAATTTTCAGTTTATGGTTATTAATCATATAATTATACGATAAAAATGTTGCAAACGTATAATTGATTTGAAATTAACCTTAAATACTTCATTTCAATCAACTATTTGTTTCTCGTTAAAATACTAAGTAAGAAAGGGGAGAATTTATGTTTTTATTGCATATATCGACGTTTCAGCCGGATTAGAACGGTTTTACGTGTACATCCTCTGTCGGTAATATTAACGGAAAATCAGGAACATTTTAGTTAATTCTAATGAAAACACATTTATTTTTATCATTTGTATTGGAAACAACATTGTCATATGTCTTTTCTTGAATCTAAATAATACGAAACCTTGCTCTATGATTCGGAGTTAAAATTCACAAATTTGGCATAATAGTGACTTTTTTCACGTTTTTCATGTAGTTTGATATTACGTAAATATATTCATTTTCACTAATATTTCGATACTATTTCATGTAGTATCACGATATGTGATTTGGCCTTCATATATCAGAATATTGCATAATACTGCATTTTAAGCAAGTTTTCTTGCATTTTGTTTCGAACTAAAAAACATCGAATTTAGTAATATTTTGACGTTTATCATCTCCCTTTTCCTTTATGTGATACAAACAAAATATCATCGAATTAGGCAATATTTTGCCGTTTTTCCACGTTTCTGTGAATTTTCAGTTTATTGGTATTTATTCATTAAATATACGATAAAAATTATGCAAACACATAATTGATTAGATAATAACCTTAAATACTTAAGGTTATTAGTATTTAAGGTTATTATCTAAGGTTATTAAGCCTATTTGTTTCTCGTTGAAATACTCAGTAAGATATTGAAAAGGGGAGAAATTCGGTTTTTATTGCATATATCGACGTTTCAGCCGGAATAGAGCGGTTTTACGTGTACATCTTCCATCGGTAATATAAACGAAAAAAGAGGAACATTTAAGATAATTCTAATGAAATCATATTTATTTTTATCATTTGTATTGGAAACAACATTTTCATATGTCTTTTCTTGGATCTAAATAATACGAAACCTCGCTCTTTGATTCGAAGTTAAAATCCTCAAATTTGGTATAATAGTGACTTTTTTTACGTTTTTCATATAATTTGATATTACGTAAATATATTCGTTTTTACCAATATTTCGATACTATTTCAAATAGTATCACGATAAGTGATTTGGCCTTCAAATCTCAGAATTTCGCATAATATTGCATTTTAAGCAAGTTTTCTTGCATTTTGTTTCGTACGAAAAATCATCGAATTTAGCAATATTTTCACGTTTATCATCTCCTTTTCCTTTATGTGATTTAAACAAAATATCATCGAATTTGGCAAGATTTTACCGTTTTTCAATCTTTATATGAAATTTTCCGTTTATTGTTATTAATTCAATAAATATACGACAAAAATGATGCAAACACATAATTGATCACAAATTAACTTTAAATACTTCATTTTCAATCAACAATTTGTTTCTCACTAAAACTCTGAGTAAGATATTGAAAAGGGGAGAAGTTATTTTTATTGCATAAAAACTCGTAATTTCAAATTTGTGAATACGTGCACAGATCCTGAATTTGGCTCCAAAATATGGCTCAAGGGTCAAATTCGGGATGTTTGGGATATTTTGAAAACTGCAGGGAGTGTTTGGGCAGAATGTGATCCATCGCTGCTTTCAGTAATTGGCTTATATTTTCGGTATAAAACCTTGTAATTTCAAAATGCGAATACGTGCAGAGAGACAGAATTTGGCTCCAAAATATGGCTCAAGGGTTGAATTTGGGATGTTTTGGATATTTTGAAAACTGCAAGGAGAGTTTAGGCAAAATGTGATCTATCGCTGCTCTAAATAATTGGCATATTTTCGGTATAAAAATCCTAATGTAAAACTGCGAATACGTGCAGAGAGCCAGCATTTGGCTTCAAAATTTGGCTCATTGGAGGAAATTGGGATAATTGGGATATTTTGAAAACTGCAGGGGGTTTTGGGCAAAATATGATCCATCGCCGCTCTCAGTAATTTGCATATTTTCGGTATAAAAACTCGTAATTTCCAAATGCGAATACGTTCAGAGAGCCAGAATTTGGCTCTAAAATATGGCTCAGGCGTCGAATTTGGGATGTTTGGGATATTTTGCAAACTACAGAGAGGGTTCGGCCAGAATGTGATCCATCGTAACTTTCAATAATTGGCATATTTTTGGTATAAAAAGTCGTAATTTCAAACTGTGAATTCATGAAAAGAGACAGAATTTGGCTCCAAAATAATTCTCTAGGGTCGAATTTGGATGTTTGGGATATTTTAAAAACTGCAGGGAGGGTTTGGGCAAAATGTGATCCATCGCCGCTCTCAGTAATTGATATTTTTTCGGTATAAAAAGTCGTAATTTCAAACTACGAATACGTGCAGAGAGCCAGTATTTGGCTCCAAAATATAGCTCAAGCGTTGAATTTGGGATGTTTGGGATATTTTGGAAACTGCAGGGAAGGTTTGGGCAAAATGTGATACATCGCCGATTTCAGTAATTGGCATATTTTTGGTATAAAAAGTTGTAAGTTCAAAATGCGAATACGTGCAGAGAGCCAGAATTTGGCTCTAAAATATGGTTCAAGGGTCTAATTCGGGATGTTTGAGATATTTTGCAAACTGCAGGGAGGGTTTGGGCAGAATGTGATCCATCGCCACTTTCAGTAATTGTCATATTTTTCGTATAAAAAGTCGTAACTTCAAACTGTGAATACGTGCAGAGAGCCAGAATTTGGCTCCAAAATATGGCTCAAGCGTCGAATTTGGGATGTCTGCGATATTTTGAAAACTGCAGGGAGGTTTGGGCAAAATGTGATCTATTGCCGCTTTCAGTAATTGTCATGTTTTCGGTATAAAAAGACGTAATTATAAACTGCGAATACGCGCAGAAAGCTTGAATTTGGTTCCAAAATATATCTCAAAGGTCGAATTTGGGATGTTTGGGATATTTTGTAAACTGCAGCGGGGTTTGGGCAAAATGTGACCCATCGCTTCATTCAGTAATTGACATATTTTCAAGCGTCGAATATGGGATGTTTGGGATAAAAATTCGTAACTTCAAACTGCGTATACGTGCAGAGAGCCAGAATTTTCCTCCTAAAAAATTCTCAAGGGTCAAAATTGGGATGTTTGGGATATTTTTAAAACTGCAGAGAGGGTTTGGGCAAAATATGATCCATCGCCGCTCTCAGTAATTGTCATATTTTCGGTATAAAAATTCGTAATTTCAAACTGCGAATACGTGCAGAGAGCCAGAATTCGGGTCCAAAATATGGCTCAAGCGTTGAATTTGGGATGTTTGGAATATTTTGGAAACTGCAGGGAGGATTTGGGCAAAATGTGATCAATCGACGATTTCAGTAGTTTTCATATTTTCGGTAAAAAGATCGTAAGTGCAAAATGCGAATACTTGCAGAGAGCCAGAATTTGGCTCTAAAATATGGCTCAAGCGTTGAATTTGGATTGTTTGGGATATTTTGCAAACGGCAGAGAGGGTTCGGGCAGAATGTGATCCATCGCCACTTTCAGTAATTGGCATATTTTTGGTATACAAAGTCGTAATTTCAAACTGTGAATACGTGCAGAGAGCCAGAATTTGGATCCAAAATAATTCTCTCGGGTCGAATTTGGGATGTTTGGGGTATTTTGAAAACTGTAGGGAGGGTTTGGGCAAAATGTGATCCATCGCCGCTCTCAGTAATTGGCATATTTTCGGTATAAAAAGTCGTAATTTCAAACTGCGAATACGTGCAGAGAGCCAGAATTTGGCTCCAAAATATGGCTCAAGCTTTGAATTTGGGATTTTTGAGATATTTTGGAAACTGCAGGGAGGATTTGGCAAAATGTGATCTATCGCTGATTTCAGTAATTGGCATATTTTCGGTATAAAAAGTCGTAAGTTCAAAATGCGAATACGTGCAGAGAGCCAGAATTTGGCTCTAAAATATGGCTCTAGCCTCGAATTTGGGATGTTTGGGATATTTTGCAAACTGCAGGGAGGGTTTGGGCAGAATGTGATCCATCGCCACTTTCAGTAATTGGCATATTTTTGGTATAAAAAGTCGTAATTTCAAACTGTGAATACGTGCAGAGAGGCAGAGTTTGGCTCCAAAATATTGCTCAAGCGTCAAATTTGATATGTTTGCGATATTTTGAAAACTGCAGGGAGGGTTTGGGCAAAATGTGATCCATCGCCGCTCTTAGTAATTGGCATATTTTCGGTATAAACAGACGTAATTTCAAACTGCGAATACGTGCAGAGAGCCCGACTTTGGCTCCAAAATATGGCTCAAGTGTCGAATTTTAGATGTTTCCGATGTTTTGAAAACTGCAGGGGGGGTTTGGGAAAATGTGACCTATCGCCGTTTTCAGTAATTGACATATTTTCGGTATAAAATGTAGTAATTTCAAACTGCGAATATGTGCAGAGAACCAGAATTTGGCTCCAAAATAATTCTCAAGGGTCGAATTTGGGATGCTTGGGATATTTTGAAAACTGCAGGGAATGTTTGGGCAGAATGTGATCCATTGCCGCTTTCAGTAATTGGAATATTTTCGGTATAAAAACTCGTAATTTCAAACTTGTGAATACGTGCACAGATCCAGAATTTGGCTCCAAAATATGGCTAATAAAATTCAATGTGTTTAAAAATGATGTGTAAATGTGTAAAAAATGATGCAATGTGTAAAATGATGCAGTGTGTAAAATGATGCAATGTGTAAAATGATGCAATGTGTAAAAATGATGCAAACACATAATTGATTAGAAATTAACCTTAAATAATTCATTTTCAATCGTCTATTTATTTCTCGTTGAAATACTGAGTAAGATATTGAAAAGGGGAGAAGTTCGGTTTTTATTGCATATATCGACGTTTCAGCCGGAATAGAGCGGTTTTTCGTGTACATCTTCCATCGGTAATATAAACGAAAAATGAGGAACATTTAAGTTAATTCTAATGAAAACACATTTATTTTTATCATTTGTATTGGAAAAACATTGTCATATGTCTTTTCTTGGATCTAAAAAATACGAAACCTCGCTCTATATTTCGAAGCTAAAATCCTCAAATTTGGAATAATATTGACTTTTTTCACGTTTTTCATGTAGTTTGATATTACGTAAATATATTCATTTTTACCAATATTTCGATACTATTTCATGTAGTATCACGATATGTGATTTGGCCTTAAAATCTCAGAATTTCGCATAATATTCCATTTTAAGCAAGTTTTCTTGCATTTTGTTTCGTACTAAACATCATCGAATTTAGCAATATTTTGACGTTTATCATCCCCTTTTCCTTTATGTGATATAAACAAAATATCATCGAATTAAGCAATATTTTGCTGTTTTTTCACGTTTTTGTAAATTTTCAGTTTATGGTTATTAATCATATAATTATACGATAAAAATGTTGCAAACGTATAATTGATTTGAAATTAACCTTAAATACTTCATTTCAATCAACTATTTGTTTCTCGTTAAAATACTAAGTAAGAAAGGGGAGAATTTCTGTTTTTATTGCATATATCGACGTTTCAGCCGGATTAGAACGGTTTTACGTGTATATCCTCTGTCGGTAATATTAACGGAAAATCAGGAACATTTTAGTTAATTCTAATGAAAACACATTTATTTTTATCATTTGTATTGGAAACAACATTGTCATATGTCTTTTCTTGAATCTAAATAATACGAAACCTCGCTCTATGATTCGGAGTTAAAATTCACAAATTTGGCATAATAGTGACTTTTTTCACGTTTTTCATGTAGTTTGATATTACGTAAATATATTCATTTTCACTAATATTTCGATACTATTTCATGTAGTATCACGATATGTGATTTGGCCTTCATATATCAGAATATTGCATAATACTGCATTTTAAGCAAGTTTTCTTGCATTTTGTTTCGAACTAAAAAACATCGAATTTAGTAATATTTTGATGTTTATCATCTCCCTTTTCCTTTATGTGATACAAACAAAATATCATCGAATTAGGCAATATTTTGCCGTTTTTTCCACGTTTCTGTGAATTTTCAGTTTATTGGTATTTATTCATTAAATATACGATAAAAATTATG
Source organism: Procambarus clarkii (assembly GCF_040958095.1). Classification (NCBI taxonomy): domain Eukaryota; kingdom Metazoa; phylum Arthropoda; class Malacostraca; order Decapoda; family Cambaridae; genus Procambarus; species Procambarus clarkii. The sequence continues at coordinate 21,262,984 of NC_091182.1, forward strand.
CAAACACATAATTGATTAGATAATAACCTTAAATACTTCATTTTCAATCGCCTATTTGTTTCTCGTTGAAATACTCAGTAAGATATTGAAAAGGGGAGAAGTTCGGTTTTTATTGCATATATCGACGTTTCAGCCGGAATAGAGCGGTTTTACGTGTACATCTTCCATCGGTAATATAAACGAAAAAAGAGGAACATTTAAGATAATTCTAATGAAAACATATTTATTTTTATCATTTGTATTGGAAACAACATTTTCATATGTCTTTTCTTGGATCTAAATAATACGAAACCTCGCTCTTTGATTCGAAGTTAAAATCCTCAAATTTGGAATAATATTGACTTTTTTCAAATTTTTCATGTAGTATAATATTACGTAAATATATTCATTTTTACCAATATTTCGATACTATTTCATGTAGTTTCACGATATGTGATTTGGCCTTCATATCTCAGATTTTCGCATAATATTGCATTTTAAGCAAGTTTTCTTGCATTTTGTTTCGTACTAAACATCATCGAATTTAGCAATATTTTGACGTTTATCATCCCCTTTTCCTTTATGTGATTAAAACAAAATACCATTGAATTAGGCAATATTTTGCCGTGTTTTCACGTTTTTGTGAATTTTCAGTTTATTGGTATTAATTCATTAACTATACGATAAAAATGATGCAAACACGTAATTAATTAGATAATAAACTTAAATACTTCATCTTCAATCGTCTATTTGTTTCTCGTTGAAATACTGAGTAAGATATTGAAAATGTGGAAGGTTCGCTTTTTATTGCATATATCGACGTTTCAGCCGGAATTGTGCGGTTTTACGTGTACATCTTCCATCATTAATATAAACGGAAAATCAGGAACATTTTAGTTCATTGCAATGAAAACACATTGATTTTTTTCATTTGCATTCGAAACAACATTGTCATATGTCTCTTCTTGGATCTAAATAATACGAAACCTCGCTTTATGATTCGAAGTTAAAATCCTTAGTGACTTAGTGGTTCAATAGTGACTTTTTTCACCTTTTTCATGTAGTTTGATATTACGTAAATATATTCATTTTCACCAATATTTCGATACTATTTCATGTAGTATCACGATATGTGATTTGGAATTCAAATCTCAGAATTTCGCATAATATTGCATTTTAAGCAAGTTTTCTTGCATTTTCTTTCGTACTAAAAATCATCGAATTTAGTAATATTTTGACGTTTATCATCTCCCTTTTCCTTTATGTGATATAAACAAAATATTATCGAATTAGGCAATATTTTGCTGTTTTTCCATGTTATTGTAAATTTTCAGTTTATTGTTATTAATTCATTAAATATACGATAAAAATGATGAAACACATAATTGATTAGAAATTAACCTTAAATACTTCATTTTAAATCAACTATTTATTTCTCGTTAAAATACTTGATAAGATATTGAAAAGGGGAGAATTTCTGTTTTTATTGCATATATCGACGTTTCAGCCGGATTAGAGCGGTTTTACGTGTACATCTTCCGTCGGTAATATAAACGGAAAATCAGGAACATTTTAGTTCATTCTAATGAAAACACATTGATTTTTATCATTTGTATTGGAAACAACATTGTCATATGTCTTTTCTTGGATCTAAATTATTATTTAGATCCCTCGCTTTATGATTTATGATAAAGCGAAAATTATGATTTATGATAAAGCGAAACCTCGCTTTATGATTCAAAGTTAAAATTCTCAAATTTGGTATAGGAGTGACTTTTTCACGTTTTTCATGTAGTTTGATATTACGTAAATATATTCATTTTCACCAATATTTCGATACTATTTCATGTAGTATCACGATATGTGATTTGGCCTTCATATCTCTGAATATCGCATGATATTGCATTTTAAGCATGTTTTCTTGCATTTAGTTTCGTACTAAAAATCATCGAAATTAGCAATATTTAGACGTTTATCATCTCCCTTTTCCTTTATGTGATATAAACAAAATATCATCGAATTAGGCAATATTTTGCTGTTTTTCCACGTTTCTGTGAATTTTCAGTTTATTGGTATTAATTCATTAAATATACGATAAAAATGATGCAAACACATAATTGATTAGATAACAACCTTAAATACTTCATTTTCAATCGTCTATTTGTTTCTCGTTGAAATACTGAGTAAGATATTGAAAAGGGGAGAAGTTCAGTTTTTATTGCATATATCGACGTTTCAGCCGGAATAGAGCGGTTTTACGTGTACATCTTCCATCGGTAATATAAAAGAAAAATGAGGAACATTTAAGTTAATTCTAATGAAAGCACATTTATTTTTATCATTTGTATTGGAAACAACATTGTCATATGTCTTTTCTTGGATCTAAATACTACGAAACCTCGCTCTATGATTCGAAGTTAAAATCCTCAAATTTGGAATAATATTGACTTTTTTCACGTTTTTCATGTAGTTTGATATTACGTAAATATATTCATTTTTACCAATATTTTACCGTAGAATTAAGTAAGATGTTTCTGACTTTCCGTTTATATTACCGATGGAAGATGTACACGTAAAAGCCCTCTATTCCGGCTGAAAAGTCGATATATGCAATAAAAACCGAACTTCTGCCCATTTCAATATCTTACTCAGTATATCAACGAGAAACAAAAATACGATTGAAAATGACGTATTTAAGGTTATTATCTAATCACTTATGTGTTTGTATCATTTTTATCGTATATTTAATAAATTAATACCTACAAACTGGAAATTTACAAAAACGTGGAAAAACAGCAAAATATTGCCTAATTCGATGATATTTTGTTTATATCACATAAAGGAAAAGGGAGATGATGAACGTCAAAATATTACTAAATTCGATGATTTTTAGTACGAAACAAAATGCAAGAAAACTTGCTTAAAATGCAATATTATGTGAAATTCTGAGATTTGAAGGCCAAATCACATATCGTGATACTACATGAAATAGTATCGAAATATTGGTAAAAATGAATATATTTACGTAATATAAAACTACATGAAAAACGTGAAAAAGTCACTATTATACCAAATTGAGAACTTTAACTTCGAATCATAAAGCGAGGTTTCGTATTATTTACATCCAAGAAAAGACATATGACAATGTTGTTTCCAATACAAATGATAAAAATCAATGTGTTTTCATTAGAATTAACTAAAATGTTCCTGATTTTCCGTTTATATTACCGATGGAAGATGTACTCGTAAAACCGCTCTATTCCGGCTGAAACGTCGATATATGCAATAAAAACCGAACTTCTCCCCTTTTCAATATCTTACTCAGTATTTCAACGAGAAACAAATAGACGATTGAAAATAAAGTATTTAAGGTTAATTTCTAATCAATTATGTGTTTGCATCATTTTTACACATTGCATCATTTTACACATTGCATCATTTTACACACTGCATCATTTTACACATTGCATCATTTTTTACACATTTACACATCATTTTTAAACACATTGATTTTTATTAGCCATATTTTGGAGCCAAATTCTGGATCTGTGCACGTATTCACAAGTTTGAAATTACGAGTTTTTATACCGAAAATATTCCAATTACTGAATGCGGCAATGGATCACATTCTGCCCAAACATTCCCTGCAGTTTTCAAAATATCCCAAGCATCCCAAATTCGACCCTTGAGAATTATTTTGGAGCCAAATTCTGGTTCTCTGCACATATTCGCAGTTTGAAATTACTACATTTTATACCGAAAATATGTCAATTACTGAGAGCGGCGATAGGTCACATTTTCCCAAACCCCCCCTGCAGTTTTCAAAACATCGGAAACATCTAAAATTCGACACTTGAGCCATATTTTGGAGCCAAAGTCGGGCTCTCTGCACGTATTCGCAGTTTGAAATTACGTCTGTTTATACCGAAAATATGCCAATTACTAAGAGCGGCGATGGATCACATTTTGCCCAAACCCTCCCTGCAGTTTTCAAAATATCGCAAACATCCCAAATTTGACGCTTGAGCCATATTTTGGAGCCAAACTCTGCCTCTCTGCACGTATTCACAGTTTGAAATTACGACTTTTTATACCAAAAATATGCCAATTACTGAAAGTGGCGATGGATCACATTCTGCCCAAACCCTCCCTGCAGTTTGCAAAATATCCCAAACATCCCAAATTCGAGGCTAGAGCCATATTTTAGAGCCAAATTCTGGCTCTCTGCACATATTCGCATTTTGAACTTACGACTTTTTATACCGAAAATATGCCAATTACTGAGAGCGGCGATGGATCACATTTTGCCCAAACCCTCCCTACAGTTTTCAAAATATCCCAAACATCCCAAATTCGACCCGAGAGAATTATTTTGGATCCAAATTCTGGCTCTCTGCACGTATTCACAGTTTGAAATTACGACTTTGTATACCAAAAATATGCCAATTACTGAAAGTGGCGATGGATCACATTCTGCCCGAACCCTCTCTGCCGTTTGCAAAATATCCCAAACAATCCAAATTCAACGCTTGAGCCATATTTTAGAGCCAAATTCTGGCTCTCTGCAAGTATTCGCATTTTGCACTTACGATCTTTTTACCGAAAATATGAAAACTACTGAAATCGGCGATTGATCACATTTTGCCCAAATCCTCCCTGCAGTTTCCAAAATATTCCAAACATCCCAAATTCAACGCTTGAGCCATATTTTGGAGCCAAATTCTGGCTCTCTGCACGTATTCGCAGTTTGAAATTACGAATTTTTTATACCGAAAATATGACAATTACTGAGAGCGGCGATGGATCATATTTTGCCCAAACCCTCCCTGCAGTTTTAAAAAAATCCCAAACATCCCAATTTTGACCCTTGAGAATTTTTTAGGAGGAAATTCTGGCTCTCTGCACGTATACGCAGTTTGAAGTTACGACTTTTTATCCCAAACATCCCATATTCGACGCTTGAAAATATGTCAATTACTGAATGAAGCGATGGGTCACATTTTGCCCAAACCCCGCTGCAGTTTACAAAATATCCCAAACATCCCAAATTCGACCTTTGAGATATATTTTGGAACCAAATTCAAGCTTTCTGCGCGTATTCGCAGTTTATAATTACGTCTTTTTATACCGAAAACATGACAATTACTGAAACGGCAATAGATCACATTTAGCCCAAACCCTCCCTGCAGTTTTCAAAATATCGCAGACATCCCAAATTCGACGCTTGAGCCATATTTTGGAGCCAAATTCTGGCTCTCTGCACGTATTCACAGTTTGAAGTTACGACTTTTTATACCAAAAATATGACAATTACTGAAAGTGGCGATGGATCACATTCTGCCCAAACCCTCCCTGCAGTTTGCAAAATATCTCAAACATCCCGAATTAGACCCTTGAACCATATTTTAGAGCCAAATTCTGGCTCTCTGCACGTATTCGCATTTTGAACTTACAACTTTTTATACCGAAAATATGCCAATTACTGAAATCGGCGATGTATCACATTTTGCCCAAACCTTCCCTGCAGTTTCCAAAATATCCCAAACATCCCAAATTCAACGCTTGAGCTATATTTTGAAGCCAAATACTGGCTCTCTGCACGTATTCGTAGTTTGAAATTACGACGTTTTATACCGAAAAAATGCCAATTACTGAGAGCGGCGATGGATCACATTTTGCCCAAACCCTCCCTGCAGTTTTTTAAAATATCCCAAACATCCCAAATTCGACCCTAGAGAATTATTTTGGAGCCAAATTCTGTCTCTTTTCGTGAATTCACAGTTTGAAATTACGACTTTTTATACCAAAAATATGCCAATTATTGAAAGTTACGATGGATCACATTCTGGCCGAACCCTCGCTGTAGTTTGCAAAATATCCCAAACATCCCAAATTCGACGCTTGAGCCATATTTTAGAGCCAAATTCTGGCTCTCTGAACGTATTCGCATTTGGAAATTACGAGTTTTTATACCGAAAATATGCAAATTACTGAGAGCGGCGATGGATCATATTTTGCCCAAAACCCCCTGCAGTTTTCAAAATATCCCAATTATCCCAATTTCCTCCAATGAGCCAAATTTTGAAGCCAAATGCTGGCTCTCTGCACGTATTCGCAGTTTTACATTAGGATTTTTATACCGAAAATATGCCAATTATTTAGAGCAGCGATAGATCACATTTTGCCTAAACTCTCCTTGCAGTTTTCAAAATATCCAAAACATCCCAAATTCAACCCTTGAGCCATATTTTGGAGCCAAATTCTGTCTCTCTGCACGTATTCGCATTTTGAAATTACGAGTTTTTATACCGAAAATATAAGCCAATTACTGAAAGCAGCGATGGATCACATTCTGCCCAAACCCTCCCTGCAGTTTGCAAAATATCTCAAACATCCCGAATTAGACCCTTGAACCATATTTTAGAGCCAAATTCTGGCTCTCTGCACGTATTCGCATTTTGAACTTACAACTTTTTATACCGAAAATATGCCAATTACTGAAATCGGCGATGTATCACATTTTGCCCAAACCTTCCCTGCAGTTTCCAAAATATCCCAAACATCCCAAATTCAACGCTTGAGCTATATTTTGGAGCCAAATACTGGCTCTCTGCACGTATTCGTAGTTTGAAATTACGAGTTTTTATACCGAAAATATAAGCCAATTACTGAAAGCAGCGATGGATCACATTCTGCCCAAACACTCCCTGCAGTTTTCAAAATATCCCAAACATCCCGAATTTGACCCTTGAGCCATATTTTGGAGCCAAATTCAGGATCTGTGCACGTATTCACAAATTTGAAATTACGAGTTTTTATGCAATAAAAATAACTTCTCCCCTTTTCAATATCTTACTCAGAATTTTAGTGAGAAACAAATAGTTGATTGAAAATGAAGTATTTAAAGTTAATTTGTGATCAATTATGTGTTTGCATCATTTTTGTCGAATATTTACTGAATTAATAACAATAAACGGAAAATTTCATATAAACGTTGAAAAACGGTAAAATCTTGCCAAATTCGATGATATTTTGTTTAAATCACATAAAGGAAAAAGAGATGATAAACGTGAAAATATTGCTAAATTCGATGATTTTTCGTACGAAACAAAATGCAAGAAAACTTGCTTAAAATGCAATATTATGCGAAATTCTGAGATTTGAAGGCCAAATCACTTATCGTGATACTATTTGAAATAGTATCGAAATATTGGCAAAAACGAATATATTTACGTAATATCAAATTATATGAGAAACGTAAAAAAAGTCACTATTATACCAAATTTGAGGATTTTAACTTCGAATCATAAAGCGGGGTTTCGTATTATTTAGATCCAAGAAAAGATATATGACAATGTTGTTTCGAATACAAATGATAAAAATCAATGTGTTTTCATTAGAATTAACTAAAATGTTCCTGATTTTCCGTTTATATTACCGATGGAAGATGTACACGAAAAACCGCTCTATTCCGGCTGAAAAATCGATATATGCAATAAAAACCGAACTTCTCCCCTTTTCAATATCCTACTCAGTATTTTAACGAGAAACAAATAGATGATTGAAAATGAAGTATTTAAGGTTATTATCTAATCAAGTTATTATCTGAGCAGCAGTGAGCAGCGTTTTGTAAGAGAGCAGCTGTTGGCTTGTCGGGAAGAGGGCCACGCAGTCTGCATCCGAGTTTATATAACCTCGGCTCGGTATTTTAACGAGAAACAAATAGTTGATTGAAAATTAAGTGTTTAAGGTTAATTTCTAATCAATTATGTGTTTGCATCATTTTTATTGTATATTTAATGAATTAATAACAATAAACTGAAAATTCAGAAAAACGTGGAAAAACGGCAAAATATTGCCTAATTCGATGATATTTTGATTAAATCACATAATGGAAAAGGGGATGATAAACGTCAAAATATTGCTAAATTCGATGATTTTTAGTACGAAACAAAATGCAAAAAAACTTGCTTAAAATGCAATATTATGCAAAATTCTGAGATATGAAGGCCAAATCACATATCGTGATGGGGGGGTGGACAGGCCTCCTCCCGATTGTGCTTCAAATAACAGCCACCTACTGGAGAAAAACCAGTGCCCTATAACATCGAGGGTCACCTCCCCCTCTAGGTCCACTGCACCTGCATTTGGTCACCAAGGCTGAACCAACAGGCGTGCTTCAGGGGCGCGCGCGCCAACACAGACAAACACTGGTCAGGCGCGCCAACAACACAAACACTGGTCCGGCGCGCCAACAACACAAACACTATCTTAAATGTTGAGAAGGGCAGGACGCCCCTGACGGGTTGCTCCGAGTCGTTGTTGATAGGAACTGGTGTAGGGTCCATGCTGGGGGAACAGTTGAGCATGCTAAACTTCTGTGTTTACGACTCGCTGAGCAGCAGTGAGCAGCGTTTTGTAAGAGAGCAGCTGTTGGCTTGTCGGGAAGAGGGCCACGCAGTCTGCGTCCGAGTTTATATAACCTCGGCTCGTTGCACGCGCAGCTTGGGGCGGTTACAATCAGCTTCCAGACGTACGTTTTCTCTTCCCCTCAGAAAACCCACCGTTTTTGGGAAAAAACAGTGTTCTTATAAGGAAATAGGCCGGGAGTCATTGCATTAGACAATCATCGGCTAGAAATGAGGGGTCCATGAGCTAGAGCTAGATCCAGCAGGCACAAATACGTGAGTACTCACACACACACACACACTTTATTATTACGTACTCAAGAAACATTTAACATTTATACAAAGAGCAGTTAACTGGACACGCCGGGCACAACTCCCTAACCCCAGGGAAGTGACGGCTAGCTGCTACTATACACAACACAACAATAACACATCTTTCTCCTCAGAAGGAGTAGAGGGCGCGGGAGGGGGGTGGGTTGTGGCGGGGGGGAACCTCCTCATTATTGAGGTATGCTGCTGCCTCACGCTTAAATCTCTCTTCGGCAGCAACAGCTCGCTTCACAGCCTCAGCTCTATGCTTGGGTAACTTCCTCATTGCGTTTTTGATCACCATCTTCTCTCCCATTTTTGCGGTCATAGTAGCCTGTGCCTTTGCGATCCTCCTCATGTCCTTGGCATAGTTGATGTCGATGGAGGAGGGAGAGGAGAGGGAGGAGGAGCTTGTGACAGGAACACTGCTCATGATGCCGGTCTGGTGTAACCTACCACGCACACCCAACTTGTCTAGCCATAATTATATCCTAGATAACAAATAAAATAGTTAACTGGTTATATATTAATACTGACCAGTCATGGTAGAGGGTATAGGTGAGAGTAGTGGTGTTAGTTGTGTTGGTGTTGATGATGGTCATTGGGATGATGGTGGTTATGGTGGAGGTGGTGGTGTTGATGATGGTGGTCATTGTGATGATGGTGGTAATGGTGGAGGTGGTGATGGTGATGATAGTGGTGTTGATGATGGTGGTCATTGTGATGATGGTGGTTATGGTGGAGGAGATGGTGATAGTGGTGGTGATGATAGTGGTGTTGATGGTGATGATGGTGGTCATTGTGATGATGGTGGTTATGGTGGAGATGGTGATGGTGATGATAGTGGTGATGATGGAGGTTATGGTGGAGGTGGTGATGGTGATGATAGTGGTCATTGTGATGATGGTGGTTATGGTGGAGGTGGTGATGGTGATGATAGTGGTGATGATGGTGGTCAATGTGATGATGGTGGTTATGGTGAAGGTGGTGATGGTGATGATAGTTGTGTTGATGGTGATGATGGTGGTCATTGTGATGATGGTGGAGGAGGTGATGGTGATGATAGTGGTGATGATAGTGGCCATTGAGATGATGGTGGTTATGGTGATAGTGATAGTGGTGGTGATGGTGATGATAGTGGTCATTGTGATGATGGTGGTTATGGTGGAGGTGGTGATGGTGATGATAGTGATGTTGATGGTGGTCATTGTGATTATGGTGGTTATGGTGGAGGTGGTGATAGTGTTAGTGGTGGTGATGGTTGATGGTGATGATGGTGGTTATGGTGGAGGTGATGGTGATGATAGTGGTGTTGATGGTGATGATGGTGATGATAGTGGTCATTGTGGAGGTGATGATAGTGGTGGAGATGGTGATGGTGGTAGTGGGGGTTATGGTGGAGGTGGTGATGGTGATGATAGTGGTTATGGTGGAGGTGGTGATGGTGATGATAGTGGTGTTGATGGTGATGATGGTGGTCATTGTGATGATGGTGGTTATGGTGGAGGAGGTGATGGTGATGATAGTGGTCATTGTGATGATGGTGGTTATGGAGGAGGAGGTGATGGTGATGATAGTGGTGTTGATGGTGATGATGGTGGTCATTGTGGAGGTGATGATAGTGGTGGAGATGGTGATGGTGGTTGTGGGAGTGATGATGGTGCTTATTGTGGAGGTGGTGATGGTGATGGTGGTGGTAGTGAGGGTGATGATGGTGGTGAAGGTAGTGATGGTGGTGGTTGTGGAAGTGATGGTGATACTGTTGGTGGTGGTGATGGTGGTGATGGTTATAGTGAAGGGGTGGTAGTGGTGATAGTAGGTAGTGAAAACAGCTAGTCGGAGGGACGCGATGGAAGGCAAAGAGAGGGAGGTGAGGGAAGCTAGTGAATGGGAGGTGAGGGAAGCTAGTGAGAGGGAGGTGAGGGAAGCTAGTGAAAGGGAGGAGAGGGTGATGGAGCGAAGTACAGTTAATGACGTCAAGACCTGTGCGGAAGCTCAGGTCAGGTATACTGCAGTACCCAGAGTGTCAGGTATACTACAGTACCCAGAGTGTCAGGTATACTACAGTACCCAGAGTGTCAGGTATACTACAGTACCCAGAGTGTCAGGTATACTACAGTACCCAGAGTGTCAGGTATACTACAGTACCCAGAGTGTCAGGTATACTACAGTACCCAGAGTGTCAGGTTTACTACAGTACCCAGAGTGTCAGGTATAGGTATACTACAGTACCCAGAGTGTCAGGTATACTACAGTACCCAGAGTGTCAGGTATACTACAGTACCCAGAGTTTCAGGTATACTACAGTACCCAGAGTGAGTGTCAGGTATACTACAGTACCGAGAGTGAGTGTCAGGTATACTACAGTAACCAGAGTGAGTGTCAGGTATACTACAGGACCCAGAGTGAGTGTCAGGTATACTACAGGACCCAGAGTGAGTGTCAGGTATACTACAAGACCCAGAGTGAGTGTCAGGTATACTACAGGACCCAGAGTGAGTGTCAGGTATACTACAGGACCCAGAGTGAGTGTCAGGTATACTACAAGACCCAGAGTGAGTGTCAGGTATATTACAGTACCCAGAGTGAGTGTCAGGTATACTACAGTACCCAGAGTGTCAGGTATACTACAATACCCAGAGTGAGTGTCAGGTATACTACAGGACCCAGAGTGGGTGTCAGGTATACTACAGTACCCAGAGTGTCAGGTATACTACAGTACCCAGAGTGAGTGTCAGGTATGCTACAGTACCCAGAGTGACAGGTATACTACAGGACCCAGAGTGTCAGGTATACTACAAGTCCCAGAGTGAGTGTCAGGTATACCACAACACCCAGAGTGAGTGTCAGGTATGCTACAGTACCCAGAGTGTCAGGTATACTACAGTACCCAGAGTGAGTTTCAGGTATGCTACAGTACCCAGAGTGTCAGGTATACTACAGGACCCAGAGTGTCAGGTATACTACAAGACCCAGAGTGAGTGTCAGGTATACTACAGTACCCAGAGTGAGTTTCAGGTATGCTACTGGACCCAGAGTGAGTGTCAGGTATACTATAGTACCCAGAGTGTCAGGTATACTACAGTACCCAGAATGTCAGGTATACTACAGTACCCAGAGTGAGTGTCAGGTATGCTACAGTACCCAGAGTGTCAGGTATACTGCAGGACCCAGAGTGAGTGTCTGGTATAATACAGAACCCAGAGTGAGTGTCAGGTATACTACAAGACCCAGAGTGAGTGTCAGGTATGCTACAGTACCCAGAGTGTCAGGTATACTACAGTACCCAGAGTGAGTTTCAGGTATGCTACTGGACCTAGAGTGAGTGTCAGGTATACTACAGTACCCAGAGTGTCAGGTATACTACAGTACCCAGAGTGAGTGTCAGGTATACTACAGGACCTAGAGTGAGTATCAGGTATACTACAGTACCCAGAATGAGTGTCAGGTATACTACAGGACCCAGAGTGAGTGTCAGGTATACTACAGTACCCAGAGTGAGTGTCAGGTATACTACAGTACCCAGAGTGAGTGTCAGGTATACTACAGGACCCAGAGTGTCATGTATACTACAGTACCCAGAGTGAGTGTCAGGTATACTACAGGACCCAGAGTGAGTGTCAGGTATACTACAGGACACAGAGTGAGTGTCAGGTATACTACAGTACCCAGAGTGAGTGTCAGGTATACTACAGTACCCAAAGTGAGTGTCAGGTATACTACAGTACCCGGAGGGAGTGTTAGGTATACTACAATACCCAGAGTGTCAGGTATACTCCGGTACCTTGAGGGAGTGTCAGGTATACTACAGTACCCAGAGTGTCAGGTATACTACATTACCCAGAGTGAGTTTCAGGTATACTACATTACCCAGAGTGAGTGTCAGGTATACTACAGTACCCAGAGTGAGTGTCAGGTATACTACAGGACCCAGAGTGAGTGTCAGGTATTTTACAGGACCTAGAGTGAGTGTCAGGTATACTACAGTACCAAGAGTGAGTGTCAGGTATACTACAGTACCCTGAGTGAGTGTCAGGAAGTGTAGTGAAGATGGTTACTGTGTTGACGACAGTATATAGTGAAGATGGTTGCTGTGATGAAGACTATGTATAGTGAAGAGGGTTACAGTGGTGAAGACTGTGTGTAGTGAAGATGGTTACTGTGATGAAGACAGTGTATAGTGAAGATGGTTACTGTGATGAAGACTGTGTGTAGTGAAGATGGTTACTGTGATGAAGACTGTGTATAGTGAAGATGGTTACTGTGATGAAGACAGTGTATAGTGAAGATGGTTACTGTGATGAAGGCTGTGTATAGTGAAGATGGTTACTGTGATGAAGACTGTGTGTAGTGAAGATAGTTACTGTGATGAAGACTGTGTGTAGTGAAGATGGTTACTGTGATGAAGACAGTGTGTAGTGAAGATGGTTACTGTGATGAAGACTGTGTATAGTGAAGATGGTTACTGTGATGAAGGCTGTGTATAGTTAAGATGGTTACTGTGATGAAGACTGTGTGTAGTGAAGATAGTTACTGTGATGAAGACTGTGTGTAGTGAAGATAGTTACTGTGATGAAGACTGTGTATAGTGAAGATGGTTACTGTGATGAAGACTGTGTATAGTGAAGATGGTTACTGTGATGAAGACAGTGTGTAGTGAAGAGGGTTACTGTGATGAAACTGTGTATAGTGAAGATGGTTACTGTGATGAAGATGGTTACTGTGATGAAGACAGTGTATAGTGAAGATGGTTACAGTGATGAAGACTGTGTGTAGTGAAGAGTTGACCTCCATCACCCGAACACAGGATACTCCATCTTGTTTAATGTATATTACACACACACACACACACACACACACACACACACACACACACACACACACACACACACACACACACACACACACACACACACACACACACATACAGTACCGCACATGAGACTGCTATACAAACTTGAGAGGCAGGCAGGAGCATGCGGAAAGGCCCTAGTATAGGTGAAGAACTACCTAACAGGAGGGAGCCAGAGGGCAATGGTAAGGGGCGAGAAGTCGGACTGGCGAACAGTAACAAGTGGAGTACCTGAAGAGGGAGTACACTCCCTCCGGGTACTGTAGTATACCTGACACTCACTCTGGGTACTGTAGTATACCTGACACTCACTCTGGGTACTGTAGTGGAAACGAAAACGGAAAATCAGGAACATTTTAGTTAATTCTAATGAAAACACATAGATTTTTATCATTTGTATTTGAAACAACTTTGTCATATGTCTTTTCTAGGATCTAAATAATACGAAACCTCGCTCTATGATTTGAAGTTAAAATCCTCAAATATGGTAATATAGTGACTTTTTCACGTTATTTATGTAATGTGATTTTACGTATATATATTCGTTTTTACCAATATTTCGATACTACTTCATGTTTTCTCACGATATGTGATTTGGCCTTCAAATCTCAGAATTTCGCAAATTTTGCATTTTAAGCAAGTTTTCTTGCATATTGTTTTGTACTAAAAATCATCGAATTTATCAATATTTTGACCTTTATCATCCCCTTTTCCTTTATGTGATTTAAACAAAATATCACCGAATTAGGCCGTTTTTCCACGTTTTTGTGAATTTTCAGTTTATTGTTATTAATTCATTAAATATACGATAAAAATTATGCAAACACATAATTGATCAGAAAATAACCTTAAATACTTCATTTTCAATCCTCTATTTGTTTCTCGTTATAATACTGAGTAAGATATTGAAAAGGGGAGGAGTTCTGTTTTTATTGCATATATCGACGTTTCAGCCGGAGTAGAACGGTTTTACGTGTACATCTTCCATCGGTAATATAAACCAAAAATCAGGAACATTTTAGTTAATTTTAATTAAAACACATTGATTTTTATCATTTGTATTTGAAGCAACATCTTTATACGTCTTTTCTAGGGTCTAAAAAATACGAAACGTCACTCTATGATTCGAAGTTAAAATCCTCAAATTTGGTATAATAATGACTTTTTTCACGTTTTTCATGTAGTTTGATATTACGTAAATATATTCATTTTTACCAATATTTCGATACTATTTCATGTAGTATCACGATATGTGATTTGGCCTTCAAATCTCAGATTTTCGCATTATATTGCATTTTAAGCAAGTTTTCTTGCATTTTGTTTCGTACTAAAAATCATCGAAATCAGCAATATTTTGACGTTTATCATCCCCTTTTCCTTTATGTGATATAAACAAAATATCATCGAATTAGGTAATATTTTGCTGTTTTTCCACGTTTTTGTGAATTTTCAGTTTATTGCTATTAATTCATTAAATATACGATAAAAATAATGCAAACACATAATTGATTAGAAATTAACCTTAAACACTTCATTTTCAATCAACTATTTGTTTCTCGTTAAAATACTGAGTAAGATATTGAAAAGGGGAGAAGTTCTGTTTTTATTGCATATATCGACGTTTCAGCCGGATTAGAGGAGCTTTACGTGTACATCTTCCATCGGTAATATAAACGGAAAATCAGGAACATTTTAGTTAATTTTAATGAAAACACATTGATTTTTATCATTTGTATTTGAAACAACATTGTCATATGTCTTTTCTTGGATCTAAATAATACGAAACCTCGCTCTATGATTTGAATTTAAAAATCCTCATATATGGTAATATAGTGACTTTTTTCACGTTATTCATGTAGTGTGATTTTACGTATATATATTCGTTTTTACCAATATTTCGATACTACTTCATGTTTTCTCACGATATGTGATTTGGCCTTCAAATCTCAGTATTTCGCATATTTTGCATTTTAAGCAAGTTTTCTTGAATTTTGTTTTGTACTAAAAATCATCGAATTTATCAATTCGATGATTTTTGAAAATTGATGATTTGAAAATTGATGATTTGAAAATTCGAAATTTCAAGCTGCGAATATTGGCAGAGAGCCACAATTTGGCTCCGAAATTTGGCTCAAGCGTCGAATTTGGGATGTTTGAGATGTTTTGAAAACTGCAGGGGGCTTAAGGCTTAAGAGCCTCAAACTTAAGAGCTTAAGGCTTTTACGTGTACATCTTCCATTACCAATGGAAGATGTACACGTAAAACCGCTCTAATCCGGCTGAAACGTCGATATATGCAATAAAAAAAGAACTTCTCCCCTTTTCAATATCGTACTCAGTATTTTAACTAGAAACAACATACTCAGTATTTTAACTAGAAACAAATAGTTGATTGAAAATAAAGTATTTAAGGTTAATTTCTAACCAATAATGTATTTGCATCATTTTTGTCGTATATATAAAGAATTAATACAATAAACTGAAAATTCACAACAACCTGGAAAAACGGCAAAATATTGCATAATTCGATGATATTTTGTGTAAATCATATAAAGAAAAAGGCGGACGATAAACGTCAAAATATTGCTAAATTCGGTGATTTTGAGTAAAAAAGAAAATGCAAGAAAACTTACCTAAAAATGCAATATTATGCGAAATTCTGAGATTTGAAAGCCAAATCACATATCGTGAGAAAACGTAAAGTAGTATCGAAATCATGGTACAAACGAATATATTTACGTAAACTCAATAAAAATATTCTGCACGTATTCGCAGTTTGAAATTACATTTTATACCGAAAATATGCCAATTACTGAGTGTGGCGATGGATCACATTTTGCCCAGGCCCTCCCTGCAGTTTTCAAATTATCCCAAGCATCCCAAATTCGACCCTTGAGCCATATTTTGGAGTCACATTCTGGCTCTCTGCTCGTATTCGCTGTTTGAAATTATGAATTTTTATACCGAAAATATGTCAATTACTGAGGGCAGCGATAGGTCACATTTTGTCCAAACCCCCTTTGCACTTTTCAAAATATCCCAAACATCCCATGTTCGACGCTTGAACCATATTTTGGAGCCAAATTCCGGCTCTCTGCACGTATTCGCAGTTTGAAATTACATCATTTTATAACGAAAACATGCCAATTACTTAGCGCAGCGATAGGTCACATTTTGCCCAAACCCCCCTGCAGTTTTCAACACATCTCAAACATCCCAAATTCGACGCCTGAGCCAAATTTTGGAGCCAAATTGTGGCTCCCTGCCAATATTCGCAGCTTGAAATTTCGAATTTTTATACCGAAAATATGCCAATTACGGAGAGCGGCGATGGATCACATTTTGCCCAAACCCTCCCTCCAGTTTTCAAAATATCCCAAACATCCCAAATTCGACCCTGGAGCCTTATTTTGGAGCCAAATTCTGGCTCTCTGCACATATTCGCAGTTTGAAATTACGAATCTTTATACCGAAAATATGTCAATTACTGAGAGCGGCGATAGGTCACATTTTGCCCAAACCCCCCACCCCCTGCAGTTTTCAAAATATCCCAAACATCCCAAATTCGAAGCTTGAGCCATATTTTGGAGCCAAATTCTGGCTTTCTGCACGTATTCGCTGTTTGAAATTACGTCTTTTTATACCGAAAATATGCCAATTATTGAGAGCAGCGATGGGTCACATTTTGCCAAACCCCCCCCCCCCCCCCTGCAGTTTTCAAAAGGTCGCAAACAACCCAAATTCCACCCTTGTGGCATATTTTGGAGCGACATTCAGGCTCTCTGCACGTATTCGCAGTTTGAAATTACGAATTTTTATACCGAAAATATACCAATTACTTAGAGTGGCGATGGATCACATTCTGCCCAAACCCTCCGTGCAGTTTTCAAAACATCGAAAACATCCAAAATTAGACCCTTGAACCATATTTTCTAGCCAAATTCTGGCTTTCTGCACGTGTTCGCAGTTTGAAATAACGACATTTTTACCGAAAATATGTCTATTACTGAAAGCGGCGATAGCTCACATTTTGCCCAAACCCACCAGTCAGTTTTCATAATATCCCAAGCATCCCAAATTCGACCCATGAGCCATATTTTGGAGCCAAATTCTGGCTCTCTGCACGTATTCGCATTTTGAAATTACAACTTTTTAAACCGAAAATATGCCAGTTACTGAAAGCGGCGATGGGTAACATTTTGCCCAAACCCTCTATGCAGTTTTCAAAATATCTCAAACATCCCCAATTCGACGCTTGAGCCATATTTTGGAGCCAAATTCTGGCTCTCTGCGCCTATAACAGTTTGAAATTACGAGTTTTTATACCGAAAATATGCCAATTACTTAGAGCGGCGATGGATCACATTCTGCACAAACCTTCCCTGCAGTTTTCAAAATATCTCACACATTCCAAATTAAACGGTTGAGCCATATTTTGGAGCTAAATTCTGGCTCTCTGCACGTATTTGCAGTTTGAAGCTACGAATTTTTATAATGAAAATATGCCAATTACGGAGAGCAGCAATGGATCACATTTTGCCCAAACCCCTTTTTGCAGTTTTCAAAATATCGCAAACATCCCAAATTCCACCCTTGCGGCTTATTTTGGAGCGAAGTTCTGGCTCTCTGCACGTATTCGCAGTTTTAAATTAGGAATTTTTATACCGAAAATATACCAATTACTTAGAGCAGCGATGGATTACATTTTGCCCAAACCCTCCGTGCAGTTTTCAAAATATCCAAAACATCCCAAATTCGACACTTGAGCCATATTTTCTAGCAAAATTCGGGCTTTTTGCATGTATTCACAGTTTGAAATAACGACTTTTTATCCCGAAAATATGCCAATTACTGAAAGCGGCGATAGATCACATTTTGCTCAAATTCACCATTCAGTTTTCAAAATATCCCAAACATCCCAAATACGACCCTTGAGCCATATTTTGGAGCCAAATTCTGGCTCTCTGCACCTATTCGCAGTTTGAAATTATGACATTTTATACCGAAAATATGTCAATTACTGAGAGCAGCGATTGGTCACATTTTACCTAAACCCCCCCTGCAGTTTTCAAAATATCCCAAACATCCCAAATTTTGGCTCTCTGCACGTATTCGCAGTTTTAAATTAGGTATTTTTATACCGAAAATATGCTAATTACTTTGAGAGGCGATGGAACACATTTTGCCCAAACCCTCCATGCAGTTTTCAAAATATCCCAAACGTCCCAAATTCGACCCTGGAGCCTTATTTTGGAGCCAAGTTCTTGCTTTCTTCACGTATTCGCAGTTTGAAATAACGACTTTTTATACCGAAAATATGTCAATTACTGAAAGCTGCAATGGGTCACATTCTGCTCAAACCCCCTTGCAGTTTTCAAAATATCCCAAACATACCAAATTCGACCCTTGAGCCAATTTTTGGAGCCAAATTGTGGCTCTCTGCACATATTCGCATTTTGAAATTACGACTTTTTATACCGAAAATATGCCAATTACTGAGAGGAACGGTAGGTCACATTTAGCCGAACCCCCCTCCTTGCAGTTTTCAAAATATTCCAAACATCCCAAATTCGACCCTGGAGAATGTTTTTGGAGCCAAATTTTGGCTCTCTGCACGTATTTGATGTTTGAAATTACGACTTTTTATCCCAAACATCCCAAACTTGACGCTTGAAAATATGCCAATTACTGAAAGATGCGATGGGTCACGTTTTGCCCAAACCCCCCTGCAGTTTGCAAAATATCCCAAACATCCAAATTCGACCTTTGAGCCATATTTTGGAGCCAAATTCTAGCTTTCTGCACGTATTCGCAGATTGAAATTACGACATTTTATACCGAAAATATGCCAATTACTAAGTGCAGCGATGGATCACATTTTGCCCAGGCCTTCCCTGCACTATGCAAAATATCCCAAACATCCCATATTCGACCTATGAGCTATATTTTGGAGCCAAATTCTGGCTCTCTGCATGTATTCGCATTTTGAAATTATGAATTTTTATACCGAAAATATGCCAATTACTGAGAGCAGCGATAGGTCACATTTAGCCGAAACCCCCTCCTTGCTGTTTTTAAAACTTCCCAAACATCCCAAATTCGATCCTTGAGAATGTTTTTGGAGCCAAATTTTGGATCTCTGCACGTATTCGCTGTTTGAAATTACGACTTTTTATCCCAAACGTCCAAAACTTGACGCTTGAAAATATGCCAATTACTGAAAGAAACGATGGGTCACGTTTTGCCCAAACCCCCCTGCAGTTTGCAAAATATCCCAAACATCCAAATTCGATCTTTGAGCCATATTTTGGAGCCAAATTCTAGCTTTCTGCACGTATTCGCCCTTTGAAATTAAGTCATTTTATACCGAAAATATGCCAATTACTGAGAGCGGCGATGGGTCACATTTTGCCCAAACCCCCCTGCAGTTTTCAAAATATACCAAACATCCTAAATTCGACCCGGGAGCGTTATTTTGGGGCCAAATTCTGGCTCTCTGCACGTATTTGCAGTTTGAAATTACGACTTTTTATACGGAAAATATGCCAATTACTGAAAGCAGCGATGCGTCACATTTTGCCCAAACCCCGCTTGCAGTTTTCAAATATCCCAAACATCCCAAATTCGACTCTTGAGCCATACTTTATAGCCAAATTCTAGCTCTCTGCACGTATTCGCAGTTTGAAATTATGACTTTTTATACTGAAAATGTCAATTACGGAAAGCGGCGATGGATCACATTAGGCCCAAACCCTCCCTGCAGTTTTAAAAATATCCCAAACATCCCAAATTCGACCCTGGAGCCTTATTTTGGAGCCAAATTCTGGCTCGCTTCACGTATTCGCAGTTACAAATTACGACTTTTTATACCGAAAATATGCCAATTACTGAGAGCGACGATGGATCATATTTTGCTCAAACCCTCCCTGCAGTTTTAAAAATATCCCAAACATCCCAAATTCGACCCTTGAGAATTATTTTGGAGCAAAATTCTGGCTCTCTGCACATATTCGCAGTTTGAAATTACGACTTTTTATCCCAAACATAATAAATTTGACGCTTGAAAATATGTCAATTACTGAAAGAAGCGATGGGTCACATTTTCCCCAAACCCCCCTGCAGTGTACAAAATATCCCAAACATCCCAAATTCGACCTTTGAAATATATTTTGGAACCAAATTCTAGCTTTCTGCGCGTATTCGCAATTTGAAATTACGACTTTTTATAATGAAAACATGACAATTTCTGAAAGCGGCAATAGATCACATTTTGCCCAAACCCTTCCTGCAGTTTTCAAAATATTACAATTATCCCAATTTCCATCCTTGAGCCAAATTTTGAAGCCAAATGCTGGCTCTCTGCACGTATTCGCAGTTTTACATTAGGATTTTTATACCGAAAATATGCCAATTACTTAGAGCGGCGATGGATCATATTTTGCCTAAACCCTCCTTGCAGTTTTCAAAATATCCAAAACATCCCAAGTTCGACCCTTGAGCCATATTTTGAAGCCAAATTCTGGCTCTCTGCACGTATTCGCAGTTTGAAATTACGAGTTTTTATACCGAAAATATTCCAATTACTGAAAGCGGCAATGGATCACATTCTGCCCAAACACTCCCTGCAGTTTTCAAAATATCCCAAGCATCCCAAATTCGACCCTTGAGAATTATTTTGGAGCCAAATTCTGGTTCTCTGCACATATTCGCATTTTGAAATTACGACATTTTATACCGAAAATAAGTCAATTACTGAGAGTGGCGATAGGTCACATTTTGCTCAAACCCCCCCTGCAGTTTACAAAACATCCCAAACATCTAAAATTCGACGCTTGAGCCATATTTTGGAGCCAAAGTCGAGCTCTCTGCACGGACTCGCAGTTTGAATTTACGTCTGTTTATACCGAAAATATGCAAATTACTAAGAGCGGCGATGGACCACATTTTGCCCAAACCCTCCATGCAGTTTTCAAAATATCGAAAACATCCCAAATTCGACGCTTGAGCAATATTTTGGAGCCAAATTCTGACTCTCTGCACGTATTCGCAGTTTGAAATTACGGCTTTTTATTTTTCATTTTCAATCGTCTATTTGTTTCTCGTTGAAATACTGATTAAGATATTGAAAAGGGGAGAAGTTCGGTTTTTATTGCATATATCGACGTTTTAGCTAGAATAGAGCGGTTTTACGTGTACATCTTCCATCGGTAATATAAACGAAAAATGAGGAACATTTAAGTTAATTCTAATGAAAACACATTTATTTTTATCATTTGTATTGGAAACAACATTGTCATATGTTTTTTCTTGGATCTAAATAATACGAAACCTCGCTCTATATTTCGAAGTTAAAATCCTCAAATTTGGAATAATATTGACTTTTTTCACGTTTTTCATGTAGTTTGATATTACGTAAATACATTCATTTTTACCAATATTTCGATACTATTTCATGTAGTATCACGATATGTAATTTGGCCTTAAAATCTTTAAGCATTTTAAGCAAGTTTTCTTGCATTTTGTTTCGTACTAAACATCATCGAATTTAGTAATATTTTGACGTTTATCATCCCCTTTTCCTTTATGTGATATAAACAAAATATCCTCGAATTAAGCAATATTTTGCTGTTTTTCCACGTTTTTGTAAATTTTCAGTTTATGGTTATTAATCATATAATTATACGATAAAAATGTTGCAAACATATAATTGATTTGAAATTAACCTTAAATACTTCATTTTCAATCAACTATTTGTTTCTCGTTAAAATACTGAGTAAGAAAGGGGAGAATTTCTGTTTTTATTGCATATATCGACGTTTCAGCCGGATTAGAACGGTTTTACGTTTACATCCTCTGTCGGTAATATTAACGGAAAATCAGGAACATTTTAGTTCATTCTAATGAAAACACATTGATTTTTATCATTTGTATTGGAAACAACATTGTCATATGTCTTTTCTTGAATCTAAATAATACGAAACCTCGCTCTATGATTCGGAGTTAAAATTCTCAAATTTGGCATAATAGTGACTTTTTTCACGTTTTTCATGTAGTTTGATATTACGTAAATATATTCATTTTCACTAATATTTCGATACTATTTCATGTAGTATCACGATATGTGATTTGGCCTTCATATATCAGAATATTGCATAATACTGCATTTTAAGCAAGTTTTCTTGCATTTTGTTTCGAATTAAAAAACATCGAATTTAGTAATATTTTGACGTTTATCATCCCCTTTTCCTTTATGTGATTTAAACAAAATATCATCGATTTAGGCAATATTTTGCCGTTTTTCAACGTTTTTGTGAATTTTCAGTTTATTGTTATTAATACATTAAATATACGATAAAAATGATGCAAACGCGTAATTTATTAGAAATTAACCTTAAATACCTCATTTTCAATCGACTATTCGTTTCTCGTTAAAATACTGAGTAAGATATTGAAAAGGGGAGAAGTTCGGTTTTTATTGCATATATCGACGTTTCAGCTGGAATTGAACGGTTTTACGTGTACATCTTCCGTCGGTAATATAAACGGAAAATCAGGAACATTTTAGGCAATTCAAATGAAAACACATTGATTTATATCATTTGTATTGGAAACAACATTGTCATATGTCTTTTCTTGGATCTAAATAATACGAAACCCCGCTCTATGATTTGAAGTTAAAATCCTCAAATATGGTAAAATAGTGACTTTTTTCACGTTTTTCATATGGTGTGATTTTACGTAAATATATTCGTTTTTACCAATATTTCGATACTACTTTATGTTTTCTCACGATATGTGATTTGGCATTCAAATCTCCGATTTTCGCAAAATATTACGTTTTAAGCAAGTTTTCTTGCATTTTGTTTCGTACTAAACATCATCGAATTTAGCACTATTTTGACGTTTATCATCCCCCTTTTCCTTAATGTGATATAAACAAAATAATATCGAATTAGGCAATATTTTGCCGTTTTTCCACGTTTTTGTGAATTTTCAGTTTATTGGTATTTATTCATTAAATATACGATAAAAATGATGCAAACACGTAATTAATTAGATAATAAACTTAAATACTTCATCTTCAATCGTCTATTTGTTTCTCGTTGAAATACTGAGTAAGATATTGAAAATGTGGAATGTTCGCTTTTTATTGCATATATCGACGTTTCAGCCGGAATTGTGCGGTTTTACGTGTACATCTTCCATCATTAATATAAACGGAAAATCAGGAACATTTTAGTTCATTCTAATGAAAACACATTGGTTTTTATCATTTGCATTCGAAACAACATTGTCATATGTCTTTTCTTGGATCTAAATGATACGAAACCTCGCTTTATGATTCGAAGTTAAAATCCTTAGTGACTTAGTGGTTCAATAGTGACTTTTTTCACCTTTTTCATGTAGTTTGATATTACGTAAATATATTCATTTTCACCAATATTTCGATACTTTTTCATGTAGTATCTCGATATGTGATTTGGCCTTCAAATCTCAGAATTTCGCATAATATTGCATTTTAAGCAAGTTTTCTTGCATTTTGTTTCGTACTAAAAATCATCGAATTTAGTAATATTTTGACGTTTAACATCTCCCTTTTCCTTAATGTGATATAAACAAAATATCATCGAATTAGGCAATTTTTTGCCGTTTTTCCACGTTTCTGTGAATTTTCAGTTTATTGGTATTAATTCAATAAATATACGATAAAAATGATGCAAACACATAATTGATTAGAAATTAACCTTAAATACTTCATTTTCAATCAACTATTTGTTTCTCGTTAAAATACTGAGTAAGATAATGAAAAGGGGAGAATTTCTGTTTTTATTGCATATATCGACGTTTCAGCCGGATTAGAGCGGTTTTACGTGTACATCTTCCGTCGGTAATATAAACGGAAAATGAGGAACATTTTAGTTCATTCTAATGAAAACATATTGATTTTTATCAATTGCATTGGAAACAACATTGTCATATGTCTTTTCTTGGATCTAAATTATTATTTAGATCCCTCGCTTTATGATTTATGATAAAGCGAAATTATGATTTATGATAAAGCGAAACCTCGCTTTATCTTTCTAGGTATTTCAACGAGAAACAAATAGATGATTGAAAATGTAGTATTTAAGGCTATTATCTAATCAATTATGTGTTTGTATCATTTTTATCGTATATTTTATGAATTAATACCAATAAACTGAAAATTCACAAAAACGTGGAAAAACAGCAAAATATTGCCTAATTCGATGATATTTTGTTTATATCACATAAAGGAAAAGGGGGATGATAAACGTCAAAATATTACTAAATTCGATGATTTATAGTACGAAACAAAATGCAAGAAAACTTGCTTAAAATGCAATATTATGCGAAATTCTGAGATTTGAAGGCCAAATCACATATCGAGATACTACATGAAAAAGTATCGAAATATTGGTAAAAATGAATATATTTACGTAATATCAAACTACATGAAAAACGTGAAAAAAGTCACTATTATACCATATTTGAGGTTTTAACTTCTAATCATAGAGCTAGGTTTTATATTATTTAGATCCACGAAAAGACATATGACAATGTTGTTTCCAATACAAATGCTAAAAATCAATGTGTTTTCATTAGAATGAACTTAAATGTTCCTTATTTTCCGTTTATATTACCGATGGAAGATGTACACGTAAAATCGCACAATTCCGGCTGAAACGTCGATATATATATGCAATAAAAACCGAACTTCTTCCCTTTTCAATATCTTACTCAGTATTTCAACGAGAAACAAATAGATGATTGTAGATGAAGTATTTAAGTTTATTATCTAATCAATTACGTGTTTGTATCATTTTTATCGTATATTTAATGAATTAATACCAATAAACTGAAAATTCACAAAAACGTTGAAAACGGCAAAATATTGCTTAATTCGATGATATTTTGTTTAAATCACATAAAGGAAAGGGGAATGATAAACGTCAAAATATTGCTTAATTCGATGATATTTAGTACGAAAATAAATGCAAGAAAACTTGCTTAAAAAGCAATATTATGCGAAAATCTGAGATATGAAGGCCAAATCACATATCGTGATACTACATGAAATAGTATCGAAATATTAGTAAAAATGAATATATTTACGTAATATCAAACTACATGATAAACGTGAAAAAAGTCAATATTATTCCAAATTTCAGGATTTTAACTTCGTATCATAGAGCGAGGTTTCGCATTATTTAGATCCAAGAAAAGACATATGACAATGTTGTTTCCAATACAAATGATAAAAATCAATGTGTTTTCATTAGAATGATCTAAAATGTTCCTTATTTTCCGTTTATATTACCAATGGAAGATGTACACGTAAAACCGCTCTATTCCGGCTGAAACGTCGATATATGCAATAAAAACCGAGCTTCTCTCCTTTTCAATATATTACTTAGTATTTCAATGAGAAACAAATAGATGATTGAAGATGAAGTGTTTAAGGTTATTATCTAATCAATTATGTGTTTGCATCATTTTTATCGTATATATAATGGATTAATACCAATAAACTGAAGATTCACAGAAACGTGGAAAAACGGCAAAATATTGCCTAATGCGATGATATTTTGTTTAAATCACATAAAGGAAAAGGGGAATGATAAAAGTCAAAATATTACTAAATTCGATGATTTATAGTACGAAACAAAATGCAAGAAAACTTGCTCAAAATGCAATATTATGCGAAATTCTGAGATTTGAAGGCCAAATCACATATCGAGGTACTACATGAAAAAGTATCGAAATATTGGTAAAAATGAATATTTTTACGTAATATCAAACTACATGAAAAACGTGAAAAAAGTCACTATTATACCAAATTTGAGGTTTTAACTTCTAATCATAGAGCTAGGTTTTATATTATTTAGATCCACGAAAAGACATATGACAATGTTGTTTCCAATACAAATGATAAAAATCAATGTGTTTTCATTAGAATTAACTAAAATATTCCTGATTTTCGGTTTATATTTCCGATTGAAGATGTACACGTAAAACCGCACAATTCCGGCTGAAACGTCGATATATGCAATAAAAACCGAACTTCTTCCCTTTTCAATATCTTTTTCAGTATTTCAACGAGAAACAAATAGATGATTGTAGATGAAGTATTTAAGTTTATTATCTAATCAATTACGTGTTTGTATCATTTTTATCGTATATTTAATGAATTAATACCAATAAACTGAAAATTCACAAAAACGTTGAAAAACGGCAAAATATTGCTTAATTCGATGATATTTTGTTTAAATCACATAAAGGAAAGGGGGATGATAAACGTCAAAATATTGCTTAATTCGATGATATTTAGTACGAAAATAAATGCAAGAAAACTTGCTTAAAAAGCAATATTATGCGAAAATCTGAGATATGAAGGCCAAATCACATATCGTGATACTACATGAAATAGTATCGAAATATTGGTAAAAATGAATATATTTACGTAATATCAAACTACATGATAAACGTGAAAAAAGTCAATATTATTCCAAATTTGAGGATTTTAATTTCGAATCATAGAGCGAGGTTTCGTATTATTTAGATCCAAGAAAAGACATATGACAATGTTGTTTCCAATACAAATGATAAAAATCAATGTGTTTTCATTAGAATGAACTAAAATGTTCCTTATTTTCCGTTTATATTACCAATAGAAGATGTACACGTAAAACCGCTCTATTCCGGCTGAAACGTCGATATATGCAATAAAAACCGAGCTTCTCTCCTTTTCAATATATTACTCAGTATTTCAATGAGAAACAAATAGATGATTGAAGATGAAGTGTTTAAGGTTATTATCTAATCAATTATGTGTTTGCATCATTTTTATCGTATATATAATGGATTAATACCAATAAACTGAAAATTCACAGAAACGTGGAAAAACGGCAAAATATTGCCTAATGCGATGATATTTTGTTTAAATCACATAAAGGAAAAGGGGGATGATTTTTTTTGCATCATTTTTAAGGTTATTATCTAATCAATTATGTGTTTGCATCATTTTTATCGTATATTTAATGAAATAATACCAATAAACTGGAAGTTCAAAAAAACGTGGAAAAACAGCAAAATATTGCCTAATTCGATGATGTTTTGTTTATACATATAAGGGAAAAGGGAGATGATAAACGTCAAAATATTACTAAATTCGATGATTTTTAGTACGAAACAAAATGCAAGAAAACTTGCTTAAAATGAAATATTATGCGATATTCTGAGATTTGAAGGCCAACTCACATATCGAGATACTACATGAAAAAGTATCGAAATATTGGTAAAAATTAATATATTTACTGATTTTCTGTTAATATTACCGATGGAAAATGTACACGTAAAACCGCTCAATTCCGGCTGAAACGTCGATATATGTAATAAAAACCGAACTTCTCCCCTTTTCAATATGTTTCCCAGTATTTTAACGAGAAACAAACAGTTGATTGAAAATGAGGTATTTAATGTTATTATCTAATCAATTATGTGTTTGCATAATTTTTATCGTATATTTAATGAATTAATACCAAAAAACAGAAAATTCACAGAAACGTGGAAAAACGGCAAAATATTGCTTAATTCGATATTTTGTTTATATCACAGAGGAAAAGGGAGATAATAAACGTCAAAATATTATTAAATTCGATGATTTTTAGTACGAAACAAAATGCAAGAAAACTTGCTAAAAATGCAATATTATGCGATATTCTGATATTTGAAAGCCAAATTACATATCGTGATACTACATGAAATAGTAATGAAATATTGGTGAAAATGAATATATTTACGTAATATCAAACTACATGAAAAACGTGAAAAAAGTCACTAATAAACCAAATTTGGGAATTTTAACTTCGAATCATGAAGCGAGGTTTCGTATTATTTAGATCCAAGAAAAGACATATGACAATGTTGTTTCAAATACAAATGATAAAAATCAATGTGTTTTCATTAGAATTATTTAAAATGTTCCTGATTTTCAGTTTATATTACCAATAGAAGATGTACACGTAAAAACGCTCTATTCTGGCTGAAATGTCGATATATGCAATATAAACTGAACTTCTCTCCTTTTCAATATATTACTCAGTATTTAAATGAGAAACAAATAGATGATTGAAGATGAAATATTTAAGGCTATTATCTAATCAATTATGTATTTGCATCATTTTTATCGTATATTTAATGAATTAATACCAATAAACTGAAAATTCACAGAAACGTGGAAAAACGGCAAAATATTGCCTAATTCGATGATATTATGTTTAAATCACCTAAGGGAAAAGGGGATGACAAACGTCAAAATATTGCTAAATACGAAGATGTTTAGTACGAAACAATATGCAAGAAGACTTGCTTAAAAAGCAATATTATGCGAAAATCTGAGATATGAAGGCCAAATCACATATCGTGATACTACATGAAATAATATCGAAATATTAGTAAAAATGAATATATTTACGTAATATCAAACTACATGAAAAACGTGAAAAAAGTCTATATTACCGATGGAAGATGTACACGTAAAACCGCTCTATTCCGGCTGAAACGTCGATATATGCAATAAAAACCGAACTTCTCCCCTTTTAAATATCTTACTCAGTATTCCAACGAGAAACAAATACATGATTGAAAATGAAGTATTTAAGGTTATTATCTAATCAATTATGTGTTTGTATCATTTTTATCGTACATTTAATGAATTAATACCAATAAACTGGAAGTTCAAAAAAACGTGGAAAAACAGCAAAATATTGCCTAATTCGATGATGTTTTGTTTATACATATAAGGGAAAAGGGAGATGATAAACCGTAAAAATATTACTAAATTCGATGATTTTTAGTACGAAACAAAATGCAAGAAAACTTGCTTAAAATGCAATATTATGCGAAAATCTGAGATTTGAATGCCAAATCACATATCGTGAGAAAACATGAAGTAGTATCG
Organism: Procambarus clarkii; assembly: GCF_040958095.1. Classification (NCBI taxonomy): domain Eukaryota; kingdom Metazoa; phylum Arthropoda; class Malacostraca; order Decapoda; family Cambaridae; genus Procambarus; species Procambarus clarkii. Next base: position 21,292,514 of record NC_091182.1, read on the forward strand.
AAATATTGGTAAAAACGACTATATTTACGTAAAGTCACACCACATGAAAACGTGAAAAATTCACTATTCTACCATATTTGAGGATTTTAATTACAAATTATAGAGCGAGGTTTCGTATTACTTAGATCCAAGAAAAGACGTATGACAATATTGTTTCCAATACAAATGATAAAAATCAATCGTTTTCATTAGAATTAACTAAAATGTTCCTAATTTTCCGTTTATATTATCAACGGAAGATGTACACGTAAAACCGCTCTAATCCGGCTGAAACGTCGATATATTCAATAAAAACAGAAATTCTCCCCTTTTCAATATCTTATCAAGTATTTTAACGAGAAACAAATAGTTGATTGAAAATGATGTATTTAAGGTTAATTTCTAATCAATTATGTGTTTGCATCATTTTTATCATACATATTTAATGAATTAATAACAATAAACTGAAAATTTACAAAAACGTGGAAAAACTGCAAAATATTGCCTAACTCAATGATATTTTGTTTATATAACATAAAGGAAAAGGGAGATGATAAACGTCAAAATATTACTAAATTCGATGATTTTTAGAATGTACACGTAATGTGAAAATGTACACGTAAAACCGCTCAATTCCGGCTGAAACGTCGATATATGCAATAAAAACCGAACTTTTCCCTATTTCAATATCTTTCTCTGTATTTCAACGAGAAACAAATAGATGATTGAAAATGAAGTATTTAAAGTTATTATCTAATCAATTATGTGTTTGTATCATTTTTATCGTATATTTAATGAAATAATACCAATAAACTGAAAATTCGCAGAAACGTGGAAAAACGGCAAAATATTGCCTAATTCGATGATTTTTTGTTTAAATCACATAAAGGAAAAGTGAGATGACAAACGTCAAAATATTACTAAATTCGATGATTTTTAGTACGAAAGAAAATGCAAGAAAACATGCTTCAAATGCAATTATATGCGAAAATCTGAGATATGAAGGGCAAATCACATATTGTGATACTACATGAAATAGTATCGAAATATTGGTAAAAATGAATATATTTACGTAATATCAAACTACATGAAAAACGTGAAAAAAGTCACTTTTATTCCAAATTTGTGGATTTTAATTCGAATCATAAAGCGAGGTTTCGTATTATTTAGATCCAAGAAATATCTTGGATTATCTTTTTAATATCTTACTCAGTATTTCAACGATAAACAAATAGATGATTGAAAATGAAGTATATATATATTTGGCTCATATATCGACGTTTCAGCCGGAATAGAGCGGTTTTACGTGTACATCTTCCATCGGTAATATTGACTTTTTTCACGTTTTTCATGTAGTTTGATATTACGTAAATATATTCATTTTTACCAATATTTCGATATTATTTCATGTAGTATCACGATATGTGATTTGGCCTTCATATCTCAGATTTTCGCATAATATTGCTTTTTAAGCAAGTCTTCTTGCATATTGTTTCGTACTAAACATCTTCGTATTTAGCAATATTTTGACGTTTGTCATCCCCTTTTCCCTTAGGTGATTTAAACATAATATCATCGAATTAGGCAATATTTTGCCGTTTTTCCACGTTTCTGTGAATTTTCAGTTTATTGGTATTAATTCATTAAATATACGATAAAAATGATGCAAATACATAATTGATTAGATAATAGCCTTAAATATTTCATCTTCAATCATCTATTTGTTTCTCATTTAAATACTGAGTAATATATTGAAAAGGAGAGAAGTTCAGTTTTTATTGCATATATCGACATTTCAGCCAGAATAGAGCGTTTTTACGTGTACATCTTCTATCGGTAATATAAACGGAAAATCAGGAACATTTTAAATAATTCTAATGAAAACACATTGATTTTTATCATTTGTATTGGAAACAACATTGTCATATGTCTTTTCTTGGATCTAAATAATACGAAACCTCGCTTCATGATTCGAAGTTAAAATTCCCAAATTTGGTTTATTAGTGACTTTTTTCACGTTTTTCATGTAGTTTGATATTACGTAAATATATTCATTTTCACCAATATTTCGATACTATTTCATTTAGTATCACGATATGTAATTTGGCTTTCAAATATCAGAATATCGCATAATATTGCATTTTAAGCAAGTTTTCTTGCATTTTGTTTCGTACTAAAAATCATCGAATTTAATAATATTTTGACGTTTATTATCTCCCTTTTCCTCTGTGATATAAACAAAATATCGAATTAAGCAATATTTTGCCGTTTTTCCACGTTTCTGTGAATTTTCTGTTTTTTGGTATTAATTCATTAAATATACGATAAAAATGATGCAAGCACGTAATTGATTAGATAATAACATTAAATACCTCATTTTCAATCAACTATTTGTTTCTCGTTAAAATACTGGGAAACATATTGAAAAGGGGGGAAGTTCGGTTTTTATTACATATATCGACGTTTCAGCCGGAATTGAGCGGTTTTACGTGTACATTTTCCATCGGTAATATTAACAGAAAATCAGTAAATATATTAATTTTTACCAATATTTCGATACTTTTTCATGTAGTATCTCGATATGTGAGTTGGCCTTCAAATCTCAGAATATCGCATAATATTTCATTTTAAGCAAGTTTTCTTGCATTTTGTTTCGTACTAAAAATCATCGAATTTAGTAATATTTTGACGTTTATCATCTCCCTTTTCCCTTATATGTATAAACAAAACATCATCGAATTAGGCAATATTTTGCTGTTTTTCCACGTTTTTTTGAACTTCCAGTTTATTGGTATTATTTCATTAAATATACGATAAAAATGATGCAAACACATAATTGATTAGATAATAACCTTAAATACTTCATCTTCAATCATCTATTTGTTTCTCATTTAAATACTGAGTAATATATTGAAAAGGAGAGAAGTTCAGTTTTTATTGCATATATCGACGTTTCAGCCGGAATAGAGCGGTTTTACGTGTACATGTTCCATCGGTAATATAAACGGAAAAAATCAGGAACATTTTAGTTCATTCTAATGAAAACACATTGATTTTTATCATTTGTATTGGAAACAACATTGTCATATGTCTTTTCTGGGATCTAAATAATACGAAACCTCGCTCTATGATTCGAAGTTAAAATCCTCATATATGGTAAAATTGTGAATTTTTTCACGTTTTTCATGTAGTTTGATATTACGTAAATATATTCATTTTTACCAATATGTCGATACTTTTTCATGTAGAATCACGATATGTGCTTTAGCCTTCATATCTCAGATTTTCGCATTACATTGCTTTTTAACCAAGTTTTCTTGCATATTGTTTCGGACTAAACATCATCGTATTTAGCAATATTTTGACGTTTATCATCCCCTTTTCCTTTATGTGATTTAAACATAATATCATCGAATTAGGCAATATTTTGCTGTTTTTCCACGTTTTTGTAAATTTCGAGTTTATTGGTATTATTCATTAAATATTCGATAAAAATGATACAAACACATAATTGATTAGATAATAACCTTAAATACTTCATTTTCAATCATCTATTTGTTTCTCGTGAAATACCGAGAAAGATATTGAAAAGAGGAGAAGTTCGGTTTTTATTGCATATATCGACGTTTCAGCCGGAATAGAGCGTTTTTACGTGTACATCTTCCAATGGTAATATAAACGGAAAATCAGGAACATTTTAGTTAATTCAAATGAAAACACATTGATTTTTATCATTTGTATTGGAAACAACATTGTCATATGTCTTTTCTTGGATCAAAATTATACGAAACCTCGCTCTATGATTCGAAGTTAAAATCCTCAAATTTGGTTTATTAGTGACTTTTTTCATGTTTTTCATGTAGTTTGATAATACGTAAATATATTCATTTTTAGCACCAATATTTCGATACTATTTCATGTAGTATCACGACATGTAATTGTGCCTTCAAATCACAAAATATCGCATAATATTGAATTTTAAGCAAGTTTTCTTCCATTTTGTTTCGTACTATAAATCATCGAATTTATTAATATTTTGACGTTTATCATCTCCCTTTTCCTCTATGTGATATAAACAAAATATCGAACTAGGCAATATTTGCCGTTTTTCCACGTTTTTGTGAATTTCCAGTTTATTGGTATTAATTTATTACATATACGATAAAAATGATACAAACACATAATTGATTAGATAATAACCTTAAATCATTTTTAATCAACTATTTGTTTCTCGTTAAAATACTGGGAAGCATATTGAAAAGGGAAGAAGTTCGGTTATTATTGCATATATCGACGTTTAGCCGGAATAGAGCGGTTTTACGTGTACATCTTCTATTGGTAATATAAACGGAAAATCAGGAACATTTTAGTTAATTCTAATGAAAACACATTGATTTTTATCATTTGTATTGGAAACAACATTGTCATATGTCTTTTCTTGGATCTAAATAATACGAAACCTCGCTTTATGATTCGAAGTTAAAATCTACAAATTTGGAATAATAGTAACTTTTTTCACGTTTTTCATGTAGTTTGATATTACGTAAATATATTAATTTTTACCAATATTTCGATACTATTTCATGTAGTATCACAATATGTGATTTGCCCTTCACATCTCAGATTTTCCCATACAATTGCATTTTAAGCATGTTTTCTTGCATTTTGTTTCGTACTAAAAATCATCGAATTTAGTAATATTTTGACGTTTGTCATCTCACTTTTCCTTTATGTGATTTAAACAAAAAATCATCGAATTAAGCAATATTTGGCCGTTTTTCCACGTTTCTGTGAATTTTAAGTTTTTTGGTATTAATTCATTAAATATACGATAAAAATGATGCAAACACATTAATGATTAGATAAAAACATTAAATACCTCATTTTCAATGAACTATTTGTTTCTCGTTAAAATACTGGGAAACATATTGAAAATGGGAGAAGTTCGGTTTTTATTGCATATATCGACGTTTCAGCCGGAATTGAGCGGTTTTACGTGTACATCTTCCATCGGTAATATAAACGGAAAATCAGGAACATTTAAGTTCATTCTAATGAAAACACATTGATTTTTATCATTTGTATTGGAAACAACATTGTCATATGTCTTTTCTTGGATCTAAATAATACGAAAACTCGCTCTATGATTCGAAGTTTAAATCCACAAATTTGGAATAATAGTGACTTTTTTCACGTTTTTCATGTAGTTTGATATTACGTAAATATATTCATTTTTACCAATATTTCGATACTTTTTCATGTCGTATCTCGATATGTGATTTGGCCTTCAAATCTCAGAATTTCGCATAATATTGCATTTTAAGCAAGATTTCTTCCATTTTGTTTCGTACTATAAATCATCGAATTTAGTAATATTTTGACGTTTATCATCCCCCCTTTTCCTTTATGTGATATAAACAAAATATCATCGAATTAGGCAATGTTTTGCTGTTTTTCCACGTTTTTGTGAATTTCCAGTTTATTTTTATTAATTTATTAAATATACGATAAAAATTATACAAACACATAATTGTTTAGATAACAACCTTAAATACTTCATTTTCAATCATCTATTTGTTTATCGTTGAAATACTGAGTAAGATATTAAAAAGATAATCCAAGATATTTCTTGGATCTAAATAATACGAAACCTCGCTTTATGATTCGAATTAAAATCCACAAATTTGGAATGAAAGTGACTTTTTTCACGTTTTTCATGTAGTTTGATATTACGTAAATATATTCATTTTTACCAATATTTCGATACTATTTCATGTAGTATCACAATATGTGATTTGCCCTTCATATCTCAGATTTTCGCATATAATTGCATTTGAAGCATGTTTTCTTGCATTTTCTTTCGTACTAAAAATCATCGAATTTAGTAATATTTTGACGTTTGTCATCTCACTTTTCCTTTATGTGATTTAAACAAAAAATCATCGAATTAGGCAATATTTTGCCGTTTTTCCACGTTTCTGTGAATTTTCAGTTTTTTGGTATTAATTCATTAAATATACGATAAAAATGATGCAAACACATTATTGATTAGATAAAAACATTAAATACCTCATTTTTAATGAACTATTTTTTCTCGTTAAAATACTGGGAAACATATTGAATAGGGGAGAAGTTCGGTTTTTATTGGATATATTGACGTTTCAGCCGGAATAGAGCTGTTTTACGTGTACATCTTCCATCGGTAATATAAACGGAAAATCAGACACATTTTAGTTCATTCTAATGAAAACACATTGATTTTTATCATTTGTATTGGAAACAACATTTTCATATGTCTTTTCTTGGATCTATATAATACGAAACCTCGCTCTATGATTCTAAGTTAAAACCTCAAATTTGGTATAATAGTGAATTTTTTCACGTTTTTCATGTAGTTTGATATTACATATGGATGTTTGGGATCCAAGAAAAGACATATGACAATGTTGTTTCCAATACAAATGATAAAAATCAATGTGTTTTCATTAGAATGAACTAAAATGTTCCTGATTTTTTCCGTTTATATTACCGATGGAACATGTACACGTAAAACCGCTCTATTCCGGCTGAAACGTCGATATATGCAATAAAAACTGAACTTCTCTCCTTTTCAATATAATACTCAGTATTTAAATGAGAAACAAATAGATGATTGAAGATGAAGTATTTAAGGTTATTATCTAATCAATTATGTGTTTGCATCATTTTTATCGTATATTTAATGAAATAATACCAATAAACTGGAAGTTCAAAAAAACGTGGAAAAACAGCAAAATATTGCCTAATTCGATGATGTTTTGTTTATACATATAAGGGAAAAGGGAGATGATAAACGTCAAAATATTACTAAATTCGATGATTTTTAGTACGAAACAAAATGCAAGAAAACTTGCTTAAAATGAAATAATATGCGATATTCTGAGATTTGAAGGCCAACTCACATATCGAGATACTACATGAAAAAGTATCGAAATATTGGTAAAAATTAATATATTTACTGATTTTCTGTTAATATTACCGATGGAAAATGTACACGTAAAACCGCTCAATTCCGGCTGAAACGTCGATATATGTAATAAAAACCGAACTTCCCCCCTTTTCAATATGTTTCCCAGTATTTTAACGAGAAACAAATAGTTGATTGAAAATGAGGTATTTAATGTTATTATCTAATCAATTACGTGCTTGCATCATTTTTATCGTATATTTTATCGTATATACAAATTACGACTTTTTATACCGAAAATATGCCAATTACTGAGAGCGACGATGGATCATATTTTGCTCAAACCCTCCCTGCAGTTTTAAAAATATCCCAAACATCCCAAATTCGACCCTTGAGAATTATTTTGGAGCAAAATTCTGGCTCTCTGCACATATTCGCAGTTTGAAATTACGACTTTTTATCCCAAACATAATAAATTTGACGCTTGAAAATATGTCAATTACTGAAAGAAGCGATGGGTCACATTTTCCCCAAACCCCCCTGCAGTTTACAAAATATCCCAAACATCCCAAATTCGACCTTTGAGATATATTTTGGAACCAAATTCTAGCTTTCTGCGCGTATTCGCAGTTTGAAATTACGACTTTTTATAATGAAAACATGACAATTTCTGAAAGCGGCAATAGATCACATTTTGCCCAAACCCTTCCTGCAGTTTTCAAAATATTACAATTATCCCAATTTCCATGCTTGAGCCAAATTTTGAAGCCAAATGCTGGCTCTCTGCACGTATTCGCAGTTTTACATTAGGATTTTTATACCGAAAATATGCCAATTACTTAGAGCGGCGATGGATCATATTTTGCCTAAACCCTCCTTGCAGTTTTCAAAATATCCAAAACATCCCAAGTTCGACCCTTGAGCCATATTTTGAAGCCAAATTCTGGCTCTCTGCACGTATTCGCAGTTTGAAATTACGAGTTTTTATACCGAAAATATGCCAAATACTGAAAGCGGCAATGGATCACATTCTGCCCAAACACTCCCTGCAGTTTTCAAAATATCCCAAGCATCCCAAATTCGACCCTTGAGAATTATTTTGGAGCCAAATTCTGGTTCTCTGCACATATTCGCATTTTGAAATTACGACATTTTATACCGAAAATAAGTCAATTACTGAGAGCGGCGATAGGTCACATTTTGCTCAAACCCCCCCTGCAGTTTACAAAACATCCCAAACATCTAAAATTCGACGCTTGAGCCATATTTTGGAGCCAAAGTCGAGCTCTCTGCACGGACTCGCAGTTTGAATTTACGTCTGTTTATACCGAAAATATGCAAATTACTAAGAGCGGCGATGGACCACATTTTGCCCAAACCCTCCATGCAGTTTTCAAAATATCGAAAACATCCCAAATTCGACGCTTGAGCAATATTTTGGAGCCAAATTCTGACTCTCTGCACGTATTCGCAGTTTGAAATTACGGCTTTTTATTTTTCATTTTCAATCGTCTATTTGTTTCTCGTTGAAATACTGATTAAGATATTGAAAAGGTGAGAAGTTCGGTTTTTATTGCATATATCGACGTTTTAGCTAGAATAGAGCGGTTTTACGTGTACATCTTCCATCGGTAATATAAACGAAAAATGAGGAACATTTAAGTTAATTCTAATGAAAACACATTTATTTTTATCATTTGTATTGGAAACAACATTGTCATATGTTTTTTCTTGGATCTAAATAATACGAAACCTCGCTCTATATTTCGAAGTTAAAATCCTCAAATTTGGAATAATATTGACTTTTTTCACGTTTTTCATGTAGTTTGATATTACGTAAATACATTCATTTTTACCAATATTTCGATACTATTTCATGTAGTATCACGATATGTAATTTGGCCTTAAAATCTCCGAATTTCGCATAATATTGCATTTTAAGCAAGTTTTCTTGCATTTTGTTTCGTACTAAACATCATCGAATTTAGTAATATTTTGACGTTTATCATCCCCTTTTCCTTTATGTGATATAAATAAAATATCCTCGAATTAGGCAATATTTTGCTGTTTTTCCACGTTATTGTAAATTTTCAGTTTATTGGTATTAATTCATTATATATACGATAAAAATGATACAAACACGTAATTGATTAGATAATAAACTTAAATACTTCATCTACAATCATCTATTTGTTTCTCGTTGAAATACTGAGTAAGATATTGAAAAGGGAAGAAGTTCGGTTTTTATTGCATATATCGACGTTTCAGCCGGAATAGAGCGGTTTTGCGTGTACATCTTCCATCGGTAATATAAACGAAAAATGAGGAACATTTAAGTTAATTCTAATGAAAACACATTGATTTTTATCATTTGTATTGGAAACAACATTGTCATATGTCTTTTCTTGGATCTAAATACTACGAAACCTCGCTCTATGATTCGAAGTTAAAATCCTCAAATTTGGAATAATATTGATTTTTTAACGTTTTTCATGTAGTTTGATATTACGTAAATATATTCATTTTTACCAATATTTCGATACTATTTCATGTAGTATCACGATATGTGATTTGGCCTTCAAATCTCAGAATTTCGCCTAATATTGCATTTTAAGCAAGTTTTCTTGCATTTTGTTTCGTACTAAAAATCATCGAATTTAGTAATATTTTGACGTTTAACATCTCCCTTTTCCTTAATGTGATATAAACAAAATATCATCGAATTAGGCAATTTTTTGCCGTTTTTCCACGTTTCTGTGAATTTTCAGTTTATTGGTATTAATTCAATAAATATACGATAAAAATGATGCAAACACATAATTGATTAGAAATTAACCTTAAATACTTCATTTTCAATCAACTATTTGTTTCTCGTTAAAATACTGAGTAAGATAATGAAAAGGGGAGAATTTCTGTTTTTATTGCATATATCGACGTTTCAGCCGGATTAGAGCGGTTTTACGTGTACATCTTCCGTCGGTAATATAAACGGAAAATGAGGAACATTTTAGTTCATTCTAATGAAAACATATTGATTTTTATCAATTGCATTGGAAACAACATTGTCATATGTCTTTTCTTGGATCTAAATTATTATTTAGATCCCTCGCTTTATGATTTATGATAGAGCGAAATTATGATTTATGATAAAGCGAAACCTCGCTTTATCTTTCTAGGTATTTCAACGAGAAACAAATAGATGATTGAAAATGTAGTATTTAAGGTTATTATCTAATCAATTATGTGTTTGTATCATTTTTATCGTATATTTTATGAATTAATACCAATAAACTGAAAATTCACAAAAACGTGGAAAAACAGCAAAATATTGCCTAATTCGATGATATTTTGTTTATATCACATAAAGGAAAAGGGGGATGATAAACGTCAAAATATTACTAAATTCGATGATTTATAGTACGAAACAAAATGCAAGAAAACTTGCTTAAAATGCAATATTATGCGAAATTCTGAGATTTGAAGGCCAAATCACATATCGAGATACTACATGAAAAAGTATCGAAATATTGGTAAAAAATGAATATATTTACGTAATATCAAACTACATGAAAAACGTGAAAAAAGTCACTATTATACCATATTTGAGGTTTTAACTTCTAATCATAGAGCTAGGTTTTATATTATTTAGATCCACGAAAAGACATATGACAATGTTGTTTCCAATACAAATGCTAAAAATCAATGTGTTTTCATTAGAATGAACTTAAATGTTCCTTATTTTCCGTTTATATTACCGATGGAAGATGTACACGTAAAATCGCACAATTCCGGCTGAAACGTCGATATATGCAATAAAAACCGAACTTCTTCCCTTTTCAATATCTTACTCAGTATTTCAACGAGAAACAAATAGATGATTGTAGATGAAGTATTTAAGTTTATTATCTAATCAATTACGTGTTTGTATCATTTTTATTGTATATTTAATGAATTAATACCAATAAACTGAAAATTCACAAAAACGTTGAAAACGGCAAAATATTGCTTAATTCGATGATATTTTGTTTAAATCACATAAAGGAAAGGGGAATGATAAACGTCAAAATATTGCTTAATTCGATGATATTTAGTACGAAAATAAATGCAAGAAAACTTGCTTAAAAAGCAATATTATGCGAAAATCTGAGATATGAAGGCCAAATCACATATCGTGATACTACATGAAATAGTATCGAAATATTAGTAAAAATGAATATATTTACGTAATATCAAACTACATGATAAACGTGAAAAAAGTCAATATTATTCCAAATTTCAGGATTTTAACTTCGTATCATAGAGCGAGGTTTCGTATTATTTAGATCCAAGAAAAGACATATGACAATGTTGTTTCCAATACAAATGATAAAAATCAATGTGTTTTCATTAGAATGATCTAAAATGTTCCTTATTTTCCGTTTATATTACCGATGGAAGATGTACACGTAAAACCGCTCTATTCCGGCTGAAACGTCGATATATGCAATAAAAACCGAGCTTCTCTCCTTTTCAATATATTACTTAGTATTTCAATGAGAAACAAATAGATGATTGAAGATGAAGTGTTTAAGGTTATTATCTAATCAATTATGTGTTTGCATCATTTTTATCGTATATATAATGGATTAATACCAATAAACTGAAGATTCACAGAAACGTGGAAAAACGGCAAAATATTGCCTAATGCGATGATATTTTGTTTAAATCACATAAAGGAAAAGGGGGATGATAAAAGCCAAAATATTACTAAATTCGATGATTTATAGTACGAATCAAAATGCAAGAAAACTTGCTTAAAATGCAATATTATGCGAATTTCTGAGATTTGAAGGCCAAATCACATGTCGAGATACTACATGAAAAAGAATCCAAATATTGGTAAAAATGAATATATTTACGTAATATCAAACTACATGATAAACGTGAAAAAAGTCAATATTATTCCAAATTTGAGTATTTTAACTTCGAATCATAGAGCGAGGTTTCGTATTATTTAGATCCAAGAAAAGACATATGACAATGTTGTTTCCAATACAAATGATAAAAATCAATGTATTTTCATTAGAATGAACTAAAATGTTCCTGATTTTCCGTTTATATTACCGATGGAAGATGTATACGTAAAACCGCACAATTCCGGCTGAAACTTCGATATATGCAATAAAAACCGAGCTTCTCTCCTTTTCAATATATTACTCAGTATTTCAATGAGAAACAAATAGATGATTGAAGATGAAGTATTTAAGGTTATTATCTAATCAATTATGTGTTTGCATCATTTTTATCGTATATTTAATGGATTAATACCAATAAACTGAAAATTCACAAAAACGTGGAAAAACGGCAAAATATTGCCTAATTCGATGATATTTTGTTTAAATCACATAAAGGAAAAGGGGGATGATAAAAGTCAAAATATTACTAAATTCGATGATTTATAGTACGAAACAAAATGCAAGAAAACTTGCTTAAAATGCAATATTATGCGAAATTCTGAGATTTGAAGGCCAAATCACATATCGAGATACTACATGAAAAAGTATCGAAATATTGGTAAAAATGAATATTTTTACGTAATATCAAACTACATGAAAAACGTGAAAAAAGTCACTATTATACCAAATTTGAGGTTTTAACTTCTAATCATAGAGCTAGGTTTTATATTATTTAGATCCACGAAAAGACATATGACAATGTTGTTTCCAATACAAATGATAAAAATCAATGTGTTTTCATTAGAATTAACTAAAATATTCCTGATTTTCGGTTTATATTTCCGATTGAAGATGTACACGTAAAACCGCACAATTCCGGCTGAAACGTCGATATATGCAATAAAAACCGAACTTCTTCCCTTTTCAATATCTTTTTCAGTATTTCAACGAGAAACAAATAGATGATTAAAGATGAAGTATTTAAGTTTAATCAATTAAGAATCTAATCAATTACGTGTTTGCATCATTTTTATCGTATATTTAATGAATTAATTCCAATAAACTGAAAATTCACACAAACGTGGAAAAACGGCAAAATATTGCCTAATTCGATGATATTTTGTTAAAATAACATAAAGGAAAAGGGGATGATAAACGTCAAAATATTGCTAAATTCGATGATGTTTAGTACGAAACAAAATGCAAGAAAACTTGCTTAAAATGCAAAATTATGCGAAAATCTGGGTTATGAAGACCAAATCACATATCGTGATACTACATGAAATAGTATCGAAATATTGGTAAAACTGAATATAATTACGTAATATCAAACAACATGAAAAACGTGAAAAAGTCACTATTATTCCAAATTTGTGGATTTTAACTTCGAATCATAAAGCGAGGTTTCGTATTATTTAGATCCAAGAAAAGACATATGACAATGTTGTTTCCAATACAAATGATAAAAATCAATGTGTTTTCATTAGAATTAACTAAAATGTTCCTGATTTTCCGTTTATATTACCAAAGAAAGATGTACACGTAAAAACGCTCTATTCCGGCTAAAAGGTCAATATATGCAATAAAAACCGAACTTCTCCCCTTTTCAATATCTTTCTAGGTGTTTCAACGAGAAACAAATAGATGATTGAAAATGTAGTATTTAAGGTTATTATCTAATCAATTATGTGTTTGTATCATTTTTATCGTATATTTTATGAATTAATACCAATAAACTGAAAATTCACAAAAACGTGGAAAAACAGCAAAATATTGCCTAATTCGATGATATTTTGTTTATATCACATAAAGGAAAAGGGGGATGATAAACGTCAAAATATTACTAAATTCGATGATTTATAGTACGAAACAAAATGCAAGAAAACTTGCTTAAAATGCAATATTATGCGAAATCCTGAGATTTGAAGGCCAAATCACATATCGAGATACTACATGAAAAAGTATCGAAATATTGGTAAGAATGAATATATTTACGTAATATCAAACTACATGAAAAACGTGAAAAAAGTCACTATTATAACAAATTTGAGGTTTTAACTTCTAATCATAGAGCTAGGTTTTATATTATTTAGATCCACGAAAAGACATATGACAATGTTGTTTCCAATACAAATGATAAAAATCAATGTGTTTTCATTAGAATGAACTAAAATGTTCCTTATTTTCCGTTTGTATTACCGATGGAAGATGTACACGTAAAATCGCACAATTCCGGCTGAAACGTCGATATATGCAATAAAAGCCGAACTTCTTCCCTTTTCAATATCTTACTCAGTATTTCAACGAGAAACAAATAGATGATTGTAGATGAAGTATTTAAGTTTATTATCTAATCAATTACGTGTTTGTATCATTTTTATCGTATATTTAATGAATTAATACCAATAAACTGAAAATTCACAAAAACGTTGAAAAACGGCAAAATATTGCTTAATTCGATGATATTTTGTTTAAATCACATAAAGGAAAGGGGGATGATAAACGTCAAAATATTGCTTAATTCGATGATATTTAGTACGAAAATAAATGCAAGAAAACTTGCTTAAAAAGCAATATTATGCGAAAATCTGAGATATGAAGGCCAAATCACATATCGTGATACTACATGAAATAGTATCGAAATATTGGTAAAAATGAATATATTTACGTAATATCAAACTACATGATAAACGTGAAAAAAGTCAATATTATTCCAAATTTGAGTATTTTAACTTCGAATCATAGAGCGAGGTTTCGTATTATTTAGATCCAAGAAAAGACATATGACAATGTTGTTTCCAATACAAATGATAAAAATCAATGTATTTTCATTAGAATGAACTAAAATGTTCCTGATTTTCCGTTTATATTACCGATGGAAGATGTATACGTAAAACCGCACAATTCCGGCTGAAACTTCGATATATGCAATAAAAACCGAGCTTCTCTCCTTTTCAATATATTACTCAGTATTTCAATGAGAAACAAATAGATGATTGAAGATGAAGTATTTAAGGCTATTATCTAATCAATTATGTGTTTGCATCATTTTTATCGTATATTTAATGGATTAATACCAATAAACTGAAAATTCACAAAAACGTGGAAAAACGGCAAAATATTGCCTAATTCGATGATATTTTGTTTAAATCACATAAAGGAAAAGGGGGATGATAAAAGTCAAAATATTACTAAATTCGATGATTTATAGTACGAAACAAAATGCAAGAAAACTTGCTTAAAATGCAATATTATGCGAAATTCTGAGATTTGAAGGCCAAATCACATATCGAGATACTACATGAAAAAGTATCGAAATATTGGTAAAAATGAATATTTTTACGTAATATCAAACTACATGAAAAACGTGAAAAAAGTCACTATTATACCAAATTTGAGGTTTTAACTTCTAATCATAGAGCTAGGTTTTATATTATTTAGATCCACGAAAAGACATATGACAATGTTGTTTCCAATACAAATGATAAAAATCAATGTGTTTTCATTAGTATTAACTAAAATATTCCTGATTTTCGGTTTATATTTCCGATTGAAGATGTACACGTAAAACCGCACAATTCCGGCTGAAACGTCGATATATGCAATAAAAACCGAACTTCTTCCCTTTTCAATATCTTTTTCAGTATTTCAACGAGAAACAAATAGATGATTAAAGATGAAGTATTTAAGTTTAATCAATTAAGAATCTAATCAATTACGTGTTTGCATCATTTTTATCGTATATTTAATGAATTAATTCCAATAAACTGAAAATTCACACAAACGTGGAAAAACGGCAAAATATTGCCTAATTCGATGATATTTTGTTAAAATAACATAAAGGAAAAGGGGATGATAAACGTCAAAATATTGCTAAATTCGATGATGTTTAGTACGAAACAAAATGCAAGAAAACTTGCTTAAAATGCAAAATTATGCGAAAATCTGGGTTATGAAGACCAAATCACATATCGTGATACTACATGAAATAGTATCGAAATATTGGTAAAACTGAATATAATTACGTAATATCAAACAACATGAAAAACGTGAAAAAGTCACTATTATTCCAAGTTTGTGGATTTTAACTTCGAATCATAAAGCGAGGTTTCGTATTATTTAGATCCAAGAAAAGACATATGACAATGTTGTTTCCAATACAAATGATAAAAATCAATGTGTTTTCATTAGAATTAACTAAAATGTTCCTGATTTTCCGTTTATATTACCAAAGAAAGATGTACACGTAAAAACGCTCTATTCCGGCTAAAAGGTCAATATATGCAATAAAAACCGAACTTCTCCCCTTTTCAATATCTTTCTAGGTGTTTCAACGAGAAACAAATAGATGATTGAAAATGTAGTATTTAAGGTTATTATCTAATCAATTATGTGTTTGTATCATTTTTATCGTATATTTTATGAATTAATACCAATAAACTGAAAATTCACAAAAACGTGGAAAAACAGCAAAATATTGCCTAATTCGATGATATTTTGTTTATATCACATAAAGGAAAAGGGGGATGATAAACGTCAAAATATTACTAAATTCGATGATTTATAGTACGAAACAAAATGCAAGAAAACTTGCTTAAAATGCAATATTATGCGAAATCCTGAGATTTGAAGGCCAAATCACATATCGAGATACTACATGAAAAAGTATCGAAATATTGGTAAGAATGAATATATTTACGTAATATCAAACTACATGAAAAACGTGAAAAAAGTCACTATTATAACAAATTTGAGGTTTTAACTTCTAATCATAGAGCTAGGTTTTATATTATTTAGATCCACGAAAAGACATATGACAATGTTGTTTCCAATACAAATGATAAAAATCAATGTGTTTTCATTAGAATGAACTAAAATGTTCCTTATTTTCCGTTTGTATTACCGATGGAAGATGTACACGTAAAATCGCACAATTCCGGCTGAAACGTCGATATATGCAATAAAAGCCGAACTTCTTCCCTTTTCAATATCTTACTCAGTATTTCAACGAGAAACAAATAGATGATTGTAGATGAAGTATTTAAGTTTATTATCTAATCAATTACGTGTTTGTATCATTTTTATCGTATATTTAATGAATTAATACCAATAAACTGAAAATTCACAAAAACGTTGAAAAACCGCAAAATATTGCTTAATTCGATGATATTTTGTTTAAATCACATAAAGGAAAGGGGGATGATAAACGTCAAAATATTGCTTAATTCGATGATATTTAGTACGAAAATAAATGCAAGAAAACTTGCTTAAAAAGCAATATTATGCGAAAATCTGAGATATGAAGGCCAAATCACATATCGTGATACTACATGAAATAGTATCGAAATATTGGTAAAAATGAATATATTTACGTAATATCAAACTACATGATAAACGTGAAAAAAGTCAATATTATTCCAAATTTGAGGATTTTAATTTCGAATCATAGAGCGAGGTTTCGTATTATTTAGATCCAAGAAAAGACATATGACAATGTTGTTTCCAATACAAATGATAAAAATCAATGTGTTTTCATTAGAATGAACTAAAATGTTCCTTATTTTCCGTTTATATTACCGATGGAAGATGTACACGTAAAACCGCTCTATTCCGGCTGAAACGTCGATATATGCAATAAAAACCGAGCTTTTCTCCTTTTCAATATATTACTCAGTATTTCAATGAGAAACAAATAGATGATTGAAGATGAAGTGTTTAAGGTTATTATCTAATCAATTATGTGTTTGCATCATTTTTATCGTATATATAATGGATTAATACCAATAAACTGAAAATTCACAGAAACGTGGAAAAACGGCAAAATATTGCCTAATGCGATGATATTTTGTTTAAATCACATAAAGGAAAAGGGGGATGATTTTTTTTGCATCATTTTTAAGGTTATTATCTAATCAATTATGTGTTTGCATCATTTTTATCGTATATTTAATGAAATAATACCAATAAACTGGAAGTTCAAAAAAACGTGGAAAAACAGCAAAATATTGCCTAATTCGATGATGTTTTGTTTATACATATAAGGGAAAAGGGAGATGATAAACGTCAAAATATTACTAAATTCGATGATTTTTAGTACGAAACAAAATGCAAGAAAACTTGCTTAAAATGAAATATTATGCGATATTCTGAGATTTGAAGGCCAACTCACATATCGAGATACTACATGAAAAAGTATCGAAATATTGGTAAAAATTAATATATTTACTGATTTTCTGTTAATATTACCGATGGAAAATGTACACGTAAAACCGCTCAATTCCGGCTGAAACGTCGATATATGTAATAAAAACCGAACTTCTCCCCTTTTCAATATATTTCCCAGTATTTTAACGAGAAACAAACAGTTGATTGAAAATGAGGTATTTAATGTTATTATCTAATCAATTATGTGTTTGCATCATTTTTATCGTATATTTAATGAATTAATACCAAAAAACAGAAAATTCACAGAAACGTGGAAAAACGGCAAAATATTGCTTAATTCGATATTTTGTTTATATCACAGAGGAAAAGGGAGATAATAAACGTCAAAATATTATTAAATTCGATGATTTTTAGTACGAAACAAAATGCAAGAAAACTTGCTAAAAATGCAATATTATGCGATATTCTGATATTTGAAAGCCAAATTACATATCGTGATACTACATGAAATAGTATCGAAATATTGGTGAAAATGAATATATTTACGTAATATCAAACTACATGAAAAACGTGAAAAAAGTCACTAATAAACCAAATTTGGGAATTTTAACTTCGAATCATGAAGCGAGGTTTCGTATTATTTAGATCCAAGAAAAGACATATGACAATGTTGTTTCAAATACAAATGATAAAAATCAATGTGTTTTCATTAGAATTATTTAAAATGTTCCTGATTTTCAGTTTATATTACCAATAGAAGATGTACACGTAAAAACGCTCTATTCTGGCTGAAATGTCGATATATGCAATATAAACTGAACTTCTCTCCTTTTCAATATATTACTCAGTATTTAAATGAGAAACAAATAGATGATTGAAGATGAAATATTTAAGGCTATTATCTAATCAATTATGTATTTACATCATTTTTATCGTATATTTAATGAATTAATACCAATAAACTGAAAATTCACAGAAACGTGGAAAAACGGCAAAATATTGCCTAATTCGATGATATTATGTTTAAATCACCTAAGGGAAAAGGGGATGACAAACGTCAAAATATTGCTAAATACGAAGATGTTTAGTACGAAACAATATGCAAGAAGACTTGCTTAAAAAGCAATATTATGCGAAAATCTGAGATATGAAGGCCAAATCACATATCGTGATACTACATGAAATAATATCGAAATATTAGTAAAAATGAATATATTTACGTAATATCAAACTACATGAAAAACGTGAAAAAAGTCTATATTACCGATGGAAGATGTACACGTAAAACCGCTCTATTCCGGCTGAAACGTCGATATATGCAATAAAAACCGAACTTCTCCCCTTTTAAATATCTTACTCAGTATTCCAACGAGAAACAAATACATGATTGAAAATGAAGTATTTAAGGTTATTATCTAATCAATTATGTGTTTGTATCATTTTTATCGTACATTTAATGAATTAATACCAATAAACTGGAAGTTCAAAAAAACGTGGAAAAAAAGCAAAATATTGCCTAATTCGATGATGTTTTGTTTATACATATAAGGGAAAAGGGAGATGATAAACCGTAAAAATATTACTAAATTCGATGATTTTTAGTACGAAACAAAATGCAAGAAAACTTGCTTAAAATGCAATATTATGCGAAAATCTGAGATTTGAATGCCAAATCACATATCGTGAGAAAACATGAAGTAGTATCGAAATATTGGTAAAAACGACTATATTTACGTAAAGTCACACCACATGAAAAACGTGAAAAATTCACTATTCTACCATATTTGAGGATTTTAATTACAAATTATAGAGCGAGGTTTCGTATTACTTAGATCCAAGAAAAGACGTATGACAATATTGTTTCCAATACAAATGATAAAAATCAATCGTTTTCATTAGAATTAACTAAAATGTTCCTAATTTTCCGTTTATATTATCAACGGAAGATGTACACGTAAAACCGCTCTAATCCGGCTGAAACGTCGATATATTCAATAAAAACAGAAATTATTCCCTTTTCAATATCTTATCAAGTATTTTAACGAGAAACAAATAGTTGATTGAAAATGATGTATTTAAGGTTAATTTCTAATCAATTATGTGTTTGCATCATTTTTATCACACATATTTAATGAATTAATAACAATAAACTGAAAATTTACAAAAACGTGGAAAAACTGCAAAATATTGCCTAACTCAATGATATTTTGTTTATATAACATAAAGGAAAAGGGAGATGATAAACGTCAAAATATTACTAAATTCGATGATTTTTAGAATGTACACGTAATGTGAAAATGTACACGTAAAACCGCTCAATTCCGGCTGAAACGTCGATATATGCAATAAAAACCGAACTTTTCCCTATTTCAATATCTTTCTCTGTATTTCAACGAGAAACAAATAGATGATTGAAAATGAAGTATTTAAAGTTATTATCTAATCAATTATGTGTTTGTATCATTTTTATCGTATATTTAATGAAATAATACCAATAAACTGAAAATTCGCAGAAACGTGGAAAAACGGCAAAATATTGCCTAATTCGATGATTTTTTGTTTAAATCACATAAAGGAAAAGTGAGATGACAAACGTCAAAATATTACTAAATTCGATGATTTTTAGTACGAAAGAAAATGCAAGAAAACATGCTTCAAATGCAATTATATGCGAAAATCTGAGATATGAAGGGCAAATCACATATTGTGATACTACATGAAATAGTATCGAAATATTGGTAAAAATGAATATATTTACGTAATATCAAACTACATGAAAAACGTGAAAAAAGTCACTTTTATTCCAAATTTGTGGATTTTAATTCGAATCATAAAGCGAGGTTTCGTATTATTTAGATCCAAGAAATATCTTGGATTATCTTTTTAATATCTTACTCAGTATTTCAACGATAAACAAATAGATGATTGAAAATGAAGTATATATATATTTGGCTCATATATCGACGTTTCAGCCGGAATAGAGCGGTTTTACGTGTACATCTTCCATCGGTAATATTGACTTTTTTCACGTTTTTCATGTAGTTTGATATTACGTAAATATATTCATTTTTACCAATATTTCGATATTATTTCATGTAGTATCACGATATGTGATTTGGCCTTCATATCTCAGATTTTCGCATAATATTGCTTTTTAAGCAAGTCTTCTTGCATATTGTTTCGTACTAAACATCTTCGTATTTAGCAATATTTTGACGTTTGTCATCCCCTTTTCCCTTAGGTGATTTAAACATAATATCATCGAATTAGGCAATATTTTGCCGTTTTTCCACGTTTCTGTGAATTTTCAGTTTATTGGTATTAATTCATTAAATATACGATAAAAATGATGCAAATACATAATTGATTAGATAATAGCCTTAAATATTTCATCTTCAATCATCTATTTGTTTCTCATTTAAATACTGAGTAATATATTGAAAAGGAGAGAAGTTCAGTTTTTATTGCATATATCGACATTTCAGCCAGAATAGAGCGTTTTTACGTGTACATCTTCTATCGGTAATATAAACGGAAAATCAGGAACATTTTAAATAATTCTAATGAAAACACATTGATTTTTATCATTTGTATTGGAAACAACATTGTCATATGTCTTTTCTTGGATCTAAATAATACGAAACCTCGCTTCATGATTCGAAGTTAAAATTCCCAAATTTGGTTTATTAGTGACTTTTTTCACGTTTTTCATGTAGTTTGATATTACGTAAATATATTCATTTTCACCAATATTTCGATACTATTTCATTTAGTATCACGATATGTAATTTGGCTTTCAAATATCAGAATATCGCATAATATTGCATTTTAAGCAAGTTTTCTTGCATTTTGTTTCGTACTAAAAATCATCGAATTTAATAATATTTTGACGTTTATTATCTCCCTTTTCCTCTGTGATATAAACAAAATATCGAATTAAGCAATATTTTGCCGTTTTTCCACGTTTCTGTGAATTTTCTGTTTTTTGGTATTAATTCATTAAATATACGATAAAAATGATGCAAGCACGTAATTGATTAGATAATAACATTAAATACCTCATTTTCAATCAACTATTTGTTTCTCGTTAAAATACTGGGAAACATATTGAAAAGGGGGGAAGTTCGGTTTTTATTACATATATCGACGTTTCAGCCGGAATTGAGCGGTTTTACGTGTACATTTTCCATCGGTAATATTAACAGAAAATCAGTAAATATATTAATTTTTACCAATATTTCGATACTTTTTCATGTAGTATCTCGATATGTGAGTTGGCCTTCAAATCTCAGAATATCGCATAATATTTCATTTTAAGCAAGTTTTCTTGCATTTTGTTTCGTACTAAAAATCATCGAATTTAGTAATATTTTGACGTTTATCATCTCCCTTTTCCCTTATATGTATAAACAAAACATCATCGAATTAGGCAATATTTTGCTGTTTTTCCACGTTTTTTTGAACTTCCAGTTTATTGGTATTATTTCATTAAATATACGATAAAAATGATGCAAACACATAATTGATTAGATAATAACCTTAAATACTTCATCTTCAATCATCTATTTGTTTCTCATTTAAATACTGAGTAATATATTGAAAAGGAGAGAAGTTCAGTTTTTATTGCATATATCGACGTTTCAGCCGGAATAGAGCGGTTTTACGTGTACATGTTCCATCGGTAATATAAACGGAAAAAATCAGGAACATTTTAGTTCATTCTAATGAAAACACATTGATTTTTATCATTTGTATTGGAAACAACATTGTCATATGTCTTTTCTGGGATCTAAATAATACGAAACCTCGCTCTATGATTCGAAGTTAAAATCCTCATATATGGTAAAATAGTGAATTTTTTCACGTTTTTCATGTAGTTTGATATTACGTAAATATATTCATTTTTACCAATATGTCGATACTTTTTCATGTAGAATCACGATATGTGCTTTAGCCTTCATATCTCAGATTTTCGCATTACATTGCTTTTTAACCAAGTTTTCTTGCATATTGTTTCGGACTAAACATCATCGTATTTAGCAATATTTTGACGTTTATCATCCCCTTTTCCTTTATGTGATTTAAACATAATATCATCGAATTAGGCAATATTTTGCTGTTTTTCCACGTTTTTGTAAATTTCGAGTTTATTGGTATTATTCATTAAATATTCGATAAAAATGATACAAACACATAATTGATTAGATAATAACCTTAAATACTTCATTTTCAATCATCTATTTGTTTCTCGTGAAATACCGAGAAAGATATTGAAAAGAGGAGAAGTTCGGTTTTTATTGCATATATCGACGTTTCAGCCGGAATAGAGCGTTTTTACGTGTACATCTTCCAATGGTAATATAAACGGAAAATCAGGAACATTTTAGTTAATTCAAATGAAAACACATTGATTTTTATCATTTGTATTGGAAACAACATTGTCATATGTCTTTTCTTGGATCAAAATTATACGAAACCTCGCTCTATGATTCGAAGTTAAAATCCTCAAATTTGGTTTATTAGTGACTTTTTTCATGTTTTTCATGTAGTTTGATAATACGTAAATATATTCATTTTTAGCACCAATATTTCGATACTATTTCATGAGGTATCACGACATGTAATTGTGCCTTCAAATCACAAAATATCGCATAATATTGAATTTTAAGCAAGTTTTCTTCCATTTTGTTTCGTACTATAAATCATCGAATTTATTAATATTTTGACGTTTATCATCTCCCTTTTCCTCTATGTGATATAAACAAAATATCGAACTAGGCAATATTTGCCGTTTTTCCACGTTTTTGGGAATTTCCAGTTTATTGGTATTAATTTATTACATATACGATAAAAATGATACAAACACATAATTGATTAGATAATAACCTTAAATCATTTTTAATCAACTATTTGTTTCTCGTTAAAATACTGGGAAGCATATTGAAAAGGGAAGAAGTTCGGTTATTATTGCATATATCGACGTTTAGCCGGAATAGAGCGGTTTTACGTGTACATCTTCTATTGGTAATATAAACGGAAAATCAGGAACATTTTAGTTAATTCTAATGAAAACACATTGATTTTTATCATTTGTATTGGAAACAACATTGTCATATGTCTTTTCTTGGATCTAAATAATACGAAACCTCGCTTTATGATTCGAAGTTAAAATCTACAAATTTGGAATAATAGTAACTTTTTTCACGTTTTTCATGTAGTTTGATATTACGTAAATATATTAATTTTTACCAATATTTCGATACTATTTCATGTAGTATCACAATATGTGATTTGCCCTTCACATCTCAGATTTTCGCATACAATTGCATTTTAAGCATGTTTTCTTGCATTTTGTTTCGTACTAAAAATCATCGAATTTAGTAATATTTTGACGTTTGTCATCTCACTTTTCCTTTATGTGATTTAAACAAAAAATCATCGAATTAAGCAATATTTGGCCGTTTTTCCACGTTTCTGTGAATTTTAAGTTTTTTGGTATTAATTCATTAAATATACGATAAAAATGATGCAAACACATTATTGATTAGATAAAAACATTAATTACCTCATTTTCAATGAACTATTTGTTTCTCGTTAAAATACTGGGAAACATATTGAAAATGGGAGAAGTTCGGTTTTTATTGCATATATCGACGTTTCAGCCGGAATTGAGCGGTTTTACGTGTACATCTTCCATCGGTAATATAAACGGAAAATCAGGAACATTTAAGTTCATTCTAATGAAAACACATTGATTTTTATCATTTGTATTGGAAACAACATTGTCATATGTCTTTTCTTGGATCTAAATAATACGAAAACTCGCTCTATGATTCGAAGTTTAAATCCACAAATTTGGAATAATAGTGACTTTTTTCACGTTTTTCATGTAGTTTGATATTACGTAAATATATTCATTTTTACCAATATTTCGATACTTTTTCATGTCGTATCTCGATATGTGATTTGGCCTTCAAATCTCAGAATTTCGCATAATATTGCATTTTAAGCAAGATTTCTTCCATTTTGTTTCGTACTATAAATCATCGAATTTAGTAATATTTTGACGTTTATCATCCCCCCTTTTCCTTTATGTGATATAAACAAAATATCATCGAATTAGGCAATATTTTGCTGTTTTTCCACGTTTTTGTGAATTTCCAGTTTATTTTTATTAATTTATTAAATATACGATAAAAATTATACAAACACATAATTGTTTAGATAACAACCTTAAATACTTCATTTTCAATCATCTATTTGTTTATCGTTGAAATACTGAGTAAGATATTAAAAAGATAATCCAAGATATTTCTTGGATCTAAATAATACGAAACCTCGCTTTATGATTCGAATTAAAATCCACAAATTTGGAATAAAAGTGACTTTTTTCACGTTTTTCATGTAGTTTGATATTACGTAAATATATTCATTTTTACCAATATTTCGATACTATTTCATGTAGTATCACAATATGTGATTTGCCCTTCATATCTCAGATTTTCGCATATAATTGCATTTGAAGCATGTTTTCTTGCATTTTCTTTCGTACTAAAAATCATCGAATTTAGTAATATTTTGACGTTTGTCATCTCACTTTTCCTTTATGTGATTTAAACAAAAAATCATCGAATTAGGCAATATTTTGCCGTTTTTCCACGTTTCTGTGAATTTTCAGTTTTTTGGTATTAATTCATTAAATATACGATAAAAATGATGCAAACACATTATTGATTAGATAAAAACATTAAATACCTCATTTTTAATGAACTATTTTTTCTCGTTAAAATACTGGGAAACATATTGAATAGGGGAGAAGTTCGGTTTTTATTGGATATATTGACGTTTCAGCCGGAATAGAGCTGTTTTACGTGTACATCTTCCATCGGTAATATAAACGGAAAATCAGGAACATTTTAGTTCATTCTAATGAAAACACATTGATTTTTATCATTTGTATTGGAAACAACATTTTCATATGTCTTTTCTTGGATCTATATAATACGAAACCTCGCTCTATGATTCTAAGTTAAAACCTCAAATTTGGTATAATAGTGAATTTTTTCACGTTTTTCATGTAGTTTGATATTACATATGGATGTTTGGGATCCAAGAAAAGACATATGACAATGTTGTTTCCAATACAAATGATAAAAATCAATGTGTTTTCATTAGAATGAACTAAAATGTTCCTGATTTTCCGTTTATATTACCGATGGAAGAAGTACACGTAAAACAGCTCTATTCCGGCTGAAACGTCGATATATGCAATAAAAACCGAGCTTCTCTCCTTTTCAATATATTACTCAGTATTTCAATGAGAAACAAATAGATGATTGAAGATGAAGTATTTAAGGTTATTATCTAATCAATTATGTGTTTGCATCATTTTTATCGTATATTTAATGGATTAATACCAATAAACTGAAAATTCACAGAAACGTGGAAAAACGGCAATATATTGCCTAATTCGATGATATTTTGTTTAAATCATATATGGGAAAAGGGGATGATAAACGTCAAAATATTGCTAAATTCGATGATGTTTAGTTCGAAACAAAATGCAAAAAAACTTGCTTAAAATGCAATATAATGCGAAAATCTGAGATATGAAGGCCAAATCACATATGGTGATACTACATGAAATAGTATCGAAATATTGGTAAAAAATTGGTAAATTTACGTAATATCAAACTACATGAAAAACGTGAAAAAGTCACTATTATTCCAAATTTGTGGATTTTAACTTCGAATCATAAAGCGAGGTTTTGTATTATTTAGATCCAAGAAAATACATATGACAATGTTGTTTCCAATACAAATGATAAAAATCAATGTGTTTTCATTAGAATTTACTAAAATGTTCCTGATTTTCCGTTTATATTACCAATGGAAGATGTACACGTAAAACCGCTCTACTCTGGCTGAAACGTCGATATATGCAATAAAAACCGAACTTCTCCCCTTTTCAATATCTTGCTCAATATTTCAACAAGAAACAAATAGATGATTGAAAATGAAGTATTTAAGGTTATTATCTAATCAATTATGTGTTTGTATTTTTTTTTATCGTATGAATTAATAACAATAAATTGGAAATTCACAAAAAACGTTGAAAAACAGCAAAATATTGCCTAATTCGATGATATTTTGTTTATATCACATAAAGGAAAAGGGGGATGATAAAAGTCAAAATATTACTGAATTCGATGATTTATAGTACGAAACAAAATGCAAGAAAACTTGCTTAAAATGCAATATTATGCGAAATTCTGAGATTTGAAGGCCAAATCACATATCGAGATACTACATGAAAAAGTATCGAAATATTGGTAAAAATGAATATATTTACGTAATATCAAACTACATGAAAAACGTGAAAAAAGTCACTATTATACCAAATTTGAGGTTTTAACTTCGAATCATAGAGCGAGGTTTCGTATTATATAGATCCAAGAAAAGACAATGTTTTTTCCAATACGAATGATAAAAATCAAT
Organism: Procambarus clarkii; assembly: GCF_040958095.1. Lineage (NCBI taxonomy): Eukaryota > Metazoa > Arthropoda > Malacostraca > Decapoda > Cambaridae > Procambarus > Procambarus clarkii. Next base: position 21,320,036 of record NC_091182.1, read on the forward strand.
GTGTTTTTATTAGAATGAACAAAAATGTTCCTGATTTTCCGTTTATTTTACCGATGGAAGATGTACACGTAAAACCGCTCTATTCCGGCTGAAACTTCGATATATGCAATGAAAACCGAACTTCTCTCCTTTTCAATATATTACTCAGTATTTCAATGAGAAACAAATAGATGATTGAAGATGAAGTATTTAAGGTTATTATCTAATCAATTATGTGTTTGCATCATTTTTATCGTATATATAATGGATTAAAACCAATAAACTGAAAATTCACAGAAACGTGGAAAACGGCAAAATATTGCCTAATTCGATGATATTTTATTTAAATCACATAAGGGAAAAGGGTCAAAATGAAATAAACGTCAAACTATTGCTAAATTCGATGATGTTTAGTTCGAAACAAAATGCAAGAAAACTTGCTTAACATGCAATATTATGCGAAAATCTGGGTTATAAAGACCAAATCACATGTCGTGATACGACATGAAAAAGTATCGAAATATTGGTAAAAATGAATATATTTACGTAATATCAAACTACATGAAAAACGTGAAAAAAGTCACTATTATTCCAAATTTGTGGATTTAAACTTCGAATCATAGAGCGAGGTTTCGTATTATTTAGATCCAAGAAAAGACATATGACAATGTTGTTTCCAATACAAATGATAAAAATCAATGTGTTTTCATTAGAATTAACTAAAATGTTCCTGATTTTCCGTTTATATTACCAATGGGAGATGTACATGTAAAAACGCTCTATTCCGGCTGAAACGTCGATATATGCAATAAAAACCGAACTTCTCCCCTTTTCAATATGCTTCCCAGTATTTTAACGAGAAACAAATAGTTGATTAAAAATGATTTAAGGTTATTATCTAATCAATTATGTGTTTGTATCATTTTTTTCGTATATTTAATGAATTAATACCAATAAACTGGAAATTCACAAAAACGTGGAAAAACGGCAAATATAGCCTAATTCGAATTTTTTTTATATCACATAGAGGAAAAGGGAGATGATAAACGTCAAAATATTAATAAATTCAATGATTTTTAGTACGAAACAAAATGCAAGAAAACTTGCTTAAAATGAAATATTATGCGATATTCTGAGATTTGAAGGCCAAATCACATATCGAGATACTACATGAAAAAGTATCGAAATATTGGTAAAAATTAATATATTTACTGATTTTCTGTTAATATTACCGATGGAAAATGTACACGTTAAACCGCTCAATTCCGGCTGAAACGTCGATATATGTAATAAAAACCGAACTTCTCCCCTTTTCAATGTTTCCCAGTATTTTAACGAGAAACAAATAGTTGATTGAAAATGAGGTATTTAATGTTATTATCTAATCAATTATGTGTTTGCATCATTTTTATCGTATATTTAATGAATTAATACGAAAAAACTGAAAATTCACAGAAACGTGGAAAAACGGCAAAATATTGCCTAATTCGATATTTTGTTTATATCACAGAGGAACAGGGAGATGATAAAGTCAAAATATTATTAAATTCGATGATTTTTAGTACGAAACAAAATGCAAGAAAACTTTCTTAAAATGCAATATTATGCGATATTCTGAGATTTGAAAGCCAAATTCTGCACGTATTCTGCACGTATTCTGCACGTATTCGCAGTTTTACATTAGGATTTTTATACAGAAAATATGCCAATTACTTAGAGCGGCGATGGCTCACATTTTGCCTAAACCCTCATTGCAGTTTTCAAAATATCCAAAACATCCCAAGTTCGACCCTTGAGCCATATTTTGGAGCCAAATTCTGGCTCTCTGCACGTATTCGAAGTTTGAAATTACGAGTTTTTATACCGAAAATATGCCAATTACTGAAAGCGGCAATGGATCACATTCTGCCCAAACACTCCCTGCAGTTTTCAAAATATCCCAAGCATCCCAAATTTGACCCTTGAGAATTATTTTGGAGCCAAATTCTGGTTCTCTGCACATATTCGCATTTTGAAATTACGACATTTTATACCGAAAATAAGTCAATTACTGAGAGCGGCGATAAGTCACATTTTGCCCAAACCCCCCCTGCAGTTTTCAAAAAATCCCAAACATCTAAAATTCGACGCTTGAGCCATATTTTGGAGCCAAAGTCGGGCTCTCTGCACGGACTCGCAGTTTGAATTTACGTCTGTTTATACCGAAAATATGCAAATTACTAAGAGCGGCGATGGATCACATTTTGCCCAAACCCTCCATGCAGTTTTCAAAATATCGCAAACATCCCAAATTCGACGCTTGAGCCATATTTTGGAGCCAAATTTTGACTCTCTGCACGTATTCGCAGTTTGAAATTACGGTTTTTTATACCGAAAATATGCCAATTACTGAGAGCGGCGATGGATCACATTTTGCCTAAACCCTCCCTGCAGTTTTCAAAATATCCCAAACATCCCAAATTCGACCCGAGAGAATTATTTTGGAGCCAAATTCTGGCTATCTGCACGTATTCACAGTTTGAAATTACGACTTTTTATACCAAAAATATGCCAATTACTGAAAGTGGCAATGGATCACATTCTGTCTGAACCCTCCCTGCAGTTTGCAAAATATCCCAAACATCCCAAATTCGACGCTTGAGCCATATTTTAAAGCCAAATTCTGGCTCTCCTCGCGTATTCGCATTTTGAACTTACGACTTTTTGTACCGAAAATATGCCAATTACTGAAATCGGCGATGGATCACATTTTGCCCAAACCCTGCCTGCAGTTTCCAAAATATCCCAAACATCCCAAATTCGAAGCTTGAGACCTATTTTGGAGCAAAATTCTGGCTCTTTGCACGTATTCGCAGTTTGAAATTTCGTCATTTTATAGCGAAAATATGCCAATTACTGAGAGCGACGATGGATCATATTTTGCCCAAACCCTCCCTGCAGTTTTAAAAATATCCCAAACATCCCAAATTCGACCCTTGAGAATTATTTTGGAGCACAATTCTGGCTCTCTGCACGTATTCGCAGTTTGAAATTACGACTTTTTATCCCAAACATAATAAATTTGACGCTTGAAAATATGTCAATTACTGAAAGAAGCGATGGGTCACATTTTGCCCAAACCCCCCTGCAGTTTACAAAATATCCCAAACATCCCAAATCCGACCTTTGAGATATGTTTTGGAACCAAATTCTAGCTTTCTGCGCGTATTCGCAGTTTGAAATTACGACTTTTTATAACGAAAACATGACAATTACTGAAAGCGGCAATAGATCACATTTTGCCCAAACCCTTCCTGCAGTTTTCAAAATATTACAATTATCCCAATTTCCACCCTTGAGCCAAATTTTGAAGCCAAATGCTGCCTCTCTGCACGTATTCGCAGTTTTACATTAGGATTTTTATACCGAAAATATGCCAATTACTTAGAGCGGCGATGGATCACATTTTGCCTAAACCCTCATTGCAGTTTTCAAAATATCCAAAACATCCCAAGTTCGACCCTTGAGCCATATTTTGGAGCCAAATTCTGGCTCTCTGCACGTATTCGCAGTTTGAAATTACGAGTTTTTATACCGAAAATATGCCAATTACTGAAAGCGGCAATGGATCACATTCTGCCCAAACACTCCCTGCAGTTTTCAAAATATCCCAAGCATCCCAAATTCTACCCTTGAGAATTATTTTGGAGCCATATTCTGGTTCTCTGCATATATTCGCATTTTGAAATTACGACATTTTATACCGAAAATAAGTCAATTACTGAGAGCGGCGATAGGTCACAATTTGCCCAAACCCCCCCTGCAGTTTTCAAAACATCCCAAACATCTAAAATTCGACGCTTGAGCCATATTTTGGAGCCAAAGTCGGGCTCTCTGCACGGACTCGCAGTTTGAATTTACGTCTGTTTATACCGAAAATATGTCAATTACTAAGAGCGGTGATGGATCACATTTTGCCCAAACCCTCCCTGCAGTTTTCAAAATATCGCAAACATCCCAAATTCCACGTTTGAGCCGTATTTTGGAGCCAAATTCTGACTCTCTGCCCGTATTCGCAGTTTGAAATTACGGCTTTTTATACCGAAAATATGCCAATTACTGAGAGCGGCGATGGATCACATTTTGCCTAAACCCTCCCTGCAGTTTTCAAAATATCCCAAACATCCCAAATTCGACCCTTGAGAATTATTTTGGAGCCAAATTCTGGCTCTCTGCACGTATTCACAGTTTGAAATTACGACTTTTTATCCCAAACATAATAAATTTGACGCTTGAAAATATGTCAATTACTGAAAGAAGCGATGGGTCACATTTTGCCCAAACCCCCCTGCAGTTTACAAAATATCCCAAACATCCCAAATTCGACCTTTGAGATATATTTTGGAACCAAATTCTAGCTTTCCGCGCGTATTCGCAGTTTGAAATTACGACTTTTTATAACGAAATCATGACAATTACTGAAAGCGGCAATAGATCACATTTTGCCCAAACCCTTCCTGCAGTTTTCAAAATATTACAATTATCCCAATTTCCACCCTTGAGCCAAATTTTAAAGCCAAATTCTGGCTCTCTGTACGTATTCACAGTTTGAAATTACGACTTTTTATACCAAAAATATGCCAATTACTGAAAGTGGCGATGGATCACATTCTGTCCGAACCCTCCCTGCAGTTTGCAAAATATCCCAAACATCCCAAATTCGACGCTTGAGCCATATTTTAAAGCCAAATTCTGGCTCTCCTCACGTATTCGCATTTTGAACTTACGACTTTTTGTACCGAAAATATGGCAATTACTGAAATCGGCGATGGATCACATTTTGCCCAAACCCTGCCTGCAGTTTCCAAAATATCCCAAACATCCCAAATTCGACGCTTGAGACCTATTTTGGAGCAAAATTCTGGCTCTTTGCACGTATTCGCAGTTTGAAATTTTGTCATTTTATAGCGAAAATATGCCAATTACTGAGAGCGGCGATGGGTCACTTGTAGCCCAAACCCCCCTGCAGTTTTCAATATATCCCAAACATCCCAAATTCGACCCTTGAGCCATATTTTGGAGCCAAATTGTGGCTCTCTGCACGTATTCGCAGTTTTACATTAGGATTTTTATACCGAAAATATGCCAATTACTTAGAGCGGCGATGGATCACATTTTGCCTAAACCCTCATTGCAGTTTTCAAAGTATCCAAAACATCCCAAGTTCGACCCTTGAGCCATATTTTGGAGCCAAGTTCTGGCTCTCTGCACGTATTCGCAGTTTGAAAATACGAGTTTTTATACCGAAAATATGCCAATTACTGAAAGCGGCAATGGATCACATTCTGCCCAATCACTCCCTGCAGTTTTCAAAATATCCCAAGCATCCCAAATTCTACCCTTGAGAATTATTTTGGAGCCAAATTCTGGTTCTCTGCACATATTCGCATTTTGAAATTACGACATTTTATACCGAAAATAAGTCAATTACTGAGAGCGGCGATAGGTCACATTTTGCCCAAACCCCCCCCTACAGTTTTCAAAACATCCCAAACATCTAAAATTCGACGCTTGAGCCATATTTTGGAGCCAAAGTCGGGCTCTCTGCACGGACTCGCAGTTTGAATTTACGTCTTTTTATACCGGAAATATGCAAATTACTAAGAGCGGCGATGGATCACATTTTGCCCAAACCCTCCATGCAGTTTTCAAAATATCGCAAACATCCCAAATTCGACGCTTGAGCCATATTTTGGAGCCAAATTTTGACTCTCTGCACGTATTCGCAGTTTGAAATTACGGATTTTATACCGAAAATATGCCAATTACTGAGAGCGGCGATGGATCACATTTTGCCTAAACCCTCCCTGCAGTTTTCAAAATATCCCAAACATCCCAAATTCGACCCGAGAGAATTATTTTGGAGCCAAATTCTGGCTATCTGCACGTATTCACAGTTTGAAATTACGACTTTTTATACCAAAAATATGCCAATTACTGAAAGTGGCAATGGATCACATTCTGTCTGAACCCTCCCTGCAGTTTGCAAAATATCCCAAACATCCCAAATTCGACGCTTGAGCCATATTTTAAAGCCAAATTCTGGCTCTCCTCACGTATTCGCATTTTGAACTTACGACTTTTTGTACCGAAAATATGCCAATTACTGAAATCGGCGATGGATCACATTTTGCCCAAACCCTGCCTGCAGTTTCCAAAATATCCCAAACATCCCAAATTCGAAGCTTGAGACCTATTTTGGAGCAAAATTCTGGCTCTTTGCACGTATTCGCAGTTTGAAATTTCGTCATTTTATAGCGAAAATATGCCAATTACTGAGAGCGACGATGGATCATATTTTGCCCAAACCCTCCCTGCAGTTTTAAAAATATCCCAAACATCCCAAATTCGACCCTTGAGCCATATTTTGGAGCCAAATTGTGGCTCTCTGCACATATTCGCAGTTTGAAATTACGAATTTTTATTCCGAAAATATTTCAATTACTGAGAGGGTCGATGGTTCACATTTTAAACAAACCCCCCCTGCAGTTTTCAAAATATCCCAAACATCCCAAATTCGACGCTTTAGCCATATTTTAAAGCGAAATTCTGGCTCTCTGCACGTATTCGCATTTTGAACTTACGACTTTTTGTACCGAACATAAGCCAATTACTGAAATCGGCGATGGATCACATTTTGCCCAAACTCTCCCTGCAGTTTCCAAAATATCCCAAACATCCCAAATTCAACGCTTGAGCCATATTTTGGAGCCAAATTCTGGCTCGCTTCACGTATTCGCAGTTACAAATTACGACTTTTTATACCGAAAATATGCCAATTACTGAGAGCGACGATGGATCATATTTTGCCCAAACCCTCCCTGCAGTTTTAAAAATATCCCAAACATCCCAAATTCGACCCTTGAGAATTATTTTGGAGCACAATTCTGGCTCTCTGCACGTATTCGCAGTTTGAAATTACGACTTTTTATCCCAAACATAATAAATTTGACGCTTGAAAATATGTCAATTACTGAAAGAAGCGATGGGTCACATTTTGCCCAAACCCCCCTGCAGTTTACAAAATATCCCAAACATCCCAAATCCGACCTTTGAGATATGTTTTGGAACCAAATTCTAGCTTTCTGCGCGTATTCGCAGTTTGAAATTACGACTTTTTATAACGAAAACATGACAATTACTGAAAGCGGCAATAGATCACATTTTGCCCAAACCCTTCCTGCAGTTTTCAAAATATTACAATTATCCCAATTTCCACCCTTGAGCCAAATTTTGAAGCCAAATGCTGCCTCTCTGCACGTATTCGCAGTTTTACATTAGGATTTTTATACCGAAAATATGCCAATTACTTAGAGCGGCGATGGATCACATTTTGCCTAAACCCTCATTGCAGTTTTCAAAATATCCAAAACATCCCAAGTTCGACCCTTGAGCCATATTTTGGAGCCAAATTCTGGCTCTCTGCACGTATTCGCAGTTTGAAATTACGAGTTTTTATACCGAAAATATGCCAATTACTGAAAGCGGCAATGGATCACATTCTGCCCAAACACTCCCTGCAGTTTTCAAAATATCCCAAGCATCCCAAATTCTACCCTTGAGAATTATTTTGGAGCCAAATTCTGGTTCTCTGCATATATTCGCATTTTGAAATTACGACATTTTATACCGAAAATAAGTCAATTACTGAGAGCGGCGATAGGTCACATTTTGCCCAAACCCCCCCTGCAGTTTTCAAAACATCCCAAACATCTAAAATTCGACGCTTGAGCCATATTTTGGAGCCAAAGTCGGGCTCTCTGCACGGACTCGCAGTTTGAATTTACGTCTGTTTATACCGAAAATATGTCAATTACTAAGAGCGGTGATGGATCACATTTTGCCCAAACCCTCCCTGCAGTTTTCAAAATATCGCAAACATCCCAAATTCCACGTTTGAGCCGTATTTTGGAGCCAAATTCTGACTCTCTGCCCGTATTCGCAGTTTGAAATTACGGCTTTTTATACCGAAAATATGCCAATTACTGAGAGCGGCGATGGATCACATTTTGCCTAAACCCTCCCTGCAGTTTTCAAAATATCCCAAACATCCCAAATTCGACCCTTGAGAATTATTTTGGAGCCAAATTCTGGCTCTCTGCACGTATTCACAGTTTGAAATTACGACTTTTTATCCCAAACATAATAAATTTGACGCTTGAAAATATGTCAATTACTGAAAGAAGCGATGGGTCACATTTTGCCCAAACCCCCCTGCAGTTTACAAAATATCCCAAACATCCCAAATTCGACCTTTGAGATATATTTTGGAACCAAATTCTAGCTTTCCGCGCGTATTCGCAGTTTGAAATTACGACTTTTTATAACGAAATCATGACAATTACTGAAAGCGGCAATAGATCACATTTTGCCCAAACCCTTCCTGCAGTTTTCAAAATATTACAATTATCCCAATTTCCACCCTTGAGCCAAATTTTAAAGCCAAATTCTGGCTCTCTGTACGTATTCACAGTTTGAAATTACGACTTTTTATACCAAAAATATGCCAATTACTGAAAGTGGCGATGGATCACATTCTGTCCGAACCCTCCCTGCAGTTTGCAAAATATCCCAAACGTCCCAAATTCGACGCTTGAGCCATATTTTAAAGCCAAATTCTGGCTCTCCTCACGTATTCGCATTTTGAACTTACGACTTTTTGTACCGAAAATATGGCAATTACTGAAATCGGCGATGGATCACATTTTGCCCAAACCCTGCCTGCAGTTTCCAAAATATCCCAAACATCCCAAATTCGACGCTTGAGACCTATTTTGGAGCAAAATTCTGGCTCTTTGCACGTATTCGCAGTTTGAAATTTTGTCATTTTATAGCGAAAATATGCCAATTACTGAGAGCGGCGATGGGTCACTTGTAGCCCAAACCCCCCTGCAGTTTTCAATATATCCCAAACATCCCAAATTCGACCCTTGAGCCATATTTTGGAGCCAAATTGTGGCTCTCTGCACGTATTCGCAGTTTTACATTAGGATTTTTATACCGAAAATATGCCAATTACTTAGAGCGGCGATGGATCACATTTTGCCTAAACCCTCATTGCAGTTTTCAAAATATCCAAAACATCCCAAGTTCGACCCTTGAGCCATATTTTGGAGCCAAGTTCTGGCTCTCTGCACGTATTCGCAGTTTGAAAATACGAGTTTTTATACCGAAAATATGCCAATTACTGAAAGCGGCAATGGATCACATTCTGCCCAATCACTCCCTGCAGTTTTCAAAATATCCCAAGCATCCCAAATTCTACCCTTGAGAATTATTTTGGAGCCAAATTCTGGTTCTCTGCACATATTCGCATTTTGAAATTACGACATTTTATACCGAAAATAAGTCAATTACTGAGAGCGGCGATAGGTCACATTTTGCCCAAACCCCCCCCCCTACAGTTTTCAAAACATCCCAAACATCTAAAATTCGACGCTTGAGCCATATTTTGGAGCCAAAGTCGGGCTCTCTGCACGGACTCGCAGTTTGAATTTACGTCTTTTTATACCGGAAATATGCAAACTACTAAGAGCGGCGATGGATCACATTTTGCCCAAACCCTCCATGCAGTTTTCAAAATATCGCAAACATCCCAAATTCGACGCTTGAGCCATATTTTGGAGCCAAATTCTGACTCTCTGTACGTGTTCGCAGTTTGAAATTACGGCTTTTTATACCGAAAATATGCCAATTACTGAGAGCGTGTATGGATCACATTTTGCCTAAACCCTCCATGCAGTTTTCAAAATATCCCAAACATCCCAAATTCGACCCGAGAGAATTATTTTGGAGCCAAATTCTGGCTCTCTGCACGTATTCACAGTTTGAAATTACGACTTTTTATACCAAAAATATTCTAATTACTGAAAGTGGCGATGGATCACATTCTGTCCGAACCCTCCCGGCAGTTAGCAAAATATCCCAAACATCCCAAATTCGACGCTTGAGTCATATTGTAAAGCCAAATTCTGGCTCTCCTCACGTATTCGCATTTTGAACTTACGACTTTTTGTACCGAAAATATGCCAATTACTGAAATCGGCGATGGATCACATTTTGCCCAAACCCTGCCTGCAGTTTCCAAAATATCCCAAACATCCCAAATTCGACGCTTGAGACCTATTTTGGAGCAAAATTTTGGCTCTTTGCACGTATTCGCAGTTTGAAATTTCGTCATTTTATAGCGAAAATATGACAATTACTGAGAGCGACGATGGGTCACTTGTAGCCCAAACCCCCCTGCAGTTTTCAATATATCCCAAACATCTCAAATTCGACCCTTGAGCCATATTTTGGAGCCAAATTGTGGCTCTCTGCACATATTCGCAGTTTGAAATTACGAATTTTTATTCCGAAAATATGTCAATTACTGAGAGGGTCGATGGGTCACATTTTACCCAAACCCCCCTGCAGTTTTCAAAATATCCCAAACATCCCAAATTCGACGCTTTAGCCATATTTTAAAGCCAAATTCTGGCTCTCTGCACGTATTCGCATTTTGAACTTACGACTTTTTGTACCGAACATAAGCCAATTACTGAAATCGGCGATGGATCACATTTTGCCCAAACTCTCCCTGCAGTTTCCAAAATATCCCAAACATCCCAAATTCAACGCTTGAGCCATATTTTGGAGCCAAATTCTGGCTCGCTTCACGTATTCGCAGTTACAAATTACGACTTTTTATACCGAAAATATGCCAATTACTGAGAGCGACGATGGATCATATTTTGCCCAAACCCTCCCTGCAGTTTTAAAAATATCCCAAACATCCCAAATTCGACCCTTGAGAATTATTTTGGAGCACAATTCTGGCTCTCTGCACGTATTCGCAGTTTGAAATTACGACTTTTTATCCCAAACATAATAAATTTGACGCTTGAAAATATGTCAATTACTGAAAGAAGCGATGGGTCACATTTTGCCCAAACCCCCCTGCAGTTTACAAAATATCCCAAACATCCCAAATCCGACCTTTGAGATATGTTTTGGAACCAAATTCTAGCTTTCTGCGCGTATTCGCAGTTTGAAATTACGACTTTTTATAACGAAAACATGACAATTACTGAAAGCGGCAATAGATCACATTTTGCCCAAACCCTTCCTGCAGTTTTCAAAATATTACAATTATCCCAATTTCCACCCTTGAGCCAAATTTTGAAGCCAAATGCTGCCTCTCTGCACGTATTCGCAGTTTTACATTAGGATTTTTATACCGAAAATATGCCAATTACTTAGAGCGGCGATGGATCACATTTTGCCTAAACCCTCATTGCAGTTTTCAAAATATCCAAAACATCCCAAGTTCGACCCTTGAGCCATATTTTGGAGCCAAATTCTGGCTCTCTGCACGTATTCGCAGTTTGAAATTACGAGTTTTTATACCGAAAATATGCCAATTACTGAAAGCGGCAATGGATCACATTCTGCCCAAACACTCCCTGCAGTTTTCAAAATATCCCAAGCATCCCAAATTCTACCCTTGAGAATTATTTTGGAGCCAAATTCTGGTTCTCTGCATATATTCGCATTTTGAAATTACGACATTTTATACCGAAAATAAGTCAATTACTGAGAGCGGCGATAGGTCACATTTTGCCCAAACCCCCCCTGCAGTTTTCAAAACATCCCAAACATCTAAAATTCGACGCTTGAGCCATATTTTGGAGCCAAAGTCGGGCTCTCTGCACGGACTCGCAGTTTGAATTTACGTCTGTTTATACCGAAAATATGTCAATTACTAAGAGCGGTGATGGATCACATTTTGCCCAAACCCTCCCTGCAGTTTTCAAAATATCGCAAACATCCCAAATTCCACGTTTGAGCCGTATTTTGGAGCCAAATTCTGACTCTCTGCCCGTATTCGCAGTTTGAAATTACGGCTTTTTATACCGAAAATATGCCAATTACTGAGAGCGGCGATGGATCACATTTTGCCTAAACCCTCCCTGCAGTTTTCAAAATATCCCAAACATCCCAAATTCGACCCTTGAGAATTATTTTGGAGCCAAATTCTGGCTCTCTGCACGTATTCACAGTTTGAAATTACGACTTTTTATCCCAAACATAATAAATTTGACGCTTGAAAATATGTCAATTACTGAAAGAAGCGATGGGTCACATTTTGCCCAAACCCCCCTGCAGTTTACAAAATATCCCAAACATCCCAAATTCGACCTTTGAGATATATTTTGGAACCAAATTCTAGCTTTCCGCGCGTATTCGCAGTTTGAAATTACGACTTTTTATAACGAAATCATGACAATTACTGAAAGCGGCAATAGATCACATTTTGCCCAAACCCTTCCTGCAGTTTTCAAAATATTACAATTATCCCAATTTCCACCCTTGAGCCAAATTTTAAAGCCAAATTCTGGCTCTCTGTACGTATTCACAGTTTGAAATTACGACTTTTTATACCAAAAATATGCCAATTACTGAAAGTGGCGATGGATCACATTCTGTCCGAACCCTCCCTGCAGTTTGCAAAATATCCCAAACGTCCCAAATTCGACGCTTGAGCCATATTTTAAAGCCAAATTCTGGCTCTCCTCACGTATTCGCATTTTGAACTTACGACTTTTTGTACCGAAAATATGGCAATTACTGAAATCGGCGATGGATCACATTTTGCCCAAACCCTGCCTGCAGTTTCCAAAATATCCCAAACATCCCAAATTCGACGCTTGAGACCTATTTTGGAGCAAAATTCTGGCTCTTTGCACGTATTCGCAGTTTGAAATTTTGTCATTTTATAGCGAAAATATGCCAATTACTGAGAGCGGCGATGGGTCACTTGTAGCCCAAACCCCCCTGCAGTTTTCAATATATCCCAAACATCCCAAATTCGACCCTTGAGCCATATTTTGGAGCCAAATTGTGGCTCTCTGCACGTATTCGCAGTTTTACATTAGGATTTTTATACCGAAAATATGCCAATTACTTAGAGCGGCGATGGATCACATTTTGCCTAAACCCTCATTGCAGTTTTCAAAATATCCAAAACATCCCAAGTTCGACCCTTGAGCCATATTTTGGAGCCAAGTTCTGGCTCTCTGCACGTATTCGCAGTTTGAAAATACGAGTTTTTATACCGAAAATATGCCAATTACTGAAAGCGGCAATGGATCACATTCTGCCCAATCACTCCCTGCAGTTTTCAAAATATCCCAAGCATCCCAAATTCTACCCTTGAGAATTATTTTGGAGCCAAATTCTGGTTCTCTGCACATATTCGCATTTTGAAATTACGACATTTTATACCGAAAATAGGTCAATTACTGAGAGCGGCGATAGGTCACATTTTGCCCAAACCCCCCCCCCTACAGTTTTCAAAACATCCCAAACATCTAAAATTCGACGCTTGAGCCATATTTTGGAGCCAAAGTCGGGCTCTCTGCACGGACTCGCAGTTTGAATTTACGTCTTTTTATACCGGAAATATGCAAACTACTAAGAGCGGCGATGGATCACATTTTGCCCAAACCCTCCATGCAGTTTTCAAAATATCGCAAACATCCCAAATTCGACGCTTGAGCCATATTTTGGAGCCAAATTCTGACTCTCTGTACGTGTTCGCAGTTTGAAATTACGGCTTTTTATACCGAAAATATGCCAATTACTGAGAGCGTGTATGGATCACATTTTGCCTAAACCCTCCATGCAGTTTTCAAAATATCCCAAACATCCCAAATTCGACCCGAGAGAATTATTTTGGAGCCAAATTCTGGCTCTCTGCACGTATTCACAGTTTGAAATTACGACTTTTTATACCAAAAATATTCTAATTACTGAAAGTGGCGATGGATCACATTCTGTCCGAACCCTCCCGGCAGTTAGCAAAATATCCCAAACATCCCAAATTCGACGCTTGAGTCATATTGTAAAGCCAAATTCTGGCTCTCCTCACGTATTCGCATTTTGAACTTACGACTTTTTGTACCGAAAATATGCCAATTACTGAAATCGGCGATGGATCACATTTTGCCCAAACCCTGCCTGCAGTTTCCAAAATATCCCAAACATCCCAAATTCGACGCTTGAGACCTATTTTGGAGCAAAATTTTGGCTCTTTGCACGTATTCGCAGTTTGAAATTTCGTCATTTTATAGCGAAAATATGACAATTACTGAGAGCGACGATGGGTCACTTGTAGCCCAAACCCCCCTGCAGTTTTCAATATATCCCAAACATCTCAAATTCGACCCTTGAGCCATATTTTGGAGCCAAATTGTGGCTCTCTGCACATATTCGCAGTTTGAAATTACGAATTTTTATTCCGAAAATATGTCAATTACTGAGAGGGTCGATGGGTCACATTTTACCCAAACCCCCCTGCAGTTTTCAAAATATCCCAAACATCCCAAATTCGACGCTTTAGCCATATTTTAAAGCCAAATTCTGGCTCTCTGAACGTATTCGCATTTTGAACTTACGACTTTTTGTACCGAAAATAAGCCAATTACTGAAATCGGCGATGGATCACATTTTGCCCAAACTCTCCCTGCAGTTTCCAAAATATCCCAAACATCCCAAATTCAACGCTTGAGCCATATTTTGGAGCCAAATTCTGGCTCGCTTCACGTATTCGCAGTTACAAGTTACGAATTTTTATACAGAAAATATGCCAATTACTGAGAGCGACGATGGATCATATTTTGCCCAAACCCTCCCTGCAGTTTTAAAAATATCCCAAACATCCCAAATTCGACCCTTGAGAATTATTTTGGAGCAAAATTCTGGCTCTCTGCACGTATTCGCAGTTTGAAATTACGACTTTTTATCCCAAACATAATAAATTTGACGCTTGAAAATATGTCAATTACTGAAAGAAGCGATGGGTCACATTTTGCCCAAACCCCCCTGCAGTTAACAAAATATCCCAAACATCCCCAATTCGACCTTTGAGATATATTTTGGAACCAAATTCTAGCTTTCTACGCGTATTCGCAGTTTGAAATTACGACTTTTTATAACGAAAACATGACAATTACTGAAAGCGGCAATAGATCACATTTTGCCCAAACCCTTCCTGCAGTTTTCAAAATATTACAATTATCCCAATTTCCACCCTTGAGCCAAATTTTGAAGCCAAATGCTGGCTCTCTGCACACAATGACCACCATCAACATCACTATCATCACCATCACCACCTCCACCATAACCACCATCATCACAATGACCACTATCATCACCATCACTACCACTATCACTATCACCATAACCACCATCATCTCAATGGCCACTATCATCACCATCAACTCCTCCACCATCATCACAATGACCACCATCATCACAATGACCACCATCATCACCATCAACACCAATATCATCACCATCACCACCTTCACCATAACCACCATCATCACATTGACCACCATCATCACCATCAACACCACTATCATCACCATCACCACCTCCACCATAACCACCATCATCACAATGACCACTATCATCACCATCACCACCTCCACCATAACCTCCATCATCACAATGACCACCATCATCACCACTATCATCACCATCACCATCTCCACCATAACCACCATCATCACAATGACCACCATCATCACCATCAACACCACTATCATCACCACCACTATCACCATCTCCTCCACCATAACCACCATCATCACAATGACCACCATCATCAACACCACTATCATCACCATCACCACCTCCACCATTACCACCATCATCACAATGACCACCATCATCAACACCACCACCTCCACCATAACCACCATCATCCCAATGACCATCATCAACACCAACACAACTAACACCACTACTCTCACCTATACCCTCTACCATGACTGGTCAGTATTAATATATAACCAGTTAACTATTTTATTTGTTATCTAGGATATAATTATGGCTGGACAAGTTGGGTGTGCGTGGTAGGTTACACCAGACCGGCATCATGAGCAGTGTTCCTGTCACAAGCTCCTCCTCCCTCTCCTCTCCCTCCTCCATCGACATCAACTATGCCAAGGACATGAGGAGGATCGCAAAGGCACAGGCTACTATGACCGCAAAAATGGGAGAGAAGATGGTGATCAAAAACGCAATGAGGAAGTTACCCAAGCATAGAGCTGAGGCTGTGAAGCGAGCTATTGCTGCCGAAGAGAGATTTAAGCGTGAGGCAGCAGCATACCTCAATAATGAGGAGGTTCCCCCCCGCCACAACCCACCCCCCTCCCGCGCCCTCTACTCCTTCTGAGGAGAAAGATGTGTTATTGTTGTGTTGTGTATAGTAGCAGCTAGCCGTCACTTCCCTGGGGTTAGGGAGTTGTGCCCGGCGTGTCCAGTTAACTGCTCTTTGTATAAATGTTAAATGTTTCTTGAGTACGTAATAATAAAGTGTGTGTGTGTGTGTGAGTACTCACGTATTTGTGCCTGCTGGATCTAGCTCTAGCTCATGGACCCCTCATTTCTAGCCGATGATTGTCTAATGCAATGACTCCCGGCCTATTTCCTTATAAGAACACTGTATTTCCCAAAAACGGTGGGTTTTCTGAGGGGAAGAGAAAACGTACGTCTGGAAGCTGATTGTAACCGCCCCAAGCTGCGCGCGCAACGAGCCGAGGTTATATAAACTCGGACGCAGACTGCGTGGCCCTCTTCCCGACAAGCCAACAGCTGCTCTCTTACAAAACGCTGCTCACTGCTGCTCAGATAATAACTTGATTAGATAATAACCTTAAATACTTCATTTTCAATCATCTATTTGTTTCTCGTTAAAATACTGAGTAGGATATTGAAAAGGGGAGAAGTTCGGTTTTTATTGCATATATCGATTTTTCAGCCGGAATAGAGCGGTTTTACGTGTACATCTTCCATCGGTAATATAAACGGAAAATCAGGAACATTTTAGTTAATTCTAATGAAAACACATTGATTTTTATCATTTGTATTCGAAACAACATTGTCATATATCTTTTCTTGGATCTAAATAATACGAAACCCCGCTTTATGATTCGAAGTTAAAATCCTCAAATTTGGTATAATAGTGACTTTTTTTACGTTTTTCATATAATTTGATATTACGTAAATATATTCGTTTTTGCCAATATTTCGATACTATTTCAAATAGTATCACGATAAGTGATTTGGCCTTCAAATCTCAGAATTTCGCATAATATTGCATTTTAAGCAAGTTTTCTTGCATTTTGTTTCGTACGAAAAATCATCGAATTTAGCAATATTTTCACGTTTATCATCTCCTTTTCCTTTATGTGATTTAAACAAAATATCATCGAATTTGGCAAGATTTTACCGTTTTTCAACGTTTATATGAAATTTTCCGTTTATTGTTATTAATTCAATAAATATACGACAAAAATGATGCAAACACATAAATGATCACAAATTAACTTTAAATACTTCATTTTCAATCAACTATTTGTTTCTCACTAAAATACTGAGTAAGATATTGAAAAGGGGAGAAGTTATTTTTATTGCATATATCGACGTTTCAGCCGGATTAGAGCGGTTTTACGTGTACATCTTCCATCGGTAATTTTATATCTAATCAATTATGTGTTTTCATCATTTTTATCGTATATTTAATGAATTAATATCAATAAACGGAAAATTCACAAAAACGTGAAAAAACAGCAAAATATTGCCTAATTCAATTATATTTTGTTTAAATCACATAAAGGAAAAGGGGATGATGAACGTCAAAATATTGCTAAATTCGATGATTTTTAGTACAAAACAAAATGCAAGAAACTTGCTTAAAAATGCAAAATTTGCGAAATTCTGAGATATGAAGGCCAAATCACTCACCATGAGAAAACATGAAGTAGTATCGAAATATTGGTAAAAACGAATATATTTACGTAAAATCACACTACATAAAAAACGTGAAAAAAGTCACTATTTTACCATATTTGAGGATTTTAACTTCAAATCATAGAGCGAGGTTTCGTATTATTTAGATCCAAGAAAAGACATATGACAATGTTGTTTCCAATACAAATGATAAAAATCAATGTGTTTTCATTAGAATTAATTAAAATGTTCCTGATTTTCCGTTTATATTACCGATGGAAGATGTATACGTAAAACCGCTCTAACCCGGCTGAAACGTCGACATATGCAATAAAAACAGAACTCCCCTTTTCAATATCTTACTCAGTATTTTAACGAGAAACAAAGAGTTGATTGAAAATGAGGTATTTAAGGTTAATTTCTTATCTATTATGTGTTTGCATCATTTTTATCGTATATTTAATGAATTAAACTAAACCCTACCTGAAAACTGCAGGTAGAGTTTGGGCAAAATGTGGTCTATTGCCGCTCTCCGTAATTGGCATATTTTCGGTATAAAAATTCGTAATTTCAAACTGCGAATACGTGCAGAGAGCCAGAATTTGGCTCCAAAATATGGCTCAAGCGTTGAATTTGGGATGTTTGGGATATTTTGAAAACTGCAGGGAGGGTTTGGGCAAAATGCGATCCATCGCCGCTTTCAGTAATTGGCATTTTTTCGGTATAAAAGTCGTAATTTCAAACTGCGAATACATGCAGAGAACCAGAATTTGGCTCCAAAATATAACTCAAGCGTCGAATTTGGGATGTTTGCTATATTTTGAAAACTGCAGGGACGGTTTGGGCAAAATGTGATCCATCGCCGCTCTCAGTAAATGGCATATTTTCGGTATAAAAAGACGTAATTTCAAACGGCGAGTACGTGCAGAGAGCCCGAATTTGGTTACAAAATATGGCACAAGGGTCGAATTTGGGATGTTTGAGATAATTTGGAAACTGCTGAGAGGGTTTCGGCAAAATGTGATCCATCGCCGTTTTCAGTAATTGGCTTATTTTCGGTATAAAAAGTCGTAATTTCAAACTGCGAATACGCGCAGAAAGCTAGAATTTGGCTCCAAAATATGGCTCAAAGGTCGAATTAGGGATGTTTGGGATATTTTGCAAATTGCAGAGGGGTATGGGCAAAATGTGACCCATCGCTTCTTTCAGTAATTGGCATATTTTCAAGCGTCAAATTTGGGATGTTTGGGATAAAAATTCGTAATTTCAAACTGCGAATACGTGCAGAGAGCCAGAATTTGGCTCCAAAAACATTCTCAAGGGTCGAATTTGGGGTGTTTGGGATATTTTGAAAACTGCAAGGAGGGGGTTTCGGCTAAATGTGACCTATCGCCGATCTCAGTAATTGGCATATTTTAGGTATAAAATGACGTAATTTCAAACTGCGAATATGTGCAGAGAGCCACAATTTGGCTTCAAAATTTCGCTCAAGGGTCGAATTTGCGATGTTTGGGATATTTTGAAAACTGCAGGTGGGTTTGGGCAAAATGTGACCCATCGCTGCTCTCAGTAATTGGCATATTTTCGGTATAAAATGTCGTAATTTCAAACTGCGAATACGTGCAGAGAGCCAGACTTTGGCTCCAAAATAAGGCTCCAGGGTCGAATTTGGGATGTTTGGGATATTTTTAAAACTGCAAGGAGGGTTTGGGCCTAATGTGATCCATCGCCGCTTCCCGTAATTGTCATATTTTCAGTATAAAAAGTCATAATTTCCAACTGCGAATACGTGCTGAGAGCCAGAATTTGGCTATAATGTATGGCTCAAGGGTCGAATTTGGGATGTTTGGGATATTTGAAAACTGCAAGCGGGGTTTGGGCAAAATTTGATGCATCGTTGCTTTCAGTAATTGGCATATTTTTCGTATAAAAAGTCGTAATTTCAAACTGCAAATACGTGCAAAGAGCCAGAATTTGGCTCCAAAATAACGCTCCAGGGTAGAATTTGGGATGTTTGGTATATTTTGAAAACTGCAGGGGGGTTTGGGCAAAATGTGACCCATCGCCGCTCTCAGTAATTGGCATATTTACGGTATAAAATGACGTAATTTCAAAGTGCGAATACGTGCAGAAAGCTAGAATTTGGCTCCAAAATATGGCTCAAAGGTCGAATTTGGATGTTTGGGATATTTTGCAAACTGCAGGGGGGGTTTGGGCAAAACGTGACCCATCGTTTCTTTCAGTAATTGGCATATTTTCAAGCGTCAAGTTTGGGATGATTGGGATAAAAAAGTAATTTCAAACAGCGAATACGTGCAGAGAGCCAGAATTTGGCTCCAAAAACATTCTCATGGGTCGAATTTGAGATGTTTGGGATATTTTGAAAACTGCAAGGAGGGGGTTTCGGCTAAATGTGACCTATCGCCGCTCTCAGAAATTGGCATATTTTCGGTATAAAATGTCGTAATTTCAAAATGCGAATATGTGCAGAGAGCCACAATTTGGCTCCAAAAGTTGGCTCAAGGGTCGAATTTGGTATGTTTGGGAAATTTTGAAAACTGCACGGAGGGGTTTGGGCAAAATGTGATCCATCGCCTCTCAAAGTAATTGACATATTTTCGGCAAAAAATGTCGTAATTTCAAACTGCGAATAGGTGCAGAGAGCCAGAATTTGGCTCCAAAATATGGCTCAAGGGTTGTATTTGGGATGTTTGGGATATTTTGAAAACTAAATGGTGGGTTTGAGCAAAATGTGATCTATCGCTGCTTTCAGTAATTGGCATTTTTTCGGGATAAAAAGTCGTTATTTCAAGCTGTGAATACGAGCAGAAAGCCCGAATTTGGCTAGAAAATATGGCTCAAGTGTCGAATTTGGGATGCTTTGGATATTTTGAAAACTGCACGGAGGGTTTGGGCAAAATGTGATCCATCGCTGCTTTAAATAATTGATATATTTTCGGTATAAAAATTCCTAATTTCAAACTGCGAATACGTGCAGAGAGCCAGAACTTCGCTCCAAAATATGCCGCAAGGGTGGAATTTGGAATGTTGGCGATATTTTTAAAACTGCAAAAAGGGGTTTGGGCAAAATGTGATCCATTTCTGCTCTCCGTAATTGGCATATTTTCGGTATAAAAATTCGAAGCTTCAAACTGCAAATACGTGCAGAGAGCCAGAATTTAGCTCCAAAATATGGCTCAAGCGTTGAATTTGGGATGTTTAGTATATTTTGAAAATTGCATGGAGGGTTTGTGCAGAATGTGATCCATCGCAGCTTTCAGTAATTGGCATATTTTAGGTATAAAAAGTCGTAATTTCTAACTGCGAATAGGTGCAGAGAGCCAGATTTTGGCTCCAAAATATAGCTCAAGCGTCGAATTGAGGATGTTTGAGATATTTTGAAAACTGCACAGAGGGTTTGGGCAAAATGTGACCCATCGCCGCTTTCAGTAACTGGCATATTTTCGGTTTAAAAAGTTGTAATTTCAAAATGCGAATACGTGCAGAGAGCCAGAATTTGGCTCCAAAATATGGCTCAAGGGTCGAATTTGGGATGCTTGGGATAATATGAAAACTGACTGGTGGGTTTGATCAAAATGTGAGCTATCGCCGCTTTCAGTAATAGACATATTTTCGGTATAAAAAGTCGTTATTTCAAACTGCGAAAACGTGCAGAAAGCCAGAATTTGGCTAGAAAATATGGTTCAAGGGTCTTATTTGGGAAGTTTTTCGATATTTTGAACACTGCACGGAGGGTTTGGGCAGAATGTGATCCATCGCCGCTCTAAGTAATTGGTATATTTTCGGTTTAAAAATTCGTAATTTCAAACTGCGAATACCTGCAGAGAGCCTGAATTTCGCTCCAAAATATGCCACAAGGGTGGAATTTGGGTTGTTTGCGACAGTTTGAAAACTGCAGGGGAAGGTTTTGGTAAAATGTGACCCATCGCTGCTCTCAGTAATTGGCATATTTTCGGTATAAAAAGACGTAATTTCAAACTGCGAATACGTGCAGAAAGCCTGAATTTGGCTCCAAAATATGGCTCAAGCTTCGAATTTGGGATGTTTGAGATATTTAGAAAACTGCAGGGGGGTGGGGGGGTTTGGGCAAAATGTGACCTATCGCCGCTCTCAGTAATTGACATATTTTCGGTATAAAGATTCGTAATTTCAAACTGCGAATATGTGCAGAGAGCCACAATTTGGCTTCAAAATTTCGCTCAAGGGTCGAATTTGCGATGTTTGGGATATTTTGAAAACTGCAGGTGGGTTTGGGCAAAATGTGACCCATCGCTGCTCTCAGTAATTGGCATATTTTCGGTATAAAATGTCGTAATTTCAAACTGCGAATACGTGCAGAGAGCCAGAATTTGGCACCAAAATAAGGCTCCTGGGTCGAATTTGGGATGTTTGGGATATTTTTAAAGCTGCAGGGAGGGTTTGGGCCTAATGTGATCCATCGCCGCTTCCCGTAATTGACATATTTTCAGTATAAAAAGTCATAATTTCCAACTGCGAATACGTGCTGAGAGCCAGAATTTGGCTATAATGTATGGCTCAAGGGTCGAATTTGGGATGTTTGGGATATTTGAAAACTGCAAGCGGGGTTTGGGCAAAATTTGACGCATCGTTGCTTTCAGTAATTGGCATATTTTCCGTATAAAAAGTCGTAATTTCAAACTGCAAATACGTGCAGAGAGCCAGAATTTGGCTCCAAAATAACGCTCCAGGGTAGAATTTGGGATGTTTGGTATATTTTGAAAACTGCAGGGGGGTTTGGGCAAAATGTGACCCATCGCCACTCTCAGTAATTGGCATATTTACGGTATAAAATGACGTAATTTCAAAGTGCGAATACGTGCAGAAAGCTAGAATTTGACTCCAAAATATGGCTCAAAGGTCGAATTTGGATGTTTGGGATATTTTGCAAACTGCAGGGGGGTTTGGGCAAAACGTGACCCATCGTTTCTTTCAGTAATTGGCATATTTTCAAGCTTCAAGTTTGGGATGATTGGGATAAAAAGTCGTAATTTCAAACAGCGAATACGTGCAGAGAGCCAGAATTTGGCTCCAAAAACATTCTCATGGGTCGAATTTGAGATGTTTGGGATATTTTGAAAACTGCAAGGAGGGGGTTTCGGCTAAATGTGACCTATCGCCGCTCTCAGAAATTGGCATATTTTCGGTATAAAATGTCGTAATTTCAAAATGCGAATATGTGCAGAGACCCACAATTTGGCTCCAAAAGTTGGCTCAAGGGTCGAATTTGGTATGTTTGGGAAATTTTGAAAACTGCACGGAGGGTTTGGGCAAAATGTGATCCATCGCCTCTCAAAAAAATTGACATATTTTCGGCAAAAAATGTCGTAATTTCAAACTGCGAATAGGTGCAGAGAGCCAGAATTTGGCTCCAAAATATGGCTCAAGGGTTGTATTTGGGATGTTTGGGATATTTTGAAAACTAAATGGTGGGTTTGAGCAAAATGTGATCTATCGCTGCTTTCAGTAATTGGCATTTTTTCGGGATAAAAAGTCGTTATTTCAAGCTGTGCATACGAGCAGAAAGCCCGAATTTGGCTAGAAAATATGGCTCAAGTGTCGAATTTGGGATGCTTTGGATATTTTGAAAACTGCACGGAGGGTTTGGGCAAAATGTGATCCATCGCTGCTTTAAATAATTGATATATTTTCGGTATAAAAATTCCTAATTTAAAACTGCGAATACGTGCAGAGAGCCAGAACGTCGCTCCAAAATATGCCGCAAGGGTGGAATTTGGAATGTTTGCGATATTTTTAAAACTGCAAAAAGGGGTTTGGGCAAAATGTGATCCATTGCTGCTCTCCGTAATTGGCATATTTTCGGTATAAAAATTCGTAGCTTCAAACTGCAAATACGTGCAGAGAGCCAGAATTTAGCTCCAAAATATGGCTCAAGCGTTGAATTTGGGATGTTTAGTATATTTTGAAAATTGCAGGGAGGGTTTGTGCAGAATGTGATCCATCGCAGCTTTCAGTAATTGGCATATTTTCGGTATAAAAAGTCGTAATTTCTAACTGCGAATAGGTGCAGAGAGCCAGGTTTTGGCTCCAAAATATGGCTCAAGCGTCGAATTGAGGATGTTTGAGATATTTTGAAAACTGCACAGAGGGTTTGGGCAAAATGTGACCCATCGCCGCTTTCAGTAACTGGCATATTTTCGGTTTAAAAAGTTGTAATTTGAAAATGCGAATACGTGCAGAGAGCCAGAATTTGGCTCCAAAATATGGCTCCAGGGTCGAATTTGGGATGTTTGGGATATTTTGAAAACTGGAGGGAGGGTTTGGGCAAAATGTGATCCATCGCCGCTCTCCGTAATTGGCATATTTTCGGTATAAAAATTCGAAATTTCAAGCTGCGAATATTGGCAGAGAGCCACAATTTGGCTCCAAAATTTGGCTCTGTGCACGTATTCTCAAGTTTGAAATTACGAGTTTTTATACCGAAAATATTCCAATTACTGAAAGCGGCAATGGATCACATTCTGCCCAAACATTCCCTGCAGTTTTC
The DNA here is from genome assembly GCF_040958095.1 of Procambarus clarkii. Classification (NCBI taxonomy): domain Eukaryota; kingdom Metazoa; phylum Arthropoda; class Malacostraca; order Decapoda; family Cambaridae; genus Procambarus; species Procambarus clarkii. The sequence goes on from NC_091182.1 coordinate 21,344,382, forward strand.
AAAATATCCCAAGCATCCCAAATTCGACCCTTGAGAATTATTTTGGAGCCAAATTCTGGTTCTCTGCACATATTCGCAGTTTGAAATTACTACATTTTATACCGAAAATATGTCAATTACTGAGAGCGGCGATAGGTCACATTTTCCCAAACCCCCCCCCGCAGTTTTCAAAACATCGGAAACATCTAAAATTCGACACGTGAGCCATATTTTGGAGCCAAAGTCGGGCTCTCTGCACGTATTCGCAGTTTGAAATTACGTCTGTTTATACCGAAAATATGCCAATTACTAAGAGCGGCGATGGATCACATTTTGCCCAAACCCTCCCTGCAGTTTTCAAAATATCGCAAACATCCCAAATTTGACGCTTGAGCCATATTTTGGAGCCAAACTCTGCCTCTCTGCACGTATTCACAGTTTGAAATTACGACTTTTTATACCAAAAATATGCCAATTACTGAGAGTGGCGATGGATCACATTCTGCCCAAACCCACCCTGCAGTTTGCAAAATATCCCAAACATCCCAAATTCGAGGCTAGAGCCATATTTTAGAGCCAAATTCTGGCTCTCTGCACGTATTCGCATTTTGAACTTACGACTTTTTATACCGAAAATATGCCAATTACTGAAATCAGCGATAGATCACATTTTGCCAAATCCTCCCTGCAGTTTCCAAAATATCCCAAAAATCCCAAATTCAAAGCTTGAGCCATATTTTGGAGCCAAATTCTGGCTCTCTGCACGTATTCGCAGTTTGAAATTACGACTTTTTATACCGAAAATATGCCAATTACTGAGAGCGGCGATGGATCACATTTTGCCCAAACCCTCCCTACAGTTTTCAAAATATCCCAAACATCCCAAATTCGACCCGAGAGAATTATTTTGGATCCAAATTCTGGCTCTCTGCACGTATTCACAGTTTGAAATTACGACTTTGTATACCAAAAATATGCCAATTACTGAAAGTGGCGATGGATCACATTCTGCCCGAACCCTCTCTGCCGTTTGCAAAATATCCCAAACAATCCAAATTCAACGCTTGAGCCATATTTTAGAGCCAAATTCTGGCTCTCTGCAAGTATTCGCATTTTGCACTTACGATCTTTTTACCGAAAATATGAAAACTACTGAAATCGGCGATTGATCACATTTTGCCCAAATCCTCCCTGCAGTTTCCAAAATATTCCAAACATCCCAAATTCAACGCTTGAGCCATATTTTGGAGCCAAATTCTGGCTCTCTGCACGTATTCGCAGTTTGAAATTACGAATTTTTATACCGAAAATATGACAATTACTGAGAGCGGCGATGGATCATATTTTGCCCAAACCCTCCCTGCAGTTTTAAAAATATCCCAAACATCCCAATTTTGACCCTTGAGAATTTTTTAGGAGGAAAATTCTGGCTCTCTGCACGTATACGCAGTTTGAAGTTACGACTTTTTATCCCAAACATCCCATATTCGACGCTTGAAAATATGTCAATTACTGAATGAAGCGATGGGTCACATTTTGCCCAAACCCCGCTGCAGTTTACAAAATATCCCAAACATCCCAAATTCGACCTTTGAAATATATTTTGGAACCAAATTCAAGCTTTCTGCGCGTATTCGCAGTTTATAATTACGTCTTTTTATACCGAAAACATGACAATTACTGAAAGCGGCAATAGATCACATTTTGCCCAAACCCTCCCTGCAGTTTTCAAAATATCGCAGACATCCCAAATTCGACGCTTGAGCCATATTTTGGAGCCAAATTCTGGCTCTCTGCACGTATTCACAGTTTGAAGTTACGACTTTTTATACCAAAAATATGACAATTACTGAAAGTGGCGATGGATCACATTCTGCCCAAACCCTCCCTGCAGTTTGCAAAATATCTCAAACATCCCGAATTAGACCCTTGAACCATATTTTAGAGCCAAATTCTGGCTCTCTGCACGTATTCGCAGTTTTACATTAGGATTTTTATACCGAAAATATGCCAATTATTTAGAGCAGCGATAGATCACATTTTGCCTAAACTCTCCTTGCAGTTTTCAAAATATCCAAAACATCCCAAATTCAACCCTTGAGCCATATTTTGGAGCCAAATTCTGTCTCTCTGCACGTATTCGCATTTTGAAATTACGAGTTTTTATACCGAAAATATAAGCCAATTACTGAAAGCAGCGATGGATCACATTCTGCCCAAACACTCAGTGCAGTTTTCAAAATATCCCAAACATCCGGAATTTGACCCTTGAGCCATATTTTGGAGCCAAATTCAGGATCTGTGCACGTATTCACAAATTTGAAATTACGAGTTTTTATGCAATAAAAATAACTTCTCCTCTTTTCAATATCTTACTCAGTATTTTAGTGAGAAACAAATAGTTGATTGAAAATGAAGTATTTAAAGTTAATTTGTGATCAATTATGTGTTTGCATCATTTTTGTCGTATATTTATTGAATTAATAACAATAAACGGAAAATTTCATATAAACGTTGAAAAACGGTAAAATCTTGCCAAATTCGATGATATTTTGTTTAAATCACATAAAGGAAAAGGAGATGATAAACGTGAAAATATTGTTAAATTCGATGATTTTTCTTACGAAACAAAATGCAAGAAAACTTGCTTAAAATGCAATATTATGCGAAATTCTGAGATTTGAAGGCCAAATCACTTATCGTGATACTATTTGAAATAGTATCGAAATATTGGTAAAAACGAATATATTTACGTAATATCAAATTATATGAAAAACGTAAAAAAAGTCACTATTATACCAAATTTGAGGATTTTAACTTCGAATCATAAAGCGGGGTTTCGTATTATTTAGATCCAAGAAAAGATATATGACAATGTTGTTTCGAATACAAATGATAAAAATCAATGTGTTTTCATTAGAATTAACTAAAATGTTCCTGATTTTCCGTTTATATTACCGATGGAAGATGTACACGAAAAACCGCTCTATTCCGGCTGAAAAATCGATATATGCAATAAAAACCGAACTTCTCCCCTTTTCAATATCCTACTCAGTATTTTAACGAGAAACAAATAGATGATTGAAAATGAAGTATTTAAGGTTATTATCTAATCAAGTTATTATCTGAGCAGCAGTGAGCAGCGTTTTGTAAGAGAGCAGCTGTTGGCTTGTCGGGTAGAGGGCCACGCAGTCTGCGTCCGAGTTTATATAACCTCGGCTCGGTATTTTAACGAGAAACAAATAGTTGATTGAAAATTAAGTGTTTAAGGTTAATTTCTAATCAATTATGTGTTTGCATCATTTTTATTGTATATTTAATGAATTAATAACAATAAACTGAAAATTCAGAAAAACGTGGAAAAACGGCAAAATATTGCCTAATTCGATGATATTTTGATTAAATCACATAATGGAAAAAGGGATGATAAACGTCAAAATATTGCTAAATTCGATGATTTTTAGTACGAAACAAAATGCAAAAAAACTTGCTTAAAATGCAATATTATTCGAAATTCTGAGATATGAAGGCCAAATCACATATCGTGATGGGGGGGTGGACAGGCCTCCTCCCGATTGTGCTTCAAATAACAGCCACCTACTGGAGAAAAACCAGTGCCCTATAACACCGAGGGTCACCTCCCCCTCTAGGTCCACTGCACCTGCATTTGGTCACCAAGGCTGAACCAACAGGCGTGCTTCAGGGGCGCGCGCCAACACAGACAAACACTGGTCAGGCGCGCCAACAACACAAACACTGGTCCGGCGCGCCAACAACACAAACACTATCTTAAATGTTGAGAAGGGCAGGACGCCCCTGACGGGTTGCTCCGAGTCGTTGTTGATAGGAACTGGTGTAGGGTCCATGCTGGGGGAACAGTTGAGCATGCTAAACTTCTGTGTTTACGACTCGCTGAGCAGCAGTGAGCAGCGTTTTGTAAGAGAGCAGCTGTTGGCTTGTCGGGAAGAGGGCCACGCAGTCTGCGTCCGAGTTTATATAACCTCGGCTCGTTGCGCGCGCAGCTTGGGGCGGTTACAATCAGCTTCCAGACGTACGTTTTCTCTTCCCCTCAGAAAACCCACCGTTTTTGGGAAAAACAGTGTTCTTATAAGGAAATAGGCCGGGAGTCATTGCATTAGACAATCATCGGCTAGAAATGAAGGGTCCATGAGCTAGAGCTAGATCCAGCAGGCACAAATACGTGAGTACTCACACACACACACACACTTTATTATTACGTACTCAAGAAACATTTAACATTTATACAAAGAGCAGTTAACTGGACACGCCGGGCACAACTCCCTAACCCCAGGGAAGTGACGGCTAGCTGCTACTATACACAACACAACAATAACACATCTTTCTCCTCAGAAGGAGTAGAGGGCGCGGGAGGGGGGTGGGTTGTGGCGGGGGGGAACCTCCTCATTATTGAGGTATGCTGCTGCCTCACGCTTAAATCTCTCTTCGGCAGCAACAGCTCGCTTCACAGCCTCAGCTCTATGCTTGGGTAACTTCCTCATTGCGTTTTTGATCACCATCTTCTCTCCCATTTTTGCGGTCATAGTAGCCTGTGCCTTTGCGATCCTCCTCATGTCCTTGGCATAGTTGATGTCGATGGAGGAGGGAGAGGAGAGGGAGGAGGAGCTTGTGACAGGAACACTGCTCATGATGCCGGTCTGGTGTAACCTACCACGCACAGCCAACTTGTCCAGCCATAATTATATCCTAGATAACAAATAAAATAGTTAACTGGTTATATATTAATACTGACCAGTCATGGTAGAGGGTATAGGTGAGAGTAGTGGTGTTAGTTGTGTTGGTGTTGATGATGGTCATTGGGATGATGGTGGTTATGGTGGAGGTGGTGGTGTTGATGATGGTGGTCATTGTGATGATGGTGGTAATGGTGGAGGTGGTGATGGTGATGATAGCGGTGTTGATGATGGTGGTCATTGTGATGATGGTGGTTATGGTGGAGGAGATGGTGATAGTGGTGGTGATGATAGTGGTGTTGATGGTGATGATGGTGGTCATTGTGATGATGGTGGTTATGGTGGAGATGGTGATGGTGATGATAGTGGTGATGATGGAGGTTATGGTGGAGGTGGTGATGGTGATGATAGTGGTCATTGTGATGATGGTGGTTATGGTGGAGGTGGTGATGGTGATGATAGTGGTGATGATGGTGGTCAATGTGATGATGGTGGTTATGGTGAAGGTGGTGATGGTGATGATAGTTGTGTTGATGGTGATGATGGTAGTCATTGTGATGATGGTGGAGGAAGTGATGGTGATGATAGTGGTGATGATAGTGGCCATTGAGATGATGGTGGTTATGGTGATAGTGATAGTGGTGGTGATGGTGATGATAGTGGTCATTGTGATGATGGTGGTTATGGTGGAGGTGGTGATGGTGATGATAGTGATGTTGATGGTGGTCATTGTGATGATGGTGGTTATGGTGGTGATAGTGATAGTGGTGGTGATAGTTGATGGTGATGATGGTGGTTATGGTGGAGGAGGTGATGGTGATGATAGTGGTGTTGATGGTGATGATGGTGATGATAGTGGTCATTGTGGAGGTGATGATAGTGGTGGAGATGGTGATGGTGGTAGTGGGGGTTATGGTGGAGGTGGTGATGGTGATGATAGTGGTCATTGTGATGATAGTGGTTATGGTGGAGGTGGTGATGGTGATGATAGTGGTGTTGATGGTGATGATGGTGGTCACTGTGATGATGGTGGTTATGGTGGAGGAGGTGATGGTGATGATAGTGGTCATTGTGATGATGGTGGTTATGGAGGAGGAGGTGATGGTGATGATAGTGGTGTTGATGGTGATGATGGTGGTCATTGTGGAGGTGATGATAGTGGTGGAGATGGTGATGGTGGTTGTGGGAGTGATGATGGTGGTTATTGTGGAGGTGGTGATGGTGGTGGTGGTGGTAGTGAAGGTGATGATGGTGGTGAAGGTAGTGATGGTGGTGGTTGTGGAAGTGATGGTGATACTGTTGGTGGTGGTGATGGTGGTGATGGTTATAGTGAAGGGGTGGTAGTGGTGATAGTAGGTAGTGAAAAGAGCTAGTCGGAGGGACGCGATGGAAGGCAAAGAGAGGGAGGTGAGGGAAGCTAGTGAGAGGGAGGTGAGGGAAGCTAGTGAGAGGGAGGTGAGGGAAGCTAGTGAGAGGGAGGAGAGGGTGATGGAGCGAAGTACAGTTAATGACGTCAAGACCTGTGCGGAAGCTCAGGTCAGGTATACTGCAGTACCCAGAGTGTCAGGTATACTACAGTACCCAGAGTGTCAGGTATACTACAGTACCCAGAGTGTCAGGTATACTACAGTACCCAGAGTGTCAGGTATACTACAGTACCCAGAGTGTCAGGTATACTACAGTACCCAGAGTGTCAGGTATACTACAGTACCCAGAGTGTCAGGTATACTACAGTACCCAGAGTGTCAGGTATACTACAGTACCCAGAGTTTAAGGTATACTACAGTACCCAGAGTGAGTGTCAGGTATACTACAGTACCCAGAGTGAGTGTCAGGTATACTACAGTAACCAGAGTGAGTGTCAGGTATACTACAGGACCCAGAGTGAGTGTCAGGTATACTACAGGACCCAGAGTGAGTGTCAGGTATACTACAAGACCCAGAGTGAGTGTCAGGTATACTACAGGACCCAGAGTGAGTGTCAGGTATACTACAGGACCCAGAGTGAGTGTCAGGTATACTACAAGACCCAGAGTGAGTGTCAGGTATACTACAGTACCCAGAGTGAGTGTCAGGTATACTACAGTACCCAGAGTGTCAGGTATACTACAATACCCAGAGTGAGTGTCAGGTATACTACAGGACCCAGAGTGGGTGTCAGGTATACTACAGTACCCAGAGTGTCAGGTATACTACAGTACCCAGAGTGAGTGTCATGTATGCTACAGTACCCAGAGTGACAGGTATACTACAGGACCCAGAGTGTCAGGTATATTACAAGACCCAGAGTGAGTGTCAGGTATACTACAAGACCCAGAGTGAGTGTCAGGTATGCTACAGTACCCAGAGTGTCAGGTATACTACAGTACCCAGAGTGAGTTTCAGGTATGCTACTGGACCTAGAGTGAGTGTCAGGTATACTACAGTACCCAGAGTGTCAGGTATACTACAGTACCCAGAGTGAGTGTCAGGTATACTACAGGACCTAGAGTGAGTATCAGGTATACTACAGTACCCAGAATGAGTGTCAGGTATACTACAGGACCCAGAGTGAGTGTCAGGTATACTATAGTACCCAGAGTGAGTGTCAGGTATACTACAGTACCCAGAGTGAGTGTCAGGTATACTACAGGACCCAGAGTGTCATGTATACTACAGTACCCAGAGTGAGTGTCAGGTATACTACAGGACCCAGAGTGAGTGTCAGGTATACTACAGGACACAGAGTGAGTGTCAGGTATACTACAGTACCCAGAGTGAGTGTCAGGTATACTACAGTACCGAGAGTGAGTGTCAGGTAAACTACAGTAACCAGAGTGAGTGTCAGGTACACTACAGGACCCAGAGTGAGTGTCAGGTATACTACAGGACCCAGAGTGAGTGTCAGGTATACTACAAAACCCAGAGTGAGTGTCAGGTATACTACAGGACCCAGAGTGAGTGTCAGGTATACTACAGGACCCAGAGTGAGTGTCAGGTATACTACAAGACCCAGAGTGAGTGTCAGGTATACTACAGTACCCAGAGTGAGTGTCAGGTATACTACAGTACCCAGAGTGTCAGGTATACTACAATACATAGAGTGAGTGTCAGGTATACTACAGGACCCAGAGTGGGTGTCAGGTATACTACAGTACCCAGAGTGTCAGGTATACTACAGTACCCAGAGTGAGTGTCAGGTATGCTACAGTACCCAGAGTGACAGGTATACTACAGGACCCAGCGTGTCAGGTATATTACAAGACCCAGAGTGAGTGTCAGGTATACTACAAGACCCAGAGTGAGTGTCAGGTATGCTACAGTACCCAGAGTGTCAGGTATACTACAGTACCCAGAGTGAATTTCAGGTATGCTACTGGACCTAGAGTGAGTGTCAGGTATACTACAGTACCCAGAGTGAGTGTCAGGTATACTACAGGACCTAGAGTGAGTATCAGGTATACTACAGTACCCAGAATGAGTGTCAGGTATACTACAGGACCCAGAGTGAGTGGCAGGTATACTACAGTACCCAGAGTGAGTGTCAGGTATACTACAGTACCCAGAGTGAGTGTCAGGTATACTACAGGACCCAGAGTGTCATGTATACTACAGTACCCAGAGTGAGTGTCAGGTATACTACAGGACCCAGAGTGAGTGTCAGGTATACTACAGGACACAGAGTGAGTGTCAGGTATACTACAGTACCCAGAGTGAGTGTCAGGTATACTACAGTACCCAAAGTGAGTGTCAGGTATACTACAGTACCCGGAGGGAGTGTTAGGTATACTACAATACCCAGAGTGTCAGGTATACTCCGGTACCTTGAGGGAGTGTCAGGTATACTACAGTACCCAGAGTGTCAGGTATACTACATTACCCAGAGTGAGTTTCAGGTATACTACATTACCCAGAGTGAGTGTCAGGTATACTACAGTACCCAGAGTGAGTGTCAGGTATACTACAGGACCCAGAGTGAGTGTCAGGTATTTTACAGGACCTAGAGTGAGTGTCAGGTATACTACAGTACCAAGAGTGAGTGTCAGGTATACTACAGTACTCAGAGTGAATGTCAGGAAGTGTAGTGAAGATGGTTACTGTGTTGACGACAGTATATAGTGAAGATAGTTGCTGTGGTGAAGACTATGTATAGTGAAGAGGGTTACAGTGGTGAAGACTGTGTGTAGTGAAGATGGTTACTGTGATGAAGACAGTGTATAGTGAAGATGGTTACTGTGATGAAGACTGTGTGTAGTGAAGATGGTTACTGTGATGAAGACTGTGTATAGTGAAGATGGTTACTGTGATGAAGACAGTGTATAGTGAAGATGGTTACTGTGATGAAGGCTGTGTATAGTGAAGATGGTTGCTGTGATGAAGACTGTGTGTAATGAAGATAGTTACTGTGATGAAGACTGTGTGTAGTGAAGATGGTTACTGTGATGAAGACAGTGTGTAGTGAAGATGGTTACTGTGATGAAGACTGTGTATAGTGAAGATGGTTACTGTGATGAAGGCTGTGTATAGTTAAGATGGTTACTGTGATGAAGACTGTGTGTAGTGAAGATAGTTACTGTGATGAAGACTGTGTGTAGTGAAGATAGTTACTGTGATGAAGACTGTGTATAGTGAAGATGGTTACTGTGATGAAGACTGTGTATAGTGAAGATGGTTACTGTGATGAAGACAGTGTGTAGTGAAGAGGGTTACTGTGATGAAACTGTGTATAGTGAAGATGGTTACTGTGATGAAGATGGTTACTGCGATGAAGATGGTTACTGTGATGAAGACAGTGTATAGTGAAGATGGTTACAGTGATGAAGACTGTGTGTAGTGAAGATTTGACCTCCATCACCCGAACACAGGATACTCCATCTTGTTTAATGTATATTACACACACACACACACACACACACACACACACACACACACACACACACACACACACACACACACACACACACACACACACACACACACACACACACATACAGTACCGCACATGAAACTGCTATACAAACTTGAGAGGCAGGCAGGAGCATGCGGAAAGGCCCTAGTATAGGTGAAGAACTACCTAACAGGAAGGAGCCAGAGGGTAATGGTAAGGGGCGAGAAGTCGGACTGGCGAACAGTAACAAGTGGAGTACCTGAAGAGGGAGTACACTCCCTCCGGGTACTGTAGTATACCTGACACTCACTCTGGGTACTGTAGTATACCTGACACTCACTCTGGGTACTGTAGTGAAAACGAAAACGGAAAATCAGGAACATTTTAGTTAATTCTAATGAAAACACATAGATTTTTATCATTTGTATTTGAAACAACATTGTCATATGTCTTTTCTAGGATCTAAATAATACGAAACCTCGCTCTATGATTTGAAGTTACAATCCTCAAATATGGTAATATAGTGACTTTTTCACGTTATTTATGTAATGTGATTTTACGTATATATATTCGTTTTTACCAATATTTCGATACTACTTCATGTTTTCTCACGATATGTGATTTGGCCTTCAAATCTCAGAATTTCGCAAATTTTGCATTTTAAGCAAGTTTTCTTGCATTTTGTTTTGTACTAAAAATCATCGAATTTATCAATATTTTGACCTTTATCATCCTCTTTTCCTTTATGTGATTTAAACAAAATATCATCGAATTAGGCCGTTTTTCCACGTTTTTGTGAATTTTCAGTTTATTGTTATTAATTCATTAAATATACGATAAAAATTATGCAAACACATAATTGATCAGAAAATAACCTTAAATACTTCATTTTCAATCCTCTATTTGTTTCTCGTTAAAATACTGAGTAAGATATTGAAAAGGGGAGGAGTTCTGTTTTTATTGCATATATCGACGTTTCAGCCGGAGTAGAACGGTTTTACGTGTACATCTTCCATCGGTAATATAAACCAAAAATCAGGAACATTTTAGTTAACTTTAATTAAAACACATTGATTTTTATCATTTGTATTTGAAGCAACATCTTTATACGTCTTTTCTAGGGTCTAAAAAATACGAAACGTCACTCTATGATTCGAAGTTAAAATCCTCAAATTTGGTATAATAATGAATTTTTTCACGTTTTTCATGTAGTTTGATATTACGTAAATATATTCATTTTTACCAATATTTCGATATTATTTCATGTAGTATCACGATATGTGATTTGGCCTTCAAATCTCAGATTTTCGCATTATATTGCATTTTAAGCAAGTTTTCTTGCATTTTGTTTCGTACTAAAAAACATCGAAATCAGCAATATTTTGACGTTTATCATCCCCTTTTCCTTTATGTGATATAAACAAAATATCATCGAATTAGGTAATATTTTGCTGTTTTTCCACGTTTTTGTGAATTTTCAGTTTATTGCTATTAATTCATTAAATATACGATAAGAATAATGCAAACACATAATTGATTAGAAATTAACCTTAAACACTTCATTTTCAATCAACTATTTGTTTCTCGTTAAAATACTGAGTAAGATATTGAAAAGGGGAGAAGTTCTGTTTTTATTGCATATATCGACGTTTCAGCCGGATTAGAGGAGCTTTACGTGTACATCTTCTATCGGTAATATAAACGGAAAATCAGGAACATTTTAGTTAATTTTAATGAAAACACATTGATTTTTATCATTTGTATTTGAAACAACATTGTCATATGTCTTTTCTTGGATCTAAATAATACGAAACCTCGCTCTATGATTTGAATTTAAAAATCCTCATATATGGTAATATAGTGACTTTTTTCACGTTATTCATGTAGTGTGATTTTACGTATATATATTCGTTTTTACCAATATTTCGATACTACTTCATGTTTTCTCACGATATGTGATTTGGCCTTCAAATCTCAGAATTTCGCATATTTTGCATTTTAAGCAAGTTTTCTTGAATTTTGTTTTGTACTAAAAATCATCGAATTTATCAATATTTTGACCTTTATCATCCCCTTTTCCTTTATGTGATTTAAACAAAATATCATCGAATTAGGCCGTTTTTCCACGTTTTTTTTAATTTTCAGTTTATTGTTATTAATTCATTAAATATACGATAAAAGTTATGCAAACACATAATTGATCAGAAAATAACCTTAAATACTTCATTTTCAATCATCTATTTGTTTCTCGTTAAAATACTGAGGAAGATATTGAAAAGGGGAGAAGTTCTGTTTTTATTGCATATATCGACGTTTCAGCCGGATTAGAACGGTTTTACGTGTACATCTTCCATCGGTAATATAAACCGAAAATCAGGAACATTTTAGTTAATTTTAATGAAAACACGTTGATTTTTATCATTTGTATTGGAAGCAACATCTTTATACGTCTTTTCTAGGGTCTAAAAAATACGAAACGTCGCTCTATGATTCGAAGTTAAAATCCTCAAATTTGGTATATAAATGACTTTTTTCACGTTTTTCATGTAGTTTGATATTACGTAAATATATTCATTTTTACCAGTATTTCGATACTATTTCATGTAGTATCACTATATGTGATTTGGCCTTCAAATCTCAAATTTTCGCATAATATATCATTTTAAGCAAGTTTTCTTGCATTTTGTTTCGTACTAAAAATCATCGAAATCAGCAATATTTTGACGTTTATCATCCGCTTTTCCTTTATGTGATACAAAAACGTAGAAAAACGCAAAATATTGCCTAATTCGATGATTTTTTGTTTAAATCACAAAGGAAATGGGGATGATAAAGTCAAATTATTGCAAAATTTGATGATTTTTAGTACAAAACAAATTGCAAGAAACTTGATAAAATGCAAAATTTGCGAAATTCTGAGATATGAAGGCCAAATCACATATCGTGAGAAAACATGAAGTAGTATCGAATAATTGGTAAAAACGAATATATTTACGTAAAATCACACTACATAAAAAACGTGAAAAAGTCACTATTTTACCATATTTGAGGATTTTTACTTCAAATCATAGAGCGAGGTTTCGTATTATTTAGATCCAAAAAAAGACATATGACAATGTTGTTTCCAATACAAATGATAAAAATCAATATGTTTTCATTACAATTAACTAAAATGTTCCTGATTTTCCGTTTATATTACCGATGGAAGAAGTACACGTAAAACCGCTCTAATCTGGCTGAAACGTCGATATAAGCAATATAAACATAACTTCTCCCCTTTTCAATATCTTACTCGGTATTTTAACGAGAAACAAATAGTTGATTGAAAATTAAATGTTTAAGGTTAATTTCTAATCAATTATGTGTTTGCATCATTTTTATTGTATATTTAATGAATTAATAACAATAAACTGAAAATTCAGAAAAACGTGGAAAAACGGCAAAATATTGCCTAATTCGATGATATTTTGATTAAATCACATAATGGAAAAGGGGATGATAAACGTCAAAATATTGCTAAATTCGATGATTTTTAGTACGAAACAAAATGCAAAAAAACTTGCTTAAAATGCAATATTATGCGAAATTCTGAGATATGAAGGCCAAATCACATATCGTGATGGGGGGGTGGACAGGCCTCCTCCCGATTGTGCTTCAAATAACAGCCACCTACTGGAGAAAAACCAGTGCCCTATAACACCGAGGGTCACCTCCCCCTCTAGGTCCACTGCACCTGCATTTGGTCACAAAGGCTGAACCAACAGGCGTGCTTCAGGGGCGCGCGCGCCAACACAGACAAACACTGGTCAGGCGCGCCAACAACACAAACACTGGTCCGGCGCGCCAACAACACAAACATTACCTTAAATGTTGAGAAGGGTAGGACGCCCCTGACGGGTTGCTCCGAGTCGTTGTTGATAGGAACTGGTGTAGGGTCCATGCTGGGGGAACAGTTGAGCATGCTAAACTTCTGTGTTTACGATTCGCTGAGCAGCAGTGAGCAGCGTTTTGTAAGAGAGCAGCTGTTGGCTTGTCGGGAAGAGGGCCACGCAGTCTGCGTCCGAGTTTATATAACCTCGGCTCGTTGCGCGCGCAGCTTGGGGCGGTTACAATCAGCTTCCAAACGTACGTTTTCTCTTCCCCTCAGAAAACCCACCGTTTTTGGGAAAAACAGTGTTCTTATAAGGAAATAGGCCGGGAGTCATTGCATTAGACAATCATCGGCTAGAAATGAGGGGTCCATGAGCTAGAGCTAGATCCAGCAGGCACAAATACGTGAGTACTCACACACACACACACACTTTATTATTACGTACTCAAGAAACATTTAACATTTATACAAAGAGCAGTTAACTGGACACGCCGGGCACAACTCCCTAACCCCAGGGAAGTGACGGCTAGCTGCTACTATACACAACACAACAATAACACATCTTTCTCCTCAGAAGGAGTAGAGGGCGCGGGAGGGGGGTGGGTTGTGGCGGGGGGTAACCTCCTCATTATTGAGGTATGCTGCTGCCTCACGCTTAAATCTCTCTTCGGCAGCAACAGCTCGCTTCACAGCCTCAGCTCTATGCTTGGGTAACTTCCTCATTGCGTTTTTGATCACCATCTTCTCTCCCATTTTTGCGGTCATAGTAGCCTGTGCCTTTGCGATCCTCCTCATGTCCTTGGCATAGTTGATGTCGATGGAGGAGGGAGAGGAGAGGGAGGAGGAGCTTGTGACAGGAACACTGCTCATGATGCCGGTCTGGTGTAACCTACCACGCACACCCAACTTGTCCAGCCATAATTATATCCTAGATAACAAATAAAATAGTTAACTGGTTATATATTAATACTGACCAGTCATGGTAGAAGGTATAGGTGAGAGTAGTGGTGTTAGTTGTGTTGGTGTTGATGATGGTCATTGGGATGATGGTGGTTATGGTGGAGGTGGTGGTGTTGATGATGGTGGTCATTGTGATGATGGTGGTAATGGTGGAGGTGGTGATGGTGATGATAGTGGTGTTGATGATGGTGGTCATTGTGATGATGGTGGTTATGGTGGAGGAGATGGTGATAGTGGTGGTGATGATAGTGGTGATGATGGTGGTCATTGTGATGATGGTGGTTATGGTGGAGATGGTGATGGTGATGATAGTGGTGATGATGGTGGTCATTGTGATGATGAGGTTATGGTGGAGGTGGTGATGGTGATGATAGTGGTCATTGTGATGATGGTGGTTATGGTGGAGGTGGTGATGGTGATGATAGTGGTGTTGATGGTGATGATGGTGGTCAATGTGATGATGGTGGTTATGGTGAAGGTGGTGATGGTGATGATAGTGGTGTTGATGGTGATGATGGTGGTCATTGTGATGATAGTGGAGGAGGTGATGGTGATGATAGTGGCCATTGAGATGATGGTGGTTATGGTGATAGTGATAGTGGTGGTGATGGTGATGATAGTGGTCATTGTGATGATAATGGTTATGGTGGAGGTGGTGATGGTGATGATAGTGATGTTGATGGTGGTCATTGTGATGATGGTGGTTATGGTGGAGGTGGTGATAGTGATAGTGGTGGTGATGGTTGATGGTGATGATGGTGGTTTTGGTGGAGGAGGTGATGGTGATGATAGTGGTGTTGACGGTGATGATGGTGATGATAGTGGTCATTGTGGAGGTGATGATAGTGGTGGAGATGGTGATGGTGGTAGTGGGGGTTATGGTGGAGGTGGTGATGGTGATGATAGTGGTCATTGTGATGATAGTGGTTATGGTGGAGGTGGTGATGGTGATGATAGTGGTGTTGATGGTGATGATGGTGGTCATTGTGATGATGGTGGTTATGGTGGAGGAGGTGATGGTGATGATAGTGGTCATTGTGATGATGGTGGTTATGGAGGAGGAGGTGATGGTGATGATAGTGGTGTTGATGGTGGTCATTGTGGAGGTGATGATAGTGGTGGAGATGGTGATGGTGGTTATGGTGGAGGTGGTGATGGTGGCGGTGGTGGTAGTGAGGGTGATGATGGTGGTGAAGGTAGTGATGGTGGTGGTTGTGGAAGTGATGGTGATACTGTTGGTGGTGGTGATGGTGGTGATGGTTATAGTGAAGGGGTGGTAGTGGTGATAGTAGGTAGTGAAAAGAGCTAGTCGGAGGGACGCGATGGAAGGCAAAGAGAGGGAGGTGAGGGAAGCTAGTGAGAGGGAGGTGAGGGAAGCTAGTGAGAGGGAGGTGAGGGAAGCTAGTGAGAGGGAGGAGAGGGTGATGGAGCGAAGTACAGTTAATGACGTCAAGACCTGTGCGGAAGCTCAGGTCAGGTATACTGCAGTACCCAGAGTGTCAGGTATACTACAGTACCCAGAGTGTCAGGTATACTACAGTACCCAGAGTGTCAGGTATACTACAGTACCCAGAGTGTCAGGTATACTACAGTACCCAGAGTGTCAGGTATACTACAGTACCCAGAGTGTCAGGTATACTACAGTACCCAGAGTGTCAGGTATACTACAGTACCCAGAGTGTCAGGTATACTACAGTACCCAGAGTGTCAGGTATACTACAGTACCCAGAGTTTCAGGTATACTAAAGTACCCAGAGTGAGTGTCAGGTATACTACAGTACCGAGAGTGAGTGTCAGGTATACTACAGTATCCAGAGTGAGTGTCAGGTATACTGCAAGACCCAGAGTGAGTGTCAGGTATACTACAGGACCCAGAGTGAGTGTCAGGTATACTACAGGTCCCAGAGTGAGTGTCAGGTATACTACAAGACCCAGAGTGAGTGTCAGGTATACTACAGTACCCAGAGTGAGTGTCAGGTATACTACAGTACCCAGAGTGTCAGGTATACTACAATACCCAGAGTGAGTGTCAGGTATACTACAGGACCCAGAGTGGGTGTCAGGTATACTACAGTACCCAGAGTGTCAGGTATACTACAGTACCCAGATTGAGTGTCAGGTATGCTACAGTACCCAGAGTGTCAGGTATACTACAGGACCCAGAGTGTCAGGTATACTACAAGACCCAGAGTGAGTGTCAGGTATACTACAGTACCCAGAGTGAGTTTCAGGTATGCTAATGGTCCCAGAGTGAGTTTCAGGTATGCTAATGGTCCCAGAGTGAGTGTCAGGTATACTATAGTACCCAGAGTGTCAGGTATACTACAGTACCCAAAGTGAGTGTCAGATATGCTACAGTACCCAGAGTGTCAGGTATACTACAGTACCCAGAGTGAGTGTCAGGTATGCTACAGTACCCAGAGTGTCAGGTATACTGCAGGACCCAGAGTGAGTGTCTGGTATACTACAGAACCCAGAGTGAGTGTCAGGTATACTACAAGACCCAGAGTGAGTGTCAGGTATGCTACAGTACCCAGAGTGTCAGGTATACTACAGTACCCAGAGTGAGTTTCAGGTATGCTACTGGACCTAAAGTGAGTGTCAGGTATACTACAGTACCCAGAGTGTCAGGTATACTACAGTACCCAGAGTGAGTGTCAGGTATACTACAGGACCTAGAGTGAGTATCAGGTATACTACAGTACCCAGAATGAGTGTCAGGTATACTACAGGACCCAGAGTGAGTGTCAGGTATACTACAGTACCCAGAGTGAGTGTCAGGTATACTACAGTACCCAGAGTGAGTGTCAAGTATACAACAGGACCCAGAGTGTCATGTATACTACAGTACCCAGAGTGAGTGTCAGGTATACTACAGGACCCAGAGTGAGTGTCAGGTATACTACAGGACACAGAGTGAGTGTCAGGTATACTACAGTACCCAGAGTGAGTGTCAGGTATACTACAGTACCCAAAGTGAGTGTCAGGTATACTACAGTACCCGGAGGGAGTGTTAGGTATACTACAATACCCAGAGTGTCAGGTATACTCCGGTACCTTGAGGGAGTGTCAGGTATACTACAGTACCCAGAGTGTCAGGTATACTACATTACCCAGAGTGAGTTTCAGGTATACTACATTACCCAGAGTGAGTGTCAGGTATACTACAGTACCCAGAGTGAGTGTCAGGTATGCTACAGGACCCAGAGTGAGTGTCAGGTATTTTACAGGACCTAGAGTGAGTGTCAGGTATACTACAGTACCAAGAGTGAGTGTCAGGTATACTACAGTACCCTGAGTGAGTGTCAGGAAGTGTAGTGAAGATGGTTACTGTGTTGACGACAGTATATAGTGAAGATGGTTGCTGTGATGAAGACTATGTGTAGTGAAGAGGGTTACAGTGGTGAAGACTGTGTGTAGTGAAGATGGTTACTGTGATGAAGACAGTGTATAGTGAAGATGGTTACTGTGATGAAGACTGTGTGTAGTGAAGATGGTTACTGTGATGAAGACTGTGTATAGTGAAGATGGTTACTGTGATGAAGACAGTGTATAGTGAAGATGGTTACTGTGATGAAGGCTGTGTATAGTGAAGATGGTTACTGTGATGAAGACTGTGTGTAGTGAAGATAGTTACTGTGATGAAGACTGTGTGTAGTGAAGATGGTTACTGTGATGAAGACAGTGTGTAGTGAAGATGGTTACTGTGATGAAGACTGTGTATAGTGAAGATGGTTACTGTGATGAAGGCTGTGTATAGTTAAGATGGTTACTGTGATGAAGACTGTGTGTAGTGAAGATAGTTACTGTGATGAAGACTGTGTGTAGTGAAGATAGTTACTGTGATGAAGACTGTGTATAGTGAAGATGGTTACTGTGATGAAGACTGTGTATAGTGAAGATGGTTACTGTGATGAAGACAGTGTGTAGTGAAGAGGGTTACTGTGATGAAACTGTGTATAGTGAAGATGGTTACTGTGATGAAGATGGTTACTGTGATGAAGACAGTGTATAGTGAAGATGGTTACAGTGATGAAGACTGTGTGTAGTGAAGATTTGACCTCCATCACCCGAACACAGGATACTCCATCTTGTTTAATGTATATTACACACACACACACACACACACACACACACACACACACACACACACACACACACACACACACACACACACACACACACACACACACACACACACACACACACACACACACACACATACAGTACCGCACATGAGACTGCTATACAAACTTGAGAGGCAGGCAGGAGCATGCGGAAAGGCCCTAGTATAGGTGAAGAACTACCTAACAGGAAGGAGCCAGAGGGTAATGGTAAGGGGCGAGAAGTCGGACTGGCGAACAGTAACAAGTGGAGTACCTGAAGAGGGAGTACACTCCCTCCAGGTACTGTAGTATACCTGACACTCACTCTGGGTACTGTAGTATACCTGACACTCACTCTGGGTACTGTAGTGGAAACGAAAACGGAAAATCAGGAACATTTTAGTTAATTCTAATGAAAACACATAGATTTTTATCATTTGTATTTGAAACAACATTGTCATATGTGTTTTCTAGGATCTAAATAATACGAAACCTCGCTCTATGATTTGAAGTTAAAATCCTCAAATATGGTAATATAGTGACTTTTTCACGTTATTTATGTAATGTGATTTTACGTATATATATTCGTTTTTACCAATATTTCGATACTACTTCATTTTTTCTCACGATATGTGATTTGGCCTTCAAATCTCAGAATTTCGCAAATTTTGCATTTTAATCAAGTTTTCTTGCATATTGTTTTGTACTAAAAATCATCGAATTTATCAATATTTTGACCATTATCATCCCCTTTTCCTTTATGTGATTTAAACAAAATATCATCGAATTAGGCCGTTTTTTCCACGTTTTTGTGAATTTTCAGTTTATTGTTATTAATTCATTAAATATACGATAAAAATTATGCAAACACATAATTGATCAGAAAATAACCTTAAATACTTCATTTTCAATCCTCTATTTGTTTCTCGTTAAAATACTGAGTAAGATATTGAAAAGGGGAGGAGTTCTGTTTTTATTGCATATATCGACGTTTCAGCCGGAGTAGAACGGTTTTACGTGTACATCTTCCATCGGTAATATAAACCAAAAATCAGGAACATTTTAGTTAATTTTAATTAAAACACATTGATTTTTATCATTTGTATTTGAAGCAACATCTTTATACGTCTTTTCTAGGGTCTAAAAAATACGAAACGTCACTCTATGATTCGAAGTTAAAATCCTCAAATTTGGTATAATAATGACTTTTTTCACGTTTTTCATGTAGTTTGATATTACGTAAATATATTCATTTATACCAATATTTCGATACTATTTCATGTAGTATCACGATATGTGATTTGGCCTTCAAATCTCAGATTTTCGCATTATATTGCATTTTAAGCAAGTTTTCTTGCATTTTGTTTCGTACAAAAAATCATCGAAATCAGCAATATTTTGACGTTTATCATCCCCTTTTCCTTTATGTGATATAAACAAAATATCATCGAATTAGGTAATATTTTGCTGTTTTTCCACGTTTTTGTGAATTTTCAGTTTATTGCTATTAATTCATTAAATATACGATAAAAATAATGCAAACACATAATTGATTAGAAATTAACCTTAAACACTTCATTTTCAATCAACTATTTGTTTCTCGTTAAAATACTGAGTAAGATATTGAAAAGGGGAGAAGTTCTGTTTTTATTGCATATATCGACGTTTCAGCCGGATTAGAGGAGCTTTACGTGTACATCTTCCATCGGTAATATAAACGGAAAATCAGGAACATTTTAGTTAATTTTAATGAAAACACATTGATTTTTATCATTTGTATTTGAAACAACATTGTCATATGTCTTTTCTTGGATCTAAATAATACGAAACCTCGCTCTATGATTTGAATTTAAAAATCCTCATATATGGTAATATAGTGACTTTTTTCACGTTATTCATGTAGTGTGATTTTACGTATATATATTCGTTTTTACCAATATTTCGATACTACTTCATGTTTTCTCACGATATGTGATTTGGCCTTCAAATCTCAGTATTTCGCATATTTTGCATTTTAAGCAAGTTTTCTTGAATTTTGTTTTGTACTAAAAATCATCGAATTTATCAATATTTTGACCTTTATCATCCCCTTTTCCTTTATGTGATTTAAACAAAATATCATCGAATTAGGCCGTTTTTCCACGTTTTTTTTAATTTTCAGTTTATTGTTATTAATTCATTAAATATACGATAAAAGTTATGCAAACACATAATTGATCAGAAAATAACCTTAAATACTTCATTTTCAATCATCTATTTGTTTCTCGTTAAAATACTGAGGAAGATATTGAAAAGGGGAGAAGTTCTGTTTTTATTGCATATATCGACGTTTCAGCCGGATTAGAACGGTTTTACGTGTACATCTTCCATCGGTAATATAAACAAAAAATCAGGAACATTTTAGTTAATTTTAATGAAAACACGTTGATTTTTATCATTTCTATTGGAAGCAACATCTTTATACGTCTTTTCTAGGGTCTAAAAAATACGAAACGTCGCTCTATGATTCGAAGTTAAAATCCTCAAATTTGGTATATAAATGACTTTTTCCACGTTTTTCATGTAGTTTGATATTACGTAAATATATTCATTTTTACCAATATTTCGATACTATTTCATGTAGTATCACTATATGTGATTTGGCCTTCAAATCTCAAATTTTCGCATAATATATCATTTTAAGCAAGTTTTCTTGCATTTTGTTTCGTACTAAAAATCATCGAAATCAGCAATATTTTGACGTTTATCATCCGCTTTTCCTTTATGTGATACAAAAACGTAGAAAAACGCAAAATATTGCCTAATTCGATGATTTTTTGTTTAAATCACAAAGGAAATGAGGATGATAAACGTCAAATTATTGCAAAATTTGATGATTTTTAGTACAAAACAAATTGCAAGAAACTTGATAAAATGCAAAATTTGCGAAATTCTGAGATATGAAGGCCAAATCACATATCTTGAGAAAACATGAAGTAGTATCGAATAATTGGTAAAAACGAATATATTTACGTAAAATCACACTACATAAAAAACGTGAAAAAGTCACTATTTTACCATATTTGAGGATTTTTACTTCAAATCATAGAGCGAGGTTTCGTATTATTTAGATCCAAAAAAACACATATGACAATGTTGTTTCCAATACAAATGATAAAAATCAATATGTTTTCATTACAATTAACTAAAATGTTCCTGATTTTCCGTTTATATTACCGATGGAAGAAGTACACGTAAAACCGCTCTAATCTGGCTGAAACGTCGATATATGCAATATAAACATTACTTCTCCCCTTTTCAATATCTTACTCGGTATTTTAACGAGAAACAAATAGTTGATTGAAAATTAAGTGTTTAAGGTTAATTTCTAATCAATTATGTGTTTACATCATTTTTATTGTATATTTAATGAATTAATAACAATAAACTGAAAATTCAGAAAAACGTGGAAAAACGGCAAAATATTGCCTAATTCGATGATATTTTGATTAAATCACATAATGGAAAAGGGGATGATAAACGTCAAAATATTGCTAAATTCGATGATTTTTAGTACGAAACAAAATGCAAAAAAACTTGCTTAAAATGCAATATTATGCAAAATTCTGAGATATGAAGGCCAAATCACATATCGTGATGGGGGGGTGGACAGGCCTCCTCCCGATTGTGCTTCAAATAACAGCCACCTACTGGAGAAAAACCAGTGCCCTATAACACCGAGGGTCACCTCCCCCTCTAGGTCCACTGCACCTGCATTTGGTCACCAAGGCTGAACCAACAGGCGTGCTTCAGGGGCGCGCGCGCCAACACAGACAAACACTGGTCAGGCGCGCCAACAACACAAACACTGGTCCGGCGCGCCAACAACACAAACACTACCTTAAATGTTGAGAAGGGTAGGACGCCCCTGACGGGTTGCTCCGAGTCGTTGTTGATAGGAACTGGTGTAGGGTCCATGCTGGGGGAACAGTTAAGCATGCTAAACTTCTGTGTTTACGACTCGCTGAGCAGCAGTGAGCAGCGTTTTGTAAGAGAGCAGCTGTTGGCTTGTCGGGAAGAGGGCCACGCAGTCTGCGTCCGAGTTTATATAACCTCGGCTCGTTGCGCGCGCAGCTTGGGGCGGTTTCAATCAGCTTCCAGACGTACGTTTTCTCTTCCCCTCAGAAAACCCACCGTTTTTGGGAAAAACAGTGTTCTTATAAGGAAATAGGCCGGGAGTCATTGCATTAGACAATCATCGGCTAGAAATGAGGGGTCCATGAGCTAGAGCTCGATCCAGCAGGCACAAATACGTGAGTACTCACACACACACACACTTTATTATTACGTACTCAAGAAACATTTAACATTTATACAAAGAGCAGTTAACTGGACACGCCGGGCACAACTCCCTAACCCCAGAGAAGTGACGGCTAGCTGCTACTATACACAACACAACAATAACACATCTTTCTCCTCAGAAGGAGTAGAGGGCGCGGGAGGGGGGTGGGTGGTGGCGGGGGGGGAACCTCCTCATTATTGAGGTATGCTGCTGCCTCACGCTTAAATCTCTCTTCGGCAGCAACAGCTCGCTTCACAGCCTCAGCTCTATGCTTGGGTAACTTCCTCATTGCGTTTTTGATCACCATCTTCTCTCCCATTTTTGCGGTCATAGTAGCCTGTGCCTTTGCGATCCTCCTCATGTCCTTGGCATAGTTGATGTCGATGGAGGAGGGAGAGGAGAGGGAGGAGGAGCTTGTGACAGGAACACTGCTCATGATGCCGGTCTAGAGTGAGTGTCAGGTATACTACAGTACCCAGAGTGTCAGGTATACTACAGTACCCAGAGTGAGTGTCAGGTATACTACAGGACCTAGAGTGAGTATCAGGTATACTACAGTACCCAGAATGAGTGTCAGGTATACTACAGTACCCAGAGTGAGTGTCAGGTATACTACAGTACCCAGAGAGAGTGTCAGGTATACTACAGGACCCAGAGTGTCATGTATACTACAGTACCCAGAGTGAGTGTCAGGTATACTACAGTACCCAAAGTGAGTGTCAGGTATACTTCAGTACCCGGACGGAGTGTTAGGTATACTACAATATCTACTACTACAATATCTAATCAATTATGTGTTTTCATCATTTTTATCGTATATTTATGAATTAATATCAATAAACGGAAAATTCACAAAAACATGAAAAAACAGCAAAATATTGCCTAATTCAATGATATTTTGTTTAAATCACATAAAGGAAAAGGGGATGATGAACGTCAAAATATTGCTAAATTCGATGATTTTTAGTACAAAACAAAATGCAAGAAACTTGCTTAAAAATGCAAAATTTGCGAAATTCTGAGATATTAAGGCCAAATCACTCACCATGAGAAAACATGAAGTAGTATCGAAATATTGGTAAAAACGAATATATTTACGTAAAATCACACTACATAAAAAACGTGAAAAATGTCACTATTTTACCATATATGAGGATTTTAACTTCAAATCATAGAGCGAGGTTTCGTATTATTTACATCCAAGAAAAGACATATGACAATGTTGTTTCCAATACAAATGATAAAAATCAATGTGTTTTCATTAGAATTAATTAAAATGTTCCTGATTTTCCGTTTATATTACCGATGGAAGATGTATACGTAAAACCGCTCTAACCCGGCTGAAACGTCGACATATGCAATAAAAACAGAACTCCTCTTTTCAATATCTTACTCACTATTTTAACGAGAAACAAAGAGTTGATTGAAAATGAGGTATTTAAGGTTAATTTCTTATCTATTATGTGTTTGCATCATTTTTATCGTATATTTAATGAATTAAACTAAACCCTACCTGAAAACTGCAGGTAGAGTTTGGGCAAAATGTGGTCTATTGCCGCTCTCCGTAATTGGCATATTTTCGGTATAAAAATTCGTAATTTCAAACTGCGAATACGTGCAGAGAGCCAGAATTTGGCTCCAAAATATGGCTCAAGCGTTGAATTTGGGATGTTTGGGATATTTTGAAAACTGCAGGAAGGGTTTGGGCAAAATGTGATCCATCGCCGCTTTCAGTAATTGGCATTTTTTCGGTATAAAAGTCGTAATTTCAAACTGCGAATATATGCAGAGAACCAGAATTTGGCTCCAAAATATAACTCAAGTGTCGAATTTGGGATGTTTGCTATATTTTGAAAACTGCAGCGAGGGTTTGGGCAAAATGTGATCCATCGCCGCTCTCAGTAAATGGCATATTTTCGGTATAAAAAGACGTAATTTCAAACGGCGAGTACGTGCAGAGAGCCCGAATTTGGTTACAAAATATGGCACAAGGGTCGAATTTGGGATGTTTGAGATAATTTATAAACTGCTGAGAGGGTTTCGGCAAAACGTGATCCATCGCCGTTTTCAGTAATTGGCTTATTTTCGGTATAAAAAGTCGTAATTTCAAACTGCGAATACGCGCAGAAAGCTAGAATTTGGCTCCAAAATATGGCTCAAAGGTCGAATTAGGGATGTTTGGGATATTTTGCAAATTGCAGAGGGGTATGGGCAAAATGTGACCCATCGCTTCTTTCAGTAATTGGCATATTTTCAAGCGTCAAATTTGGGATGTTTGGGATAAAAATTCGTAATTTCAAACTGCGAATACGTGCAGAGAGCCAGAATGTGGCTCCAAAAACATTCTCAAGGGTCGAATTTGGGGTGTTTGGGATATTTTGAAAACTGCAAGGAGGGGGTTTCGGCTAAATGTGACCTATCGCCGATCTCAGTAATTGGCATATTTTAGGTATAAAATGACGTAATTTCAAACTGCGAATATGTGCAGAGAGCCACAATTTGGCTTCAAAATTTCGCTCAAGGGTCGAATTTGCGATGTTTGGGATATTTTGAAAACTGCAGGTGGGTTTGGGTAAAATGTGACCCATCGCTGCTCTCAGTAATTGGCATATTTTCGGTATAAAATGTCGTAATTTCAAACTGCGAATACGTGCAGAGAGCCAGAATTTGGCTCCAAAATAAGGCTCCAGGGTCGAATTTGGGATGTTTGGGATATTTTTAAAACTGCAGGGAGGGTTTGGGCCTAATGTGATCCATCGCCGCTTCCCGTAATTGACATATTTTCAGTATAAAAAGTCATAATTTCCAACTGCGAATACGTGCTGAGAGCCAGAATTTGGCTATAATGTATGGCTCAAGGGTCGAATTTGGGATGTTTGGGATATTTGAAAACTGCAAGCGGGGTTTGGGCAAAATTTGACGCATCGTTGCTTTCAGTAATTGGCATATTTTCCATATAAAAAATCGTAATTTCAAACTGCAAATACGTGCAGAGATCCAGAATTTGGCTCCAAAATAACGCTCCAGGGTAGAATTTGGGATGTTTGGTATATTTTGAAAACTGCAGGGGGGTTTGGGCAAAATGTGACCCATCGCCGCTCTCAGTAATTGGCATATTTACGGTATAAAATGACGTAATTTCAAAGTGCGAATACGTGCAGAAAGCTAGAATTTGGCTCCAAAATATGGCTCAAAGGTCGAATTTGGATGTTTGGGATATTTTGCAAACTGCAGTGGGGTTTGGGCAAAACGTGACCCATCGTTTCTTTCAGTAATTGGCATATTTTGAAGCGTCAAGTTTGGGATGATTGGGATAAAAAGTCGTAATTTCAAACAGCGAATACGTGCAGAGAGCCAGAATTTGGCTCCAAAAACATTCTCATGGGTCGAATTTGAGATGTTTGGGATATTTTGAAAACTGCAAGGAGGGGGTTTCGGCTAAATGTGACCTATCGCCGCTCTCAGAAATTGGCATATTTTCGGTATAAAATGTCGTAATTTCAAAATGCGAATATGTGCAGAGAGCCACAATTTGGCTCCAAAAGTTGGCTCAAGGGTCGAATTTGGTATGTTTAGGAAATTTTGAAAACTGCACGGAGGGTTTGGGCAAAATGTGATCCATCGCCTCTCAAAGTAATTAGCATATTTTTGGTATAAAAATACCTAATTTAAAACTGCGAATACGTGCAGAGAGCCAAAATTTGGGATGTTTGGGATATTTTGAAAACTGCAGGGGGGGGGTTTAGGTAAAATGTGACCTATCGCGGCTCTCAGTAATTGACATATTTTCGGCAAAAAATGTCGTAATTTCAAACTGCGAATAGGTGCAGAGAGCCAGAATTTGGCTCCAAAATATGGCTCAAGGGTTGTATTTGGGATGTTTGGGATATTTTGAAAACTAAATGGTGGGTTTGAGCAAAATGTGATCTATCGCTGCTTTCAGTAATTGGCATTTTTTCGGGATAAAAAGTCGTTATTTCAAGCTGTGAATACGAGCAGAAAGCCCGAATTTGGCTAGAAAATATGGCTCAAGTGTCGAATTTGGGATGCTTTGGATATTTTGAAAACTGCACGGAGGGTTTGGGCAAAATGTGATCCATCGCTGCTTTAAATAATTGATATATTTTCGGTATAAAAATTCCTAATTTAAAACTGCGAATACGTGCAGAGAGCCAGAACTTCGCTCCAAAATATGCCGCAAGGGTGGAATTTGGAATGTTTGCGATATTTTTTAAAACTGCAAAAAGGGGTTTGGGCAAAATGTGATCCATTGCTGCTCTCCGTAATTGGCATATTTTCGGTATAAAAATTCGTAGCTTCAAACTGCAAATACGTGCAGAGAGCCAGAATTTAGCTCCAAAATATGGCTCAAGCGTTGAATTTGGGATGTTTAGAATATTTTGAAAATTGCAGGGAGGGTTTGAGCAGAATGTGATCCATCGCAGCTTTCAGTAATTGGCATATTTTCGGTATAAAAAGTCGTAATTTCTAACTGCGAATAGGTGCAGAGAGCCAGATTTTGGCTCCAAAATATGGCTCAAGCGTCGAATTGAGGATGTTTGAGATATTTTGAAAACTGCACAGAGGGTTTGGGCAAAATGTGACCCATCGCCGCTTTCAGTAACTGGCATATTTTCGGTTTAAAAAGTTGTAATTTCAAAATGCGAATACGTGCAGAGAGCCAGAATTTGGCTCCAAAATATGGCTCAAGGGTCGAATTTGGGATGCTTGGGATATTATGAAAACTGACTGGTGGATTTGATCAAAATGTGAGCTATCGCCGCTTTCAGTAATAGACATATTTTCGGTATAAAAAGTCGTTATTTCAAACTGCGAAAACGTGCAGAAAGCCAGAATTTGACTAGAAAATATGGTTCAAGGGTCTTATTTGGGAAGTTTTTCGATATTTTGAACACTGCACGGAGGGTTTGGGCAGAATGTGATCCATCGCCGCTCTAAGTAATTGGTATATTTTCGGTTTAAAAATTCGTAATTTCAAACTGCGAATACGTGCAGAGAGCCTGAATTTCGCTCCAAAATATGCCACAAGGGTGGAATTTGGGTTGTTTGCGACAGTTTGAAAACTGCAGGGGAAGGTTTTGGTAAAATGTGACCCATCGCTGCTCTCAGTAATTGGCATATTTTCGGTATAAAAAGACGTAATTTCAAACTGCGAATACGTGCAGAAAGCCTGAATTTGGCTCCAAAATATGGCTCAAGCTTCGAATTTGGGATGTTTGAGATATTTTGAAAACTGCAGGGGGGTGGGGGGTTTGGCCAAAATGTGACCTATCGCCGCTCTCAGTAATTGACATATTTTCGGTATAAAGATTCCTAATTTCAAACTGCGAATATGTGCAGAGAGCCAGAATTTGGCTCCAAAATAAGGCTCCAGGGTCGAATTTGGGATGTTTGGGATATTTTGAAAACTGGAGGGAGGGTTTGGGCAAAATGTGATCCATCGCCGCTCTCCGTAATTGGCATATTTTCGGTATAAAAATTCGAAATTTCAAGCTGCGAATATTGGCAGAGAGCCACAATTTGGCTCCAAAATTTGGCTCAAGCGTCGAATTTGGGATGTTTGAGATGTTTTGAAAACTGCAGAGGGCTTAAGGCTTAAGAGCCTTAAGCTTAAGAGCTTAAGGCTTTTACGTGTACATCTTCCATTACCAATGGAAGATGTACACGTAAAACCGCTCTAATCCGGCTGAAACGTCGATATATGCAATAAAAAAAGAACTTCTCCCCTTTTCAATATCGTACTCAGTATTTTAACTAGAAACAACATACTCAGTATTTTAACTAGAAACAAATAGTTGATTGAAAATAAAGTATTTAAGGTTAATTTCTAACCAATAATGTATTTGCATCATTTTTGTCGTATATATAAAGAATTAATACAATAAACTGAAAATTCACAACAACCTGGAAAAACGGCAAAATATTGCATAATTCGATGATATTTTGTGTAAATCATATAAAGAAAAAGGCGGACGATAAACGTCAAAATATTGCTAAATTCGGTGATTTTGAGTAAAAAAGAAAATGCAAGAAAACTTACCTAAAAATGCAATATTATGCGAAATTCTGAGATTTGAAAGCCAAATCACATATCGTGAGAAAACGTGAAGTAGTATCGAAATCATGGTACAAACGAATATATTTACGTAAACTCAATAAAAATATTCTGCACGTATTCGCAGTTTGAAATTACATTTTATACCGAAAATATGCCAATTACTGAGTGTGGCGATGGATCACATTTTGCCCAGGCCCTCCCTTCAGTTTTCAAATTATCCCAAGCATCCCAAATTCGACCCTTGAGCCATATTTTGGAGTCACATTCTGGCTCTCTGCTCGTATTCGCTGTTTGAAATTATGAATTTTTATACCGAAAATATGTCAATTACTGAGGGCAGCGATAGGTCACATTTTGCCCAAACCCCCTTTGCACTTTTCAAAATATCCCAAACATCCCATGTTCGACGCTTGAACCATATTTTGGAGCCAAATTCCGGCTCTCTGCACGTATTCGCAGTTTGAAATTATATCATTTTATAACGAAAACATGCCAATTACTTAGCGCAGCGATAGGTCACATTTTGCCCAAACCCCCCTGCAGTTTTCAAAACATCTCAAACATCACAAATTCGATGCTTGAGCCAAATATTGGAGCCAAATTGTGGCTCTCTGCCAATATTCGCAGCTTGAAATTTCGAATTTTTATACAGAAAATATGCCAATTACGGAGAGCGGCGATGGATCACATTTTGCCCAAACCCTCCCTCCAGTTTTCAAAATATCCCAAACATCCCAAATTCGACCCTGGAACCTTATTTTGGAGCCAAATTCTGGCTCTCTGCACGTATTCGCAGGTTGAAATTACGAATCTTTATACCGAAAATATGTCAATTACTGAGAGCGGCGATAGGTCACATTTTGCCCAAACCCCCCACCCCCCTGCAGTTTTCAAAATATCCCAAACATCCCAAATTCGAAGCTTGAGCCATATTTTGGAGCCAAATTCTGGCTTTCTGCACGTATTCGCAGTTTGAAATTACGTCTTTTTATACCGAAAATATGCCAATTATTGAGAGCAGCGATGGGTCACATTTTGCCAAAACCCCCCCCTGCAGTTTTCAAAAGGTCGCAAACAACCCAAATTCCACAATTGTGGCATATTTTGGAGCGAAATTCAGGCTCTCTGCACGTATTCGCAGTTTGAAATTACGAATTTTTATACCGAAAATATACCAATTACTTAGAGCGGCGATGGATCACATTCTGCCCAAACCCTCCGTGCAGTTTTCAAAACATAGAAAACATCCAAAATTAGACCCTTGAACCATATTTTCTAGCCAAATTCTGGCTTTCTGCACGTGTTCGCAGTTTGAAATAACGATATTTTTACCGAAAATATGTCTATTACTGAAAGCGGCGATAGCTCACATTTTGCCCAAACCCACCAGTCAGTTTTCATAATATCCCAAGCATCCCAAATTCGACCCATGAGCCATATTTTGGAGCCAAATTCTGGCTCTCTGCACGTATTCGCATTTTGAAATTACAACTTTTTAAACCGAAAATATGCCAGTTACTGAAAGCGGCGATGGGTAACATTTTGCCCAAACCCTCTATGCAGTTTTCAAAATATCTCAAACATCCCCAATTCGACGCTTGAGCCATATTTTGGAGGCAAATTCTGGCTCTCTGCGCCTATTCGCAGTTTTAAATTACGAGTTTTTATACCGAAAATATGCCAATTACTTAGAGCGGCGATGGATCACATTCTGCACAAACCTTCCCTGCAGTTTTCAAAATATCCCACGCATCCCAAATTAAACGGTTGAGCCATATTTTGGAGCTAAATTCTGGCTCTCTGCACGTATTTGCAGTTTGAAGCTACGAATTTTTATACCGAAAATATGCCAATTACGGAGAGCAGCAATGGATCACATTTTGCCCAAACCCCTTTTTGCAGTTTTCAAAATATCGCAAACATCCCAAATTCCACCCTTGCGGCTTATTTTGGAGCGAAGTTCTGGCTCTCTGCACGTATTCGCAGTTTTAAATTAGGAATTTTTATACCGAAAATATACCAATTACTTAGAGCAGCGATGGATTACATTTTGCCCAAACCCTCCGTGCAGTTTTCAAAATATCCAAAACATCCCAAATTCGACACTTGAGCCATATTTTCTAGCCAAATTCGGGCTTTCTGCACGTATTCACAGTTTGAAATAACGACTTTTTATCCCGAAAATATGCCAATTACTGAAAGCGGCGATAGATCACATTTTGCTCAAATCCACCATTCAGTTTTCAAAATATCCCAAACATCCCAAATACGACCCTTGAGCCATATTTTGGAGCCAAATTCTGGCTCTCTGCACCTATTCGCAGTTTGAAATTACGACATTTTATACCGAAAATATGTCAATTACTGAGAGCAGCGATTGGTCACATTTTACCTAAACCCCCCCTGCAGTTTTCAAAATATCCCAAACATCCCAAATTTTGGCTCTCTGCACGTATTCGCAGTTTTAAATTAGGTATTTTTATACCGAAAATATGCTAATTACTTTGAGAGGCGATGGAACACATTTTGCCCAAACTCTCCGTGCAGTTTTCAAAATATCCCAAACTTCCCAAATTCGACCCTGGAGCCTTATTTTGGAGCCAAGTTCTTGCTTTCTTCACGTATTCGCAGTTTGAAATAACGACTTTTTATACCGAAAATATGTCAATTACTGAAAGCTGCAATGGGTCACATTCTGCTCAAACCCCCTTGCAGTTTTCAAAATATCCCAAACATACCAAATTCGACCCTTGAGCCAATTTTTGGAGCCAATTTTTGATGACAATGTTGTTTCCAATACAAATGATAAAAATCAATGTTGTTTCCAATGCAAATGATAAAAATCAATGTGTTTTCATTAGAATTAACTAAAAGGTTCCTGATTTTCCGTTTATATTACCGATGGAAGTATTACACGTAAAACCGCTCCATTCCGGCTGAAACGTCGATATATGCAATAAAACCGAACTTCTCCCCTTTTCAATATCTTACTCAGTATTTTAACGAGAAATAAATAGATGATTGAAAATAAAGTATTTAAGGTTAATTTCTAATCAATTATGTGTTTGCATCATTTTTATCGTATATTTATTGAATTAATAACAATAAACAGAAAATTCACAAAAACGTGGATAAACAGCAAAATATTGCCTAATTCGATGA
This sequence comes from Procambarus clarkii, assembly GCF_040958095.1. Lineage (NCBI taxonomy): Eukaryota > Metazoa > Arthropoda > Malacostraca > Decapoda > Cambaridae > Procambarus > Procambarus clarkii. The sequence goes on from NC_091182.1 coordinate 21,376,439, forward strand.
TATTTTGTTTATATCACATAAAGGAAAAGGGGGATGATAAACGTCAAAATATTACTAAATTTGATGATTTTTAGTACGAAACAAAATTCAAGAAAACTTGCTTAAAATGAAATATTATGCGAAATTCTTATATATGAAGGCAAAATCACATATCGTGATACTACATGAAATAGTATCGAAATATTGGTAAAAATGAATATATATACGTAATATCATGAAAAACGTGAAAAAAGTCACTATTATACCAAATTTGAGGATTTTACCTTCGAATCATAGAGCGAGGTTTCGTATTATTTAGATCGAAGAAAAGACATATGACAATGTTGTTTCCAATACAAATGATAAAAATCAATGTGTTTTCATTAGAGTTAACTAAAATGTTCCTGATTTTCCTCTTATATTACCGATGGAAGATGTACACGTAAAACCGCTCTATTCCGGCTGAAACGTCGATATATGCAATAAAAAGGAACTTCTCCCCTTTTCAATATCTTACTCAGTATTTTAACGAGAAACAAACAGATGATTGAAAATTAAGTATTTAAGGTTAATTTCTTATCAATTATGTGTTTGCATCATTTTTGTTGTATATTTAATGAATTAATAACAATAAACTGAAAATTCACAAAAACGTTTAAAAACAGCAAAATATTGCCTAATTCGATGATATTTTGTTTATATCACATGAAGGAAAAGGCGGATGATAAACGTCAAAATATTACTAAATTTGATGATTTTTAGTACGAAACAAAATTCAAGAAAACTTGCTTAAAATGCAATATTATGCGAAATTCTTAGATTTGAAGGCAAAATCACATATCGTGATACTACATGAAATATTATCGAAATATTGGTAAAAATGAATAAATATACGTAATATCATGAAAAACGTGAAAAAAGTCACTATTATACCAAATTTGAGGATTTTAACTTCGAATCATAAAGCGAGGTTTCGTATTATTTAGATCGAAGAAAAGACATATGACAATGTTGTTTCCAATACAAATGAAAAAAATCAATGTGTTTTCATTAGAATTAACTAAAATGTTCCTGATTTTCCTCTTATATTACCGATGGAAGATGTACACGTAAAACCGCTCCATTCCGGCTGAAACGTCGATATATGCAACAAAAACCGAACTTCTCCCCTTTTCAATATCTTACTCAGTATTTTAACGAGAAACAAATAGATGATTGAAAATGAAGTATTTAAGGTTAATATCTAATCAATTATGTGTTTGCATGATTTTTATCGTATATTTAATGAATTAATACCAATAAACTGAAAATTCTCAAAAACGTGGAAAAATGGCAAAATATTGCCTAATTCGATGATATTTTGTTTAAATCACATAAATGAAATGGGGATGATAAACGTCAAAATATTGCTAAATTCGATGATTTTTAGTACGAAACAAAATGCAAGAAACATTCTTAAAAATGCAAAATTTGCGAAATTCTGAGATATGAAGGCCAAATCACATATCATGAGAAAATATGAAGTAGTATCGAGATATTGGTAAAACGAATAAATTTTCGTAAAATCACACTTCATAAAAAACGTAAAAAAAAGTCAATATTTTACCATATTTGAGGGTTTTAACTTCAAATCATAGAGCGAGGTTTCGTATTATTTAGATCCAAGAAAAGACATATGACAATGTTGTTTCCAATACAAATGATAAAAATCAATGTGTTTTCATTAGAATTAACTAAAATGTTCCTGATTTTTCGTTTATATTACCGATGGAAGATGTACACGTAAAACCACTCTAATCCGGCTGAAACGTCGATATATGCAATAAAAAACGAACTTCTCCCCTTTTCAATATCTTACTCAGTATTTTAACGAGAAACAAATAGATGATTGAAAATGAAGTATTTAAGACTAATTTCTAATCAATTATGTGTTTGCATCATTTTTATCGTATATTTAATGAATTAATAACAATAAACGGAAAATTCACAAAAACGTGAAAAAATTGCAAAATATTGCCTAATTCGATGATATTTTGTTTAAATCACATAAAGGAAAAGGGGATGATCAACGTCAAAATATTGCTAAATTCGATGATTTTTAGTACAAAACAAAATGCAAGAAACTTGCTTAAAAATGCAAAATTTGCGAAATTCTGAGATACGAAGGCCAAATCACTCACCGTGAGAAAACATGAAGTAGTATCGAAATATTGGTAAAAAATGAATATATTTACGTTAAATCACACTACATAAAAAACGTGAAAAAAGTCACTATTTTACCACATTTGAGGATTTTAACTTCGAATCATAAAGCGAGATTTCGTATTATTTAGATCCAAGAAAAGACATATGACAATGTTGTTTCCAATACAAATGATATAAATCAATGTGTTTTCATTAGAATTAACTAAAATGTTAATGATTTTCCGTTTATATTACCGATGGAAGATGTACACGTAAAACCGCTCTATTCCGGCTGAAACGTCGATATATGCAATAAAACCGAACTTCTGCCCTTTTCAATATCTTACTCAGTATTTAAACGAGAAACAAATAAATGATTGAAAAAGAAATATTTTAAGGTTAATTTCTAATCAATTATGTGTTTGCATCATTTTTATCGTATATTTATTGAATAAATAACAATAAACTGAAAATTCTCAAAAACGTGGAAAAACGGCAAAATATTGCCTAATTCGATGATATTTTGTTTAAATCACATAAAGGAAATGGGGATGATAAACGTCAAAATATTGCTAAATTCGATGATTTTTAGTACGAAACAAAATGCAAGAAACTTTCTTAAAAATGCAAAATTTGCGAAATTCTGAGATATGAAGGCCAAATCACATATCGTAGGAAAATATGAAGTAGTATCGAAATATTGGTAAAAGCGAATAAATTTACGTAAAATCACACTTCATAAAAAACGTAAAAAAAAGTCACTATTTTACCAAATTTGAGGGTTTTAACTTCAAATCATAGAGCGAGGTTTCGTATTATTTAGATCCAAGAAAAGACATATGACAATGTTGTTTCCAATACAAATGATAAAAATCAATGTGTTTTCATTAGAATTAGAAATTACTCTCAAAAGTGTAATGCAGAGGCTTAAGAGAGGGATGCAGAGGCTCAAGAGAGTGATGCAGAAGCTTATGAGAGGGATCCAGAGGCTCATGAGAGTGATGCAGAGGATCAAGAAAAGGAAGCAGAGGCTTAAGAGCGTGATGCAGAGGCCAAAGAGAGTGATGCAGAGGCTTAAGAGAGTGATGCAGAGGCTGAAGAGAGTGTTGCAGAGGCTCAAGAGAGTGATGCAGAGGGCGAAGAGAGTGATGCAGAGGCTCAAGAGAGTGATGCAGAGGCTAAAAAGAGTTATGCAGAGACTAATATGCATCCTGCATATTCTCTCCTGCATCCCTCTCTTGAGCCTTTCCATCACTATCTTAAGCCTATGCATCCCTCTCTTGAGCCTCTGCATCACTCTCAAGAGCCTCTGCATTCCTCTCTTTTGCCTCTGCATCCCCTCACTTGAGCCTCTGCTTCCCTCTCTTAAGCCTGGAAGATGGTTACTGTGATGAAGACTGTGTATAGTGAAGATGGTTACTGTGATGATATACTACAGGTGGTGATATACGGTGATGATATACTAACCATCTTCACTACCGGACCCAGGTATACTACAGGACCCAGAGTGAGTGTCAGGTATACTACAGGACCCAGAGTGAGTGTCACTTATACTACAGTACCCAGAGTGAGTGTCAGGTATACTATAGTACCCAGAGTGAGTGTCAGGTATACTACAGTACCCGGAGGGAGTGTACTCCCTCTTCAGGTACTCCACTTGTTACTGTTCGCCAGTCCTACTTCTCGCCCCTTACCATTACCCTCTGGCTCCTTCCTGTTAGGTAGTTCTTCACCTATACTAGGGCCTTTCCGCATGCTCCTGCCTGCCTCTCAAGTTTGTATAGCAGTCTCATGTGCGGTACTGTATGTGTGTGTGTGTGTGTGTGTGTGTGTGTGTGTGTGTGTGTGTGTGTGTGTGTGTGTGTAATATACATAAAACAAGATGGAGTATCCTGTGTTCGGGTGATGGAGGTCAAATCTTCACTACACACAGTCTTCATCACTGTAACCATCTTCACTATACACTGTCTTCATCACAGTAACCATCTTCATCACAGTAACCATCTTCACTATACACAGTTTCATCACAGTAACCATCTTCACTACACACTGTCTTCATCACAGTAACCATCTTCACTATACACAGTCTTCATCACAGTAACCATCTTCACTATACACAGTCTTCATCACAGTAACTATTTTCACTACACACAGTCTTCATCACAGTAACTATGTTCACTACACACAGTCTTCATCACAGTAACCATCTTAACTATACACAGCCTTCATCACAGTAACCATCTTCACTATACACAGTCTTCATCACAGTAACCATCTTCACTACACACTGTCTTCATCACAGTAACCATCTTCACTACACACAGTCTTCATCACAGTAACTATCTTCACTACACACAGTCTTCATCACAGTAACCATCTTCACTATACACAGCCTTCATCACAGTAACCATCTTCACTATACACTGTCTTCATCACAGTAACCATCTTCACTATACACAGTCTTCATCACAGTAACCATCTTCACTACACACAGTCTTCATCACAGTAACCATCTTCACTATACACTGTCTTTATCACAGTAACCATCTTCACTACACACAGTCTTCACCACTGTAACCATCTTCACTATACACAGTCTTCATCACAGCAACCATCTTCACTATATACTGTCGTCATCACAGTAACCATCTTCACTACACTTCCTGACACTCACTCTGGGTACTGTAGTATACCTGACACTCACTCTTGGTACTGTAGTATACCTGACACTCACTCTAGGTCCTGTAATATACCTGACACTCACTCTGGGTCCTGTAGTATACCTGACACTCACTCTGGGTACTGTAGTATAACTGACACTCACTCTGGGTAATGTAGTATTCCTGAAACTCACTTTGGGTAATGTAGTATACCTGACACTCTGGGTACTGTAGTATACCTGACACTCCCTCAAGGTACCGGAGTATACCTGACACTCTGGGTATTGTAGTATACCTAACACTCCCTTCGGGTACTGTAGTATACCTGACACTCACTTTGGGTACTGTAGTATACCTGACACTCACTCTGGGTACTGTAGGATACCTGACACTCACTCTGTGTCCTGTAGTATACCTGACACTCACTCTGGGTCCTGTAGTATACCTGACACTCACTCTGGGTACTGTAGTATACATGACACTCTGGGTCCTGTAGTATACCTGACACTCACTCTGGGTACTGAAGTATACCTGACACTCACTCTGGGTACTGTAGTATACCTGACACTCACTCTGGGTCCTGTAGTATACCTGACACTCATTCTGGGTACTGTAGTATACCTGATACTCACTCTAGGTCCTGTAGTATACCTGACACTCACTCTGGGTCCAGTAGCATACCTGAAACTCACTCTGGGTACTGTAGTATACCTGACACTCTGGGTACTGTAGCATACCTGACACTCACTCTGGGTACTGCAGTATACCTGACACTCTGGGTACTGTAGTATACCTGACACCCACTCTGGGTCTTGTAGTATACCTGACACTCACTCTGGGTTCTGTAGTATACCAGACACTCACTCTGGGTCCTGCAGTATACCTGACACTCTGGGTACTGTAGCATACCTGACACTCACTCTGGGTACTGTAGTATACCTGACACTCTGGGTACTGTAGCATACCTGACACTCACTCTGGGTACTGTAGTATACCTGACACTCTGGGTACTATAGTATACCTGACACTCACTCTGGGTCCAGTAGCATACCTGAAACTCACTCTGGGTACTGTAGTATACCTGACACTCACTCTGGGTCTTGTAGTATACCTGACACTCTGGGTCCTGTAGTATACCTGACACTCTGGGTACTGTAGCATACCTGACACTCACTCTGGGTACTGTAGTATACCTGACACTCTGGGTACTGTAGTATACCTGACACCCACTCTGGGTCCTGTAGTATACCTGACACTCACTCTGGGTATTGTAGTATACCTGACACTCTGGGTACTGTAGTATACCTGACACTCACTCTGGGTACTGTAGTATACCTGACACTCACTCTGGGTCTTGTAGTATACCTGACACTCACTCTGGGTCCTGTAGTATACCTGACACTCACTCTGGGTCCTGTAGTATACCTGACACTCACTCTGGGTCTTGTAGTATACCTGACACTCACTCTGGGTCCTGTTATCTTGAGGTTATCTTGAGATGATTTCGGGGCTTTAGTGTCCCCGCGGCCCGGTCCTCGACCAGGCCTCCACCCCCAGGAAGCAGCCCGTGACAGCTGACTAACACCCAGGTACCTATTTTACTGCTAGGTAACAGGGGCATAGGGTGAAAGAAACTCTGCCCATTGTTTCTCGCCGGCACCTGGAATCGAACCCCGGACCACAGGATCACAAGTCCAGCGTGCTGTCTGCTCGGCCGACCGGCTCCCCGGTACTATAGTATACCTGACACTCACTCTGGGTCCAGTAGCATACCTGAAACTCACTCTGGGTACTGTAGTATACCTGACACTCACTCTGGGTCTTGTAGTATACCTGACACTCTGGGTCCTGTAGTATACCTGATACTCTGGGTACTGTAGCATACCTGACACTCACTCTGGGTACTGTAGTATACCTGACACTCTGGGTACTGTAGTATACCTGACACCCACTATGGGTCCTGTAGTATACCTGACACTCACTCTGGGTCCTGTAGTATACCTGACACTCACTCTGGTTACTGTAGTATACCTGACACTCACTCTGGGTACTGTAGTATACCTGACACTCACTCTGGGTACTGTAGTATACCTGACACTCTGGGTATTGTAGTATACCTGACACTCACTCTGGGTACTGTAGTATACCTAACACTCTGGGTACTGTAGTATACCTGACACTCTGGGTACTGTAGTATACCTGACACTCTGGGTACTGTAGCATACCTGACACTCACTCTGGGTACTGTAGTATACCTGACACTCTGGGTACTGTAGTATACCTGACACCCACTATGGGTCCTGTAGTATACCTGACACTCACTCTGGGTCCTGTAGTATACCTGACACTCACTCTGGTTACTGTAGTATACCTGACACTCACTCTGGGTACTGTAGTATACCTGACACTCACTCTGGGTACTGTAGTATACCTAACACTCTGGGTACTGTAGTATACCTGGCACTCTGGGTACTGTAGTATACCTGACACTCTGGGTACTGTAGTATACCTGAAACTCACTCTGGGTAATGTAGTATACCTGACACTCTGGGTACTGTAGTATACCAGACACTCCCTCAAGGTACCGGAGTATACCTGACACTCTGGGTATTGTAGTATACCTAACACTCCCTCCGGGTACTGTAGTATACCTGACACTCACTTTGGGTACTGTAGTATACCTGACACTCACTCTGGGTACTGTAGTATACCTGACACTCACTCTGTGTCCTGTAGTATACCTGACACTCACTCTGGGTCCTGTAGTATACCTGACACTCACTCTGGGTACTGTAGTATACATGACACTCTGGGTCCTGTAGTATACCTGACACTCACTCTGGGTACTGAAGTATACCTGACACTCACTCTGGGTACTGTAGTATACCTGACACTCACTCTGGGTCCTGTAGTATACCTGACACTCATTCTGGGTACTGTAGTATACCTGATACTCACTCTAGGTCCTGTAGTATACCTGACACTCACTCTGGGTACTGTAGTATACCTGACACTCTGGGTACCGTAGTATACCTGACACTCACTCTGGGTCCAGTAGCATACCTGAAACTCACTCTGGGTACTGTAGTATACCTGACACTCTGGGTACTGTAGCATACCTGACACTCACTCTGGGTACTGCAGTATACCTGACACTCTGGGTACTGTAGTATACCTGACACCCACTCTGGGTCTTGTAGTATACCTGACACTCACTCTGGGTTCTGTAGTATACCAGACACTCACTCTGGGTCCTGCAGTATACCTGACACTCTGGGTACTGTAGCATACCTGACACTCACTCTGGGTACTGTAGTATACCTGACACTCTGGGTACTGTAGCATACCTGACACTCACTCTGGGTACTGTAGTATACCTGACACTCTGGGTACTATAGTATACCTGACACTCACTCTGGGTCCAGTAGCATACCTGAAACTCACTCTGGGTACTGTAGTATACCTGACACTCACTCTGGGACTTGTAGTATACCTGACACTCTGGGTACTGTAGTATACCTGACACCCACTCTGGGTCCTGTAGTATACCTGACACTCACCTTGGGTATTGTAGTATACCTGACACTCTGGGTACTGTAGTATACCTGACACTCACTCTGGGTACTGTAGTATACCTGACACTCACTCTGGGTCTTGTAGTATACCTGACACTCACTCTGGGTCCTGTAGTATACCTGACACTCACTCTGGGTCCTGTAGTATACCTGACACTCACTCTGGGTACTGTAGTATACCTGACACTCTGGGTACTGTAGTATACCTGACACTCACTCTGGTTACTGTAGTATACCTGACACTCACTCTGGGTACTGTAGTATACCTGACACTCTGGGTCCTGTAGTATACCTGACACTCTGGGTACTGTAGCATACCTGACACTCACTCTGGGTACTGTAGTATACCTGACACTCTGGGTACTGTAGTATACCTGACACCCACTATGGGTCCTGTAGTATACCTGACACTCACTCTGGGTCCTGTAGTATACCTGACACTCACTCTGGTTACTGTAGTATACCTGACACTCACTCTCGGTACTGTAGTATACCTGACACTCACTCTGGGTACTGTAGTATACCTGACACTCTGGGTACTGTAGTATACCTGACACTCACTCTGGGTACTGTAGTATACCTGACACTCTGGGTACTGTAGTATACCTGACACTCACTCTGGGTACTGTAGTATACCTGGCACTCTGGGTACTGTAGTATACCTGACACTCTGGGTACTGTAGTATACCTGACACTCTGGGTACTGTAGTATACCTGACACTCTGGGTACTGTAGTATACCTGACACTCTGGGTACTGTAGTATACCTGACACTCTGGGTACTGTAGTATACCTGACACTCTGGGTACTGTAGTATACCTGACACTCTGGGTACTGTAGTATACCTGACACTCTGGGTACTGTAGTATACCTGACACTCTGGGTATTGTAGTATACCTGATACTCTGGGTACTGCAGTATACCTGACCTGAGCTTCCGCACAGGTCTTGACGTCATTAACTGTACTTCGCTCCATCACCCTCTCCTCCCTCTCACTAGCTTCTCTCACCTCCCTCTCACTAGCTTCCCTCACCTCCCTCTCACTAGCTTCCCTCACCTCCCTCTCTTTGCCTTCCATCGCGTCCCTCCGATTAGCTCTTTTCACTACCTACTATCACCACCACCACCCCTTCACTATAACCATCACCACCATCACCACCACCAACAGTATCACCATCACTTCCACAACCACCACCATCACCACCTTCACCACCATCATCACCCTCACTACCACCACCACCACCATTACCACCTCCACCATAACCACCATCATCACTCCCACAACCACCATCACCATCTCCACCACTATCATCACCTCCACAATGACCACCATCATCACCATCAACACCACTATCATCACCATCACCTCCTCCTCCATAACCACCATCATCACAATGACCACTATCATCACCATCACCTCCTCCACCATAACCACCATCATCACAATGACCACCATCATCACCATCAACTCCACTATCATCACCATCACCACCTCCACCATAACCACTATCATCACAATGACCACTATCATCACCATCACCACCTCCACCATAACCCCCACTACCACCATCACCATCTCCACCACTATCATCACCTCAACAATGACCACTATCATCACCATCATCACCATCAACACCACTATCATCACCATCACCTCCTCCACCATAACCACCATCAACCATCACCACCACTATCACTATCACCACCTCCACCATAACCACCATCATCACAATGACCACCATCAACATCACTATCATCACCATCACCACCTCCACCATAACCACCATCATCACAATGACCACTATCATGACCATCACCAACACTATCACTATCACCATAACCACCATCATCTCAATGGCCACTATCATCACCACTATCATCACCATCACCTCCTCCACCATCATCACAATGACCACCATCATCACCATCAACACCACTATCATCACCATCACCACCTTCACCATAACCACCATCATCACATTGACCACCATCATCACCATCAACACCACTATCATCACCATCACCACCTCCACCATAACCACCATCATCACAATGACCACTACCATCACCATCACCACCTCCACTATAACCTCCATCATCACAATGACCACCATCATCACAATGACCACCATCATCACCACTATCATCACCATCACCATCTCCACCATAACCACCATCATCACAATGACCACCATCATCACCATCAACACCACTATCACCATCTCCTCCACCATAACCACCATCATCACAATGACCACCATCATCAACACCACTATCATCACCATCACCACCTCCACCATTACCACCATCATCACAATGACCACCATCATCAACACCACCACCTCCACCATAACCACCATCATCCCAATGACCATCATCAACACCAACACAACTAACACCACTACTCTCACCTATACCCTCTACCATGACTGGTCAGTATTAATATATAACCAGTTAACTATTTTATTTGTTATCTAGGATATAATTATGGCTGGACAAGTTGGGTGTGCGTGGTAGGTTACACCAGACCGGCATCATGAGCAGTGTTCCTGTCACAAGCTCCTCCTCCCTCTCCTCTCCCTCCTCCATCGACATCAACTATGCCAAGGACATGAGGAGGATCGCAAAGGCACAGGCTACTATGACCGCAAAAATGGGAGAGAAGATGGTGATCAAAAACGCAATGAGGAAGTTACCCAAGCATAGAGCTGAGGCTGTGAAGCGAGCTGTTGCTGCCGAAGAGAGATTTAAGCGTGAGGCAGCAGCATACCTCAATAATGAGGAGGTTCCCCCCCGCCACCACCCACCCCCCTCCCGCGCCCTCTACTCCTTCTGAGGAGAAAGATGTGTTATTGTTGTGTTGTGTATAGTAGCAGCTAGCCGTCACTTCCCTGGGGTTAGGGAGTTGTGCCCGGCGTGTCCAGTTAACTGCTCTTTGTATAAATGTTAAATGTTTCTTGAGTACGTAATAATAAAGTGTGTGTGTGTGTGTGTGTGAGTACTCACGTATTTGTGCCTGCTGGATCGAGCTCTAGCTCATGGACCCCTCATTTCTAGCCGATGATTGTCTAATGCAATGACTCCCGGCCTATTTCCTTATAAGAACACTGTTTTTCCCAAAAACGGTGGGTTTTCTGAGGGGAAGAGAAAACGTACGTCTGGAAGCTGATTGTAACCGCCCCAAGCTGCGCGCGCAACGAGCCGAGGTTATATAAACTCGGACGCAGACTGCGTGGCCCTCTTCCCGACAAGCCAACAGCTGCTCTCTTACAAAACGCTGCTCACTGCTGCTCAGCGAGTCGTAAACACAGAAGTTTAGCATGCTCAACTTTTCCCCCAGCATTGACCCTACACCAGTTCCTATCAACAACGACTCGGAGCAACCCGTCAGGGGCGTCCTACCCTTCTCAACATTTAAGGTAGTGTTTGTGTTGTTGGCGCGCCGGACCAGTGTTTGTGTTGTTGGCGCGCCTGACCAGTGTTTGTCTGTGTTGGCGCGCGCGCCCCTGAAGCACGCCTGTTGGTTCAGCCTTGGTGACCAAATGCAGGTGCAGTGGACCTAGAGGGGGAGGTGACCCTCGGTGTTATAGGGCACTGGTTTTTCTCCAGTAGGTGGCTGTTATTTGAAGCACAATCGGGAGGAGGCCTGTTCACCCCCCCATCACGATATGTGATTTGGCCTTCATATCTCAGAATTTCGCATAATATTGCATTTTAAGCAAGTTTTTTTGCATTTTGTTTCGTACTAAAAATCATCGAATTTAGCAATATTTTGACGTTTATCATCCCCTTTTCCATTATGTGATTTAATCAAAATATCATCGAATTAGGCAATATTTTGCCGTTTTTTCCACGTTTTTCTGAATTTTCAGTTTATTGTTATTAATTCATTAAATATACAATAAAAATGATGCAAACACTTTTCAATATCTTGCTCAATATTTCAATGAGAAACAAATAGATCATTGAAAATGAAGTATTTAAGGTTATTATCTAATCAATTATGTGTTTGTATTATTTTTATCGTATGAATTAATAACAATAAACTGGAAATTCAAAAAAACGTGGAAAAACAGCAAAATATTGCCTAATTCGATGATATTTTGTTTATATCACATAAAGGAAAAGGGGGATGATAAACGTCAAATTATTGCTAAATTCGATGATTTATAGTACGAAACAAAATGGTAGAAATCTTGCTTAAAATGCAATATCATGCGAAATTCTGAGATTTAAAGGCAAAATCACATATCGAGATACTACATGAAAAAGTATCGAAATATTAGTAAAAATGAATATATTTACGTAATATCAAACTACATGAAAAACGTGAAAAAAGTCACTATTTTACAAAATTTGAGGTTTTAACTTCGAATCATAGAGCGAGGTTTCGTATTATATAGATCCAAGAAAAGACATTACAATGTTTTTTCTAATACAAATGATAAAAATCAATGTGTTTTCATTAGAATGAACAAAAATGTTCCTGATTTTCGGTTTATATTAACGATGGAAGATGTACACGTAAAACCGCTCTATTCCGGCTGAAACGTCGATATATGCAATAAAAACCGAGCTTCTCTCCTTTTCAATATATTACTCAGTATTTCAATGAGAAACAAATAGATGATTGAAGATGAAGTATTTAAGGTTATTATCTAATCAATTAAGTGTTTGCATCATTTTTATCGTATATTTAATGGATTAATACCAATAAACTGAAAATTCACAGAAACGTGGAAAAACAGCAAAATATTGCCTAATTCGATGATATTTTGTTTAAATCACATTAGGGAAAAGGGGATGATAAACGTCAAAATATTGCTAAATTCGATGATGTTTAGTTCGAAACAAAATGCAAGAAAACTTGCTTAGCATGCAATATTATGCGAAAATCTGGGTTATGAAGACCAAATCACATATCGTGATACTACATGAAATAGTATCGAAATATTGGTAAAAATTAATATAATTACGTAATATCAACTACATGAAAAACGTGAAAAAAGTAACTTTTATTCCAAATTTGTGGATTTTAATTCGAATCATAAAGCGAGGTTTCGTATTATTTAGATCCAAGAAAAGATATATGACAATGTTGTTTCCAATACAAATGATAAAAATCAATGTGTTTTCATTAGAATTTAATAAAATGTTCCTGATTTTCCGTTTATATTACCGATGGAAGATGTACATGTAAAACCGCTCTATTCCGGCTGAAACGTCGATATATGCAATGAAAACCGAACTTCTCTCCTTTTCAATATATTACTCAGTATTTCAATGAGAAACAAATAGATGATTGAAGATGAAGTATTTATGGTTATTATCTAATCAATTATGTGTTTGCATCATTTTTATCGTATATATAATGGATTAAAACCAATAAACTGAAAATTCACAGAAACGTGGAAAACGGCAAAATATTGCCTAATTCGATGATATTTTATTTAAATCACATAAGGGAAAAGGGTCAAAATGAAATAAACGTCAAACTATTGCTAAATTCGATGATGTTTAGTTCGAAACAAAATGCAAGAAAACTTGCTTAACATGCAATATTATGCGAAAATCTGGGTTATGAAGACCAAATCACATATCGTGATACTACATGAAATAGTATCGAAATATTGGTAAAAATGAATATAATTACGTAATATCAAACTACATGAAAAACGTGAAAAAAATCACTTTTATTCCAAATTTGTGGATTTTAATTCGAATCATAAAGCGAGGTTTCGTATTATTTAGATCCAAGAAATATCTTGGATTATCTTTTTAATATCTTACTCAGTATTTCAACGAGAAACAAATAGATGATTGAAAATGAAGTATTTAAGGTTGTTATCTAAACAATTATGTGTTTGTATAATTTTTATCGTATATTTAATGAATTAATAAAAATAAACTGGAATTCACAAAAACGTGGAAAAACAGCAAAATATTGCCTAATTCGATGATATTTTGTTTATATCACATAAAGGAAAAGGGGGGATGATAAACGTCAAATTATTACTAAATTCGATGATTTATAGTACGAAACAAAATGGAAGAAAACTTGCTTAAATGCAATATTATGCGAAATTCTGAGATTTGAAGGCCAAATCACATATCGAGATACTACATGAAAAAGTATCGAAATATTGGTAAAAATGAATATATTTACGTAATATCAAACTACATGAAAAACGTGAAAAAAGTCACTATTATTCCAAATTTGTGGATTTAAACTTCGAATCATAGAGCGAGGTTTCGTATTATTTAGATCCAAGAAAAGACATATGACAATGTTGTTTCCAATACAAATGATAAAAATCAATGTGTTTTCATTAGAATTAACTAAAATGTTCCTGATTTTCCGTTTATATTACCAATGGGAGATGTACATGTAAAAACGCTCTATTCCGGCTGAAACGT